>NC_084480.1:246769980-247129980 GCF_030035675.1 Rhineura floridana
TCTATTTTATTATGTCAGTGAGGTTTTCATTGTCCTGTTACTGGGCTGTTAGTGTCTGTAGAATTATCCTATTAAGCTTAATGTTTTAAACCTTTTGTTAGCTCTTTATGGCATTTGTTTTATGCCTCTGCTTAAAACAATTTGTGACAGTTTAATTTGCCCACAGACTATCTGGAGAAAAAAGGCTTTGTTTTCCTTTTGGGGGTCTCTTTTCTCCCCAAAGGAATCTGGGACTGATCCACAAACTGTCTTTTTGTTAGCTAGTTGTAAAGAGTCCTTCGTTCTCACAAGGCAAGTTGTGACTCTACAATTAGGAATTTGATCCAGAAAGTGGGTGCACAAAACACAAACACTCTCCTTTTATGTGAGCCCATAGGCTTGGAGACACTTCATATAATTCTTAAATTTAAAGGGAAGTAATTTTTAACTTTAAATTCATGACATTTGCATTCCATGTGTTGTTTGTATTTGTTAGTTGCTTTCTAGGGAAAAAAGGTCTCAAAGCAACTTAAAATACAAGCTGGTAAAATCAATTAAAGGCTGAATGAAAAAACAGCATACAGTACAAAATTCCTCAAATGCTCATCCCAGCAATACAATAAGAAGGACAAGACTTGCCAAACCCCAGTAAAAGATGAGAATCACAGTAAAGGCTAACTTGGCCACCAAAAGCCTGAGAGCATTCCACGAACAGAGCCATCACTGAAAGAGCCCATTCTCAGGTAGTCATCCTTCACACCTCCCTCAGATGAGGGACACAGAGAAGGGTCCGAGCTGATTCATCTGGGTAGAGGAGGTCCTTGTACACGAATAGGGGAAGTTGTACTTCCCTGTGGCTCCCCAATGTGTATATCCAAAGTTAAAAAATGGAGATGTGTATACAGCCATAAATTAATTAAATAAATAAATGTTGCAAATCTGTATGCCTGCTTCACAGGAATTCTTACATAGAAATTTCATAACATAAAGCATTCCTTACATCAGTCCTTCTACTAACAAACTCAGTTGAGTACCTGTCAGTTGGAAGTGAAGTAGGGCCACCTAAAAATAAGATTGTGGTTTGAACAAATTCGCAACCAGCCCTGATCCTGAGCCCTTTAGTACTAGAGGGAAATGTTTTAGGAGATGGGAGAAAATGTATTGACTCAAATAGCGTTATAAGGTTCTTGTTCCAGATTGGCTGGAGCCCTAAACAGGGCCACTTTTTGTAGTAATTTCAGTCTTTGGAAATGTGCTATATTTCAGGATGATTTTTTAAGAAATTATTCCATTTGTCCAATTGTGTAGCTTTAAAACTTGCATTTACATGTTGAAAACTTCTTGCCCTTGGCTTAGATGGAAATTAAAATATATTATTTTACTGTTTGCAGGCAGATAGATTTAGGAAGCAAAAGCCGACCAAACAGCTCTGTATATTGGCATCCATTGAAGTATTGTATTTATGGAAAGCTCTTCCAAACTGTTCCTTCACAGACCTACAGCACATGAGTCAAGGTACAAGATGTGACTTATATTTTTTATTATTTTTGTACATGCTGCTTCCATAAAACTGGGAGGAAGGGCGGGATATAAATCAAATAATAAATGAATAAATAAAACACATTTTCCATTGCTTTTCTGGTACTATTTATTTATTTATTAAATTTATATCCTGCCCTTCCTCCTAGAAGGAGCCCATGGCATCAGTGATGGTCACCAACGCTTCTAGTTTGTACCAGTTTAAAGGAAGAAACTGGCTTACTCATCTCATGATTGGCATGTTGTAAACTTTTCAGTTTCAGATAATAAGCACTTTGGATAATAACTTTAAACCAAATTGTGAAATTTGAGCATTGTTATCCCAACAACTGCCAGAAAATATTCCTGGCAGTACTGTAAGCCACAATGCAGTATATTGAAGCTATTGGTTCAGTGTTCTTGTTGTTATATGCCTTCAAGTTGACTACGACTGATGGCGACCCTATGAATCAGCAATCTCCAACAGCATCTGTCATGAGCCACCCTGTTCAGATCTTGTAAGTTCAGGTCTGTGGCTTCCTTTATGGAATCAATCCATCTCTTGTTTAGCCTTCCACTTTTTCTACTCCCCTCTGTTTTTCCCAGCATTATTGTTTTTCCTAGTGAATCCTGTCTTCTCATGATGTGTCCAAAGTATGATAACCTCAGTTCATCATTTTAGCTTCTAGTGATAATTCTGGTTTAATTTGTTCTAACACCCAATTATCTGTCTTTTTCGCAGTCCATGGTATGCACAAAACTCTCCTCCAGTACCACATTTCAAATGAGTTGATTTTTCTCTTATCTGCTTTTTTCACTGTCCAACTTTCACATCCATACATAGAGATCAGGAATACCATGGTCTGAATGATCCTGACTTTAGTGTTCAGTGATACCTCTTTACATTTGAGGACCTTTTCTAGTTCTCTCATAGCTGCCCTCCCCAGTCCTAACTGCCTTCTGATTTCTTGACTATTGTCTCCATTTTGGTTAATGACTGTGCCAAGGTATTGATAATCCTTGACAAGTTCAATGTCCTCATTGTCAGCTTTAAAGTTGCATAAATCTTCTGTTGACATTACGTTAGTCTTTTTGACATTCAGCTGTAGTCCTGCTTTTGTGCTTTCCTCTTTAACTTTCATCAGCATTTGTTTCAAATCATTACTGGTTTCTGCTAGTAGTATGGTATTGTCTGCATATCTTAAATTATTGATATTTCTCCCTCCAATTTTCACACCTCCTTCATCTTGGTCCAATCCTGCTTTCTGTATGATATCTTCTGCGTACAGATTAAACAAATAGGGTGATAAAATACACCCCTGTCTCACACCCTTTCCAATGGGGAACCAGTCGGTTTCTCCATATTCTGTCCGTACAGTAGCCTCTTGTGCAGAGTATAGGTTGCGCATCAGGACAGTCAGATGCTGTGGCACCCCCATTTCTTTTAAAGCATTCCATAGTTCAGTGTTAGGGTTTGCCATAGTTCGCTCTCTTACCGATGTTCCGGTTGTGAGTGCCAATACTTATGTAGCCTCCCAAAAGGAGGCGGGGGTCTAAGGATTGCAGGGGCGGGGAGAGGAGCACACTGTGGTCGTTAAGCCATGGCCCACCCAGCCTACTTTACCCCCACTCCTCTCCCCAAGTCTCCTCTGTGCACACCAAAGATTGCTTGAAGGCATAGATTGGGTTGGCTGTCAGCTGGCTCAATCTGCATCTTCAAAGCTCTCCTTCACAGCTCGTGTCCAAGCACCAGCTCTGTAAATAAAGCCAAGAAACAGATGAGCAACCAGTGCAGATGGAATAAGACCCAGTCTCTCATCAGCAGATGACAAGCTGTCAGCAACATTTTGCACCAATAAAAGTTTTCTGATTGTTTAAAGGGAACCCCACTTAGAGAGTATTGTTGTGGCCTGTTCACTTCAAAACTAGGGCATGAATAGCTGATGTCTTCAGGAAGTAGAGAGAGGCACAGATAAGAAGATGATGATAAATACCTCTTACTGGCCTATCTACTCACATTTTGTATTAATTTGAAACACACTTGGTTAGTCTTCATGGATTTCTGTAAAAAAAAAAAACATAGCTCCAAAGGAAAAACTAAATTATACATTATTGCTAAGGTCAGTCTTGTCATGCATCTCTTTAAAAGTTCTTCGTGGTGATAACATTTATTTTGGGTTGCTAAAGAAGCTTTAAGACTTAGGAAGGGAGAGATTCATACTCAACATGGCAGCTGGCACTTGCTGCAAGTAATACAGATAAGACTTAAAACACATGTCTGTAAAAAAAGCATATTACTTCTCAGGGGCTTCTGACTTTCATGGCTATACTTTAGGACTTATGTAATTGGCTTTAGGTTGGAAAAGCCATCCAGAGCCAAAGGCTACAGCTCGAGGAGTTCATTTCTTTGTGCCATTTGTGGCACAAGCAGAATACATGATACTGTCATAAGGCTGAAAAGCTTGACTTGAACTCCTTGTTTAAATAAAAACTTATATGTCCAATATCTTCCTCACAGGTTAATGTGAATAAAAGATGCATAATGTGTTAAATTATTATTGTATTGATAATCTTACAAATATTTTGTTGGTCCTTTGTTTCTTGACCCGTTCTTAGTCTACATGAATTTTACTCTAGCTTAAAGCAAAATTCAGAAAAGTTTTCATGTTAAATTTTTATTTATATTTCTAATTGGTATGTTGCTGTACTGAACCGCTGCCTGGCCGCGATAATGGACTGGATGAGAGCTAACAAACTGAAACTCAATCCTGACAAGACTGAGATGCTGTTGGTCGGGGGGCCCTCTGCTCAGATGGTTGATGTCAGACCTGCCCTAGATGGGGTTACACTCCCCCTAAAGGAACAGGTCCGTAGTTTGGGGATCTTATTAGATCCGCTTCTGTCACTCGAGGCCCAAGTAGCCTCAGTGGCACAAAATGCGTTCTACCAGCTTCGGCTGGTAGCCCAACTACGACCCTATCTGGACAGGGAGAACCTAGCCTCAGTTATTCAAGCTCTGGTAACCTCTAGATTGGATTACTGTAATGCTCTCTACGTAGGGTTACCTTTGAAAACGATTCGGAAACTTCAGCTGGTGCAGAATGCTGCGGCCAGAGTTCTTACTGAGACGAAGAAATTCGACCACATAACACCTATTCTGGCCCAACTGCACTGGCTTCCAATACGTTTCCGGGCCAGATTCAAAGTGTTGGTCCTTACCTATAAAGCCCTTAACGGCACTGGACCGCAATATCTGATGGAACGCCTCTCTCGCTATGTTCCTACCCATTCACTCCGCTCGACGTCTAAGGCCCTTCTCCGGGTCCCAACTCATACAGAGGCCCGGAGAACAGTAACAAGATCTAGGGCCTTTTCAGTGGTGGCCCCTGAATTATGGAATGCCCTCCCAGATGAGATACGCCTGGCGCCTTCTCTGTCATTTTTTCGGCGCCAGGTAAAAAACCCACCTCTTCACCCAGGCATTTTAAGCTTTTTGTTTTAATTTAATCTTATGTTTATTTTTTTTACTCTGTTTTTAAATATGTTTTATAATTGTATGCGCAATACACACTTGCTTGTATTTTAAATATTGTGGTTTTATCGTGTTGTACACCACCCTGGGAGGTGTTAGCTATAGGGCGGTTTAGAAATGCAATTAAATAAATAAAATAAAATAATATGTGTACAGGACCAGTAAATATGAATACAATATGTATCCTGTGTTCGGTGAAGCAAATTACTTGTCTTTAACTTGACGCTACTTCCCTATCTAATACTGGTTGAACTAAGAGCCAGCTCATATGTTATCTCATCTGGCTGTCTTGCATAATTGAATGTTCATGCCAAAGATTTAGCAGTCAATCCAACTCCCTGGCTGGTAGTGATGGAGCGGCCACAGCCCTGCTTTCACACTGGCCATGTAAGAATATCTGTTTACCAGCTTCCAGACTGCCACAGCAAATGGCCCTGGATTAGTCCATCCTCTCTTCCACACAGTGGATCGGGATGGAGGAGGGTGTGGGTGGATCACTCTGTTAGCTGGGTGAGCAGTGTATGCTGATGCAGGGAACTGGCAGAAGTGTATAGATTGGTTTCTGTGGCTGGGATGTGCTTCAGAACTGAAAATTTCATTTTTGTTATGGAAATTTATCTGTGATTTTCTGAGTTTTCCTTCTGTGATTGTTTAATGATGAGAGCAGTGCACCATAATTAAATTTGTAAAACTAGCTAACATCACTTTATATACCAACTCTTAATTAAAAAGAAGCAGCTCCAAATATCCAAGCTGTGTTGTAGCTGGTCTGAGTACAGGAGAGAACTGTTTGGGTTTCCTGCTTCTCACTTCTGCCCTCCCCCCCCCCCAAAAAAAATTACAACATCTAACGCAGGGGTTGCCAACCTTTTTGGACCAGAGGAGACATTTCAAATTTTGAGAGAGTGCTGCAGGGCACTATTCACAAAATGGCTACCATGGGGGTGTGGTATAACACATAATGGCTGTATGGGGGTGTCATGGTGAAGCTTTCCCCATAATTGTATTTCTATACCAGAAAGGGCTTTACCTGTTGAATTTCTGCCTGACATAAGCTGTTAAAGGCACAAGAACTCTGTTTTCCCCCAATGCCAATAGTAAACCAAAGCCTGGGTTCCCAATCAACTCATCAATCACAATAACACTGACAGACAGGAGCAACCAGGCTGGCTCATTTCTCATAAATCACTTAGAAGGATACCTGCACATTTTGCCCCAAACCTTTCATTCTAGAAGGGCTAGACACTTGCTTTTTTCCTTTCTTTTTTTTAAAAGAAAGCCCAGATTCTGGACTGCCTGCTGGCAGCACCACTGAAGGCCTATGTGGGCACCCTGGTGCCTGTGGGCAATGGATTGGTGACTTCTGATCTAACCCAAGAGACTGTGACAATGGCTGGTTGTCTTTGAGCTTAAAGATGGTGGGAAGAACGAGGGGGTCAAAGAGAAGGCATGCGGGCTTGTGCACTGCCTTATGCTCCCCAAGAAGATTAACAAGTATGGAAACTGTAGAATGACTGTGGTGCCAAACTAACACTATGAAGAGTCTCTTAGTCAAGAAGGTGGAACTGCACACAGGTGATGATTTGAAGGGGATTGTTAGCACTCTTTGTCCAGATGTTGATTGGACTGGGGGGGGGGGAAACTAAGGCGAAGACAGAGAATCGGGGGATGGGTTTAAAGCAGCCTACCTCAATCTTATGTCCTCTAGATATTTTAGACTACAATTCCCATCATCCCTGTCTACTGGTCGTGCTGGCTGGGATGCTGGCTGATGAGAATTGGAGTCCACAACATATGTAGAGGCCCCCAGTATGGGAAAGGATGAGTTTAAAGCTTTCTGAGCAGCTAGTTTTGAGGTCATAGTTCTTATTTGTGGAGGAAGAAGAGAAGGGAGAAGTAGAATCAATATCTAATTTAAAAATTAAATGCTTCAACCTATTTTTTTTTTAATTTTCTTTTTGTGTGTCTCAATAAAGCTTGTCATGAAATTGATGATTCCACTGTTGTTGGTTTAAAGAACTTGCTACTTGGGGCCATACATAAATGCTTAGGAAACGCTGAAGATGCTATTCAGGTGAGTTGTTAATAGATCAAGGAAAAGCAGAGAGAGAACGTTTCAATATTTTGGTATCTCTTTAAGAGCAAGCTATTTTGAATTAGCAAGGAAAACATACTTGATACTGGTAATATAGTGAATGAATATTAAATTTCTACAAGCTGAAATATCTAGAGAATGAACACTACTGACGTGCTTCTCCTAAGAAGAAAATGCAGAATGTTTTTAGAAACAGAGGCCTAACCAGGATTTTCCCATCTCCCATAGTGCTGGTGCCATTCTGCTGCATGGGTCTCCTGGAAAGCTGTAGGAGTGCCACTCTGAGTTCCTCATTTTCTTTTTAAACCTGATTGCTTCTTAGGTAGCATATGCTCTGGGATCCAGAGCTTCTATTGTTCCATCTTTCTACCTTGTGGGCCCTTTCCTTGACTGTCCCACCAACTTAATCTCCCTGGCATCTTTTAAAACACACTGCAGCTGAGATGGATACAGGTGGTTAGGGAGACCTGACTGCCAGGTACCTGTACCCTCCCTGTAATTTGAATATTCCAAGATCAGCATCTCTTTTTTCATCCCCACCCTCAATGGGAAATGGAAGTGCTGGAGAAATCCGCTGGGGGCAGAGAGCTGACTTACTCTCTGTTCCTTTCAGCCAATGCAAGCTACTCTTTTTTTAAACAAAAAATTGCACATGCAAACTTCGGGAGAGGGGAGTATCTGATTAGATAGGACCACTTTGGAACATCTCTTGAAAACGATTCTGCCTAGTGAGATGCATAGGTCTTCCCTGTAAGGTCCCAGGCTATGGTCTGAAGACACATAAGGCCAGCTCCCTGCTGAAGCTAAGCAGGGTCAGGTCTGGTCAGTGCCTGGATGGGAGACCGCCTGGGAACGATATTGTAAGCCGCCTTGGGTTTCAATCATGAAAAGAAAGGCGGGGTATAAATATAATAAATAAATAATAATAAATAATACTCTCTTTGTTCTCATCACAAATGAAAATGTTTTTTCCCCCAGAAAGCTTCCTCTGTGGGTTGACCTGCTCTATTTTAAATGGATCCATTGTTTTTACACGTGGAATTTGCTACTGGCTGTCTTACTACAGCTGTATTGCATAGTAGTTATGATTTTATTGTGTGTTTCATTCTTCTTGTAAGCTGCTTCACTGCTGGAGTAAGGACTGTAGCCCCATTCTTACCAACTGCAAAACACCTGATGTTGCTGGAGTAAATCCATATGTTTTCTAAAGATCTGTGCCTATCTAAAGGGGTTGTCTGACTGAACTCCAGAGTTGCCAAATTGGGCAGGATAGGGGAGCCCCTACCCTTGCATAAAAGTAGAGTGGACTAGGATAGGCATGCTTTTCTCAAGATGCCTGGAATCCCTGAAAGTGGTGGTAACGTGGAGAAGCATCTGCAGGAAGTGAAGACTGCAGAGCTCCTACTTCCTGATGAAATGGTCTTCCACTGTGGTGATGGACAGGGATTGGGTGCTTTCATTCATTTTTGGAGATAACAAAGATGAGAAGCCATATTAAGTCATCCACCCCCTTCCTTCCTCTAGCAATTTCTTGCAGGTTTCCACGCTCTATGTTAGATGTGTAACAGTGCGTGAGGTGACTATTCCCCTATTCAGGGCATAAGGAAACTTCCATCATGCACCCCTTGAAGTGACAGAACTGCAGTTGACCATGTTAAATGAAAATGGCGAGTGACCAGGTCATTACTCTCTTAATGTTTGAATTCTGTGGACACCAGACACAGAACTTTTAGCCCAACATTTTTTAAAAACCCTGACTCCTTACTAACTGTAAAAGAACTTCTGTGAAGTTTTGGATCCTGAACTTCATAAATATCCTTGTTTGAAAACATCTTTGATTGCTTTGAACACATAGAGATGGGAGGCTGTCGTATCTATTGACAGGGACCATAGCTAAGTGGTAGAGCACAAGCTTTGTATACAGAAAGGCCCTGGATCCTTCTCCTAGCAAGGCATCTCTATTTAAAAGGATCAGATTGAAGGTGATAGAAACACCTCTTCATGTGCATCTGGAGCGCTACTGCCAGTCAGAGTAAACAATGCTGATCTATATGGACAAATCTGATTTGACGTAAAGTACCAGCACCTCTAACAGCTAGGGAGTCTTGCAGTTGAAAACTGTTGCATGCTCCAAGAATGTTTGTGTCTGGTGTAAAGATTTCTTTTGCTCTTTGAAATGTTTCTGTGTTAAATATGCTAATTTTATTTTACAGTTTTTTCAGAGAGCCCTTAAAGATGAATTATGCCGCCAAAACAATTTGTATATTCAACCATATGCTTGCTATGAACTTGGCTGTCTTTTGTTAGAAGACCCACAGGTAACAGTATAGTATACAGTGAAATTGCCTGAGATTTGGTGTCAGGTTACTGCTTCATAAGAGAAGTATAGTAAGTTTGCAAGTGATGTGGAATGCACACCTTTCTCTTTCTGACCACTTTCTTTTTGCTGTTATATCAGGTGTACCAGTAATTTATTGGTATAACTGTTAATCAGTGTGATAAAGTTAGCAGTCCATTGGATCATGTCCACTTGTTCAGTCACTGCAGCATTGCTGGTGTAAAATATTTAAATGTTATTAAATGATGTTGCATTGATTATATGGTTGATATATTCTCAAATGGACTTGAACTGTATATAGAATTTCAGTATATGGAATTTCAGTGTATGATCCAACTCACGGGAGAGAAACCCTTTCAGCCTGACAAGCTGGATCCTGAGCTTCCCCATCCCCAGTGGGCCACTTTGACAGGTGGATAGGGCCATTGATGTCAACTGTCCTTTTTTTCCTTTTGCAGTAAAGCTTGAGTTTAACTTTCACAATAAAAAGTTAATGAATATCGCATGAGAGTATGTTTAAATTAGGTTGCTGGACCCTATACTTATAGTATTAGTGTGCTTGGGATCTGTAGTTCCAGGTGTTGCTATGCTAATATTGTAGATAGAGACTGGTGATCGTTAAAAAAAAAAATTACATTGGCTGCATTGAATCTTTGTTGGGTAAAGGTCCTCCCCCCCCTTTTTTTTTTTGCATATCCACCATTGCTCTTAAAAGCAAACATCAGCAGCGTACAAATGTTGTTTGGAGATCCCTAGCACATCTAGAGAGAGAAACAAAGTTGTAGTTAGCACCATGGATGAGATGAGGCAGGAGGGGAAGCGCAGCAGCACAGGTTAGGAGAGCAGAAGATGGGTGACTTGCCAGCTTGCTTAAGCCCTTTTCAGCAGGGAGCCCTCTGAGTAATCCAAGCACTATTCACCAGTTTCTTAGCTGCTACTAATATCTACTTAATGCATGCCAACTGTGTGTGGTAAGGCTGGTAAGAACTGAAAAGATGTAGATATGTAAAAATTTGAGATCTTCATACTCTTTCCCACACTCCCCCACCTCCCACATTTCCCTTTATTGCCATATTTGAAGAGAAGCTTTTAATTAATGCTCTCCAGACCTGCCTCTTAATTGCTCTCTAGTAAGTTCATGGAAAGGCAGCATGAGCTTGTTTTGAACATGAAAAACAGATGTCTACTGGCATGTACAGTAGATGACGTATCAGTATTTCTCATTTGCCTTTTTATTTGGATTGTGCTATGAAGAACAGGATATACAAGGGCTGTGTCCCATTTTTATATACTTCTTAACACAATACATGCAGCCAATGGACTACAAAGAGTAGTGCTTTCTAGAGGATTTTGGAGGTATATATTGGCAGTATAACTTGCAGTAGGAGAAAGGCTGCATGTAGTTTACTGCAAGAGCATTTGCTTTGCATGCAGAAGATCCCAAGTACAATCCAAGGCATCTCCAGGTATGGCAGTAGACAATACTGAGCTAAATGAACTGATGGTCTGATGGTATAAGACAGCTCCCTATGAGTAGAAGGGCTTTCAAGGAACTAAAATGATAGATTTTATATGTGGCGTTCCAAAGACCACACTGATCTTTAGAAATGAGTGGCAACTTTGCCTTTTAAGAAACTGTGGTATAAACATATTTTTATAAATAAAAATCTTTTTTATTTTGAGAGAGGGGACAAAATGAGTTGCACGTGATATTCATAAAAACATTAACCCATAAAGCCCTCACACTTTTCAAATGGGTTTAAGCATAGGTAATTGGGCATAGGGTTTCTTCATAAATTTGAACCTCATATTTTGGTATAGCATGGGTTCTTTTTTCTTTTAATGTATTTAGAAATTTGTTCATCTTTTTTATATGGAAGTTGTTGGTGTGTTAAGAGACAGATTTCAGTTATTTTGAGATGCCTAAAACCTCCTGACTACTCAGTAAAAATTACCTACCTAATTTCTGTTACTTGGCATTTTGCTAGCTGATCTCCCTATTAACATCCAGTGGTGGCTAATCACCAGTAGAACGGGCTTCCAGTGGTGCAACAAGATCTCCTTTCCTCTCCGCTGTGTACCCCAAAATCTGCTCTGTAGTGTTGGGGGGTTCCTCCAGAGCAGATTTGAGGAAAGAGTGAAGAAGGGGAAGTCCCATCATGCAGCACTTGATGTCACCGAAAGCATTTTCTTGCTTTTGCAAACATGTCTAAAAGGATATTGTGCTTCCTCCTGCAGACCGTACCAAGAGGCAAAACCTTACTGCTCCAGGCAAAGGTAAAAAATAAAAGAAAATGAACTGAGCATTTTCTGTTTTTGGAGAAGAAGGTTCCTTTCCCTCATGGCAGGCGTGGGAGGTGGTAGTTAGAGTGGGAGGTGAAGGGAAACCTGTACCTCATGCTTTTGTCCTTCCCAGCTCTCTTTGTCCTGGAAGGTTTTTAGCTATGTCAAATAAATGTCATCTTCTGTCCTTCATATAAATAACCCTGTTCTTAGTAAATCTGAGTAACGTAGGTTAATATGTGGTTTTGTTCTGTTTTTTCATTGCAGGAGGAATTCACAGGGTATGATTTTGAGAACAGATTGCATGTCCGCATACATGCAGCATTAGCCTCTCTGAGAGAAGTGGCCCCACAGTGACGGACAGGAAGCTTCCACTCTTCCTTTTCACAGGTTCTACACTCAGAACAAAATTGTTAGGAAGACCAGATCTTCTTCTGAAAAACCACCTGTGCCAGAGAGACTTATCCATGCCATGTAGAGTTGGTCACAGAAAAATGTTATAATCCTCAACAAATTAAGGACAAAATTAGCCAAAACTTTAAGTAACCTAGGAAGCAATCCAGTAGCAACTTCTCTTACAGAAGCTCTAATTAAATGAATTGGAGCTGGAGGTTGTCTACCTCCTGGGATTTGTGCTGAGGGGTTTGCGCTGGACAACTGGCCTAGGTTTGGAAGTCCTTGCATTCCAGTGCTTTTGGGGTGTGTCTTTTTTTTTAGACAAGCTGAACATATTTAGCTTTGTACAAATGAGCCTACAATAAGCACACTTTGATTTCTATAATAACATTGAGTCAGTTTCTGCAAAAAAAAATTCCCGATTTTGAATAGATTTATTCTTTTGTAGAGGGGAACCAACTGTTTGTTGAAACAGTACTGTGTAATTATTTCAAACTGTACATAGGCAGAAATAGATATTATTTTATTCAGAGGCCAACAAAAATGGAGCTGGAAAAAAGCAAGCCTGGCTCACTCACAGCACAGCAAACCTGTTCATTTAAGCCTTTTTTGATCATTCACATGTATGTAACAAAACCTGCCCCCATATTTATGTTAAATTGTGTGAAGATTTAGAAATTTCTATTTTTCAGCCAAATGTTTATTTTTAAACCCTTAATAATTGTGTTAGAGGCATTTTATATCTGTTTTAAATGGTACTGTACTCTACTAGCTTTGCTGTTACAAGGTGTTTACAAATTATCACTCGTATCGCTAAAACTTAATGTTAAATATAGTGGGACTTGCATTATGGCATTCCAATCCTATGATGTCACTATTCCAGTTTTAGAACTTTTAAAGTAACGTAACAATGTACAATCTCACTTACCTTTTCTAGGTTGTCACATATTATTTTGGTGTGTTATTTTTAACAGATTGGTTTTTTTAAAAAACACACCACTTTTTGGAATAGCAGTTTTCCTAAATTCTTGGGAATTGTATAAGTTTGTAAAACTAGAGTAGTTCACCTTTTTCTTTCAGAGTAGTAACATCACCTTACTTTCACTTCTGTTAACCGCCTATAAACTCTTATTCTGGCACCCTCTGCAAAATGCTTATCTTGTCTGCACTTCACCTGACTGACTAGCTCCAACACTTTCTTGGTGTATGGAGAGGACAAATCTATTGGCCTGATCTCAGTGCTCAGCAGGTCTCCAGTGAACACATGGAGATACATATAAGCAGGGGGTTCCACATTCATCTCCAGCACTGACTGCTACTCTGTATGGGGTGATACGTATAGATCATTCCTCAGCCTGAATAGGCCCACTCCTTGAACCGTCAAGTATGCACTATGGCTGTGAATTGGATTGTCTCTCTCACTTTTGCTGTCTGGCTACTGAAAAGCACTTCATGTCAAGTAAATCTGCTGCCTTCAAAAAATAGAGAAGTAGTTGAATATTAGGGGATGTAACAACAACTTTAATTTTTAGTAATGTCATGCTGTGAAAATGTTTCTTTAGGCTTGATTATCACATTAAATGTAGATTGTTTTGGGGAAGCCTTATTCTCAACTGGTTGACAACTTTCTGTTGTTGCATTTTGTAGACATGGGATGTTTGCTCTCATGTTTGCACATGCATGAAAACATGGCATGATAGCATATGTGTTTGGCTCACTGAAAATGGCAGGATATGCCATTCTATTTCTTGGCTTGGAGTTCAAAGACCTGTTGGGATCCTTGCAATACATTTTCATGCTATGCATAATAGGGATTGTAGAAAGGGGTATGGGGCAGGATAACCAACAATAGCAGTGCTACAGCAAGAGACTGCAGTTGCCTTGCAACAGGGTTGTTTCACCTTTGACAGCCACACAGGAAGCCAGTGAGTATAAGACATAATGGCAGCATGTCTGTCCCTGCACATTCATAGGATATGAGGATAAGCTTTCAGTGTTGAATTCATAAACAGGAGCAACATTACTGCATCTGCAAAATTTAACAGAACTTAGCAGAGGAAATACTTCTTGAACAAGCAAGAGAGGGTAGTGAAAGCTATGTACCTGTGTGAAAGTAATTTTGGCCACTGATTGCTTATGAGACACACACACACACACACACACACTTTTCTGCTACCTTTTGTTAATTGGTACAATCAATTTACCTGCAATCCTTTTTTAGAGATGAACCACTAAATAAAATCAGGTCAGCATCTTAGACTATTGTAGGATTATAAGTGTATTTTGAGTACACTTGTGCCAGTTTACATGACTTGATTACACACCAATAAATATGTGAACAAGTTAGAAAACACTTGTACTGGAATGTTGGGGTCATAGGAGGGCCTCCTCACTAGTATCTAGATCATAAATAAAACAGTAGTGACATAATGGGCCTGTTGCTATTACAGCCATCTGCCGTTTTCAAATGCTTTAATCTTGCAAGCAAAATAATCTTGCCTTGTACATTTGACAATGGCTCAGTGCCACATCCAGCCATGTATTTCCCCCTCTCCCATTCCTCTCATGCACACATAGAAGAAACCTCTATCTTGTAAATGTCAAAGGTATTTTTATATTAGATTATGCCAGTGATGAGAATAATATACTGTATTTTATGTAATCGGAATAAGTTTTTATACTTTATAGCTCGGAGGCATGGTCTAATAGCAATAACAGAGTAAGCATCTCATGGTTTAATATATATATTAAGAATTTACCAGGTCAGATATCTTTTTGTTTATGATGCCTTTTATTGCATTATGGCTTACATAAAAATCAAGTTGTTCACTTGAAGTATCACTTTACATTGTTTACTTTGGTGTGCTATAAATGTCATTAGTTTACAGAACCTGTACTTTAAAAATATTTCTGTTGAGTAAATTAAGAACAAGATTTGAGGGTTTTTCCCTTTTTGTAATTACCTCTCAGTTAAGTAGCTTTCTGTTGATAAATATGCATAGTTTTTCACGGGTATCTGGATGTTTATCAAAGTGAATGATGTCATTTGTGGCCAGATTTGATGTGATACAGGTGGAGTGTTTTCCAATAGTTTTTTGTTTAATGCAGTTGCAGGGGCATTAATTTAATTGGGAGGAGGAGGTGTTTAACCTTCAGATCAATATCCTACCTGTCTGCTACATGCACACACAAACACACTGCTTTCCCCCCCCCTTGGGGGAAACAGATACTAAGTCCTGTTACCTTCCCCCCCCCATGAGTGGGAAAGCAGCAGAAATTTTGATCTGGGGAAAGAGTGAAGTACCCCTGCTGCTCTATTCAAATATGGAGCTTCACCTACCACAGCTGCATTAAAGTTTAAAAAACAATCACATCAAAATTGTTGAGAGAATTTGTGTCATGTCTACTTTGGGTCTGTAGGCCTAATTCTCTGAGGTGGTAAGCCTGTCTGGCCTCTTGTCTTTTCAATCTGCAGATGTGGACTCGCATGATTAAATGCTCCTCCATATTTAATCCATGAAATGTTCCACCTCCAAATAGAAGACTAGCTTCTCCCGGAAAAAAAAAATCTAACCTGGAATCCTTTTTCCTTATACCTAGTTTTCTTTGCACAGCCCTGGCCCTGGTTTATCACCTCAGTGAGAACTAAGCAGTTTTTTCTGAGCTGCAGGAACCTGAAAGTTCATTCTTCAATCATGTTTTAGTTTCTCCAGGTTCGGCAGATGAAGTACTTGTACAATATTTAGCTCAGAACCGATTCATCCTTGAGTAGAAATAATCAGAGTACAGAATACATATGCTGGTGTCGGTTGAATGGTATGCCTGCATTTAAATTGCTGGTTTCTCCCAAATAGAAGGGTGTAATCCTTTTCCTATAGCTTTTTCCATGTCTACTGTAGGGAAACCCAGCTATTTAATAGTACACATGCATTCACAACTGATGCACTACCATATGTCTTATGTACTTGGGTGTGGATCTCAATTCAGCCTGTGATCAGCTCGCAGTTGTCACTTGGACAACAGCATTTCATGTGTGCTGCAAAAACATTTCCCTTGCAAAATCTGTACTTGTTTACTCTTTAAAAAAAAATGTTTTTCTTAAATTAAATTAAAAGATGTACTCGTTTTTTTCCCCCTGGAACAAACACTTTCTGTTCTGACATGAACTTTCAATGCTTGTTTCTTATTCTCTCCATGTTTGTTTTTAAATAAAATCTGTAGAACATCATTCTGACTTGATCTCTCCATTTTAAGAATGTTATCCTGCTTTATCCCTTAACACCTGTGTAGATTACATCAATGATATTAGCAGGAGGGTTACTTGATCAAACAAATATGAAAGGAACAATTATTGCACAGCAAATGCAGCAGAATTAATTCAACAGAGAAATAATATTTAAGTTTAAAAGTCTGTAAGAGAATTAACCAAATTTGAACAAACTTTATTTGGAAATCAAAAGAAGGTTTATATTGAGAGAACATTTTGGATACCCTAGCTGAGAGGAAAGACAGTGTGCTGGGTTCATGATAGAATAGGGTAATATTCATGAATGAAATATTATTCCAAATTCTTCACTTGTGATACATTGAGACAGGAACTTGACTGGCATGATTTACACATGATATTTCATTTGGGATACCTTTGATAAACTTTAAAGAGTATGGCTGCTGACTGTGCTTGACGTTAGGAAGGAATTTTCTTCTATAGTAAATTTGTTGGAGGCCCTGGGCTTCTTTTCAAAAATCAATTTGTTTAGGTACTCAAAGTGGTGGTGATCTCAATAGTATATGGTTTAATCTGTGGCACAGACTTGCAGATAGAGCAGATATTCCTGTGCCTTAGCTACAGCATGAGATAAGTAAAATGCCTGACTAGAACCCAGCAATTTGGAACTCTTGGCATTAAAATAAAAAACTCCTGCATCAGCTAATTGAGTATATTAAATAATTCCAAATCTATAAAGATATTTGCATTTGCAGGCTTTAAAAATATGCAATTACTTAATTACCTGACTGTTCGCCTTCCCAAGAGTCTACCTATATCTACTCCCACACTTGTCTTTTACATCCCCAAAAATCCTGAGTTAGAGGGAATTGGTCCACAACATTCAAAATGAGAAAATGCACAACAAAACTCCAGAATTCTGTGATGCTCAAAAGGTTACATGAACTTGCCATTTATGCCTGCTGTGTTTCAGGATCTCATACTTAATTTTAAGATGTACACAAGTCTGAATGTAGCAAATAAACCTCTCTGATTTGTCTAGTTGTGGGTATTTTTTATTTGTATCCTACATAGGAGCAGAGATACTAACTTTTATGTAACTTACAGGGGTACTTTTAACAGTTTCTTTTTTATTATCAGTTTCTAGTAAAGAAAAGCAAACCTTCACAGAGGGATATTTAACCATGCTCCTCCTGTTATGTTTTAAATAATTGATAATGTTTAACATCTCAAGTTATGAAAAGTTCCAAAAGGGTTTTCCATTCATATTTTAATATTTATGCATATAAAGGTGGATTCAAACAACCTTTTTAATCAGACATCTGCACCTTGCATGTAATAAAATCCTTTTGAATACCTTGGGGGGTGGCGGGGGTGGCGATGACTTACCTAGCTTATCAAATAATTGCAAGCACACAGTGGTAACTTACTGCATGGGAAAATGGTCTTGTATCCATCCCAACAGCATAGACTAGAGGGTAGGGATGGGGAGAAATTCGATTCAGTTTGCATTTAAAGCTGAATCTTTCAGATCTTAACTTAAGAACCAAAACACAGCTGTGCTTTGAAATTCACATTACCTGACTTCTGAATTACCTGAATTTTGCAATGCAAAATGTATACAAAAATGCATAAATTAGGGGAAACTACATACAAAAAATGTGAAAATAATATACAAGAATGCATTCTATTAGGAGTAATTGGTTGGAAAAATGTGTACATTAGTCAAAAAGCATATAAAATGTGTTTATTAGGATAAATTCTCACTAAAATACTTGAGTTTTCATGAGGATTTTTTTTAAAAAAATGCAAATTGCTACATAAATGTGGAGAACTGAATTTAAGATTGGAAAAATGAGAAACCGAGAGAACCGAAATTGATAGATCCTTCCATCCCTTCTGGAAGGGGAAGTATTTTTAAGATACTGATCTAGAGAGTAAAAACACAGTTTCTTCTTGCTCACTTTCTTTGCAGGTAATATGAGTATTAGTTGTAACTTGTAAGCTCGATCAGCACAAACAATGAAAATTTGTCTTCTAGCATACAAGGGTAGCCAACACGGTGCCCTTCATGTATCATCCCTGACCATTGACCATTGTACTCCCAACAACATTTGGAGAGCACCATGTTGCTTATCCCAAACTGGGAGTGATGCTTGTAATATGAATCTTCATGATAAAAAGTTCCAAGCACTACCTTTTCCCCCTAAGGTATATGATATCTGCCAGAAGTCTTGTGGCATGTTGTTATGTGCCTTCAAGTCAACTACGACTTATGGCGACCCTATGAATTGGTGACCTCCAGTAGCAACTGTTGTGGACCACCCTGTTCAGATCTTGTAAGTTCAGGTCTGGCTTCTTTTATGGAATCAATGCATCTCTTGTTTGCCTTCCTCTTTTTCTACTCCCTTCTGTTTTTCCCACCATTATTGTCTTTTCTAGTGAATCAGGTCTTTTCATGATGTGTCCAAAGTATGATAACCTCAGTTCATCATTTTAGCTTCTAGTGATAATTCTGGTTTAATTTGTTCTAACACCCAATTATTGGTCTTTTTCTCAGTCCATGGTATGCGCAAAGCTCTCCTCCAACACAACATTTCAAATGAGTTGATTTTTCTCTTATCTGCTTTTTTCACTGTCCAACTTTCACATCTATCCATAGAGATCGGGAATACCATGGTCTGAATGATCCTGACTTTGGTGTTCAGTGATACATCTCTGCATTTGAGGACCTTTTCTAGTTCTCTCATAGCTGCCCTCCCCAGTCCTAACTGCCTTCTGATTTCTTGACTATTGTCTCCATTTTGGTTAATGACTGTACCAAGGTATTGATAGTCCTTGACAAGTTCAATGTCCTCATTGTCAACTTTAAAGTTACATAAATCTTTTGTTGTCATTATTTTAGTCTTCTTGATGTTCAGCTGTAGTACTGCTTTTGTGCTTTCCTCTGGTTGATACCTATTTACTGCACCATTTTTCTCCAGTGTCCAGTTTAGCTTTTCAGCATTAAATCAGCTCTGAGAAAACTGCTCTCCAGGCAGTAATAATATTATTACTCTTTGTTTAAAGGGTTTACTAAATATACCTGAGTAACAGTTATGAAATACTGTATTTGGGTGAGGGGATGGAGCAACATTATTGGGCGAGCATGTGATGACAGATGACAAAAGAGGTAAGAAAGGAATGAAGTGATGAAAGATCCTGCCACATACCTTGTTTGCAGCATCCCTGGCTTGCTGGATGAGCTGTCTGATGCGGTCTATATTCTCAGATATGTTGCCTATATGCATGAGTTGTTTATTGATGCTTGTAATCTTGTTAAACATCTGGGAGGATGTTTGTTAAGTTCTTTACTGTTGGTTGGATTAAAAAAAGGGGGTGAACTTTCCATTGTCTGAAAGATCCTGACATTAGTGTTCAGTGATACATCTTTGCAGTGATACATCTTGGCATTTAGGGACCTTTTCTAGTTCTCTCATAGCTGCCCTCCCCAGTCCTAGCCTTCTTCTGAGTTCTTGACTATTGTCTCCATTTTGGTAAATGACTGTGCCAAGGTATTGATAGTCCTTAACAAGTTCAGTGTCTTCGTTGTCAACTTTAAAGTTACATAAATCTCTCTATGCTCTCTGACTGCTTTGTGTATCGCCATGAAAATTGAGAGGGTTGTTAAGCAGTGTTTCTGAGTTCAGAACTATAAGTTTTGTAAGGTTTTGTTTTGAAATGAGCTTATGGGAAGCATCAGAATGGCATGGGGGTATTTTCAATTTAACATTGCAGAATGTGAAAAACCCATGCTGGCTATAGTATACAGCCACTCTTGTGTATAATCCTTGACAAGTTCAATGTCCTCATTGTCAACTTTAAAGTTACATAAATCTTCTGTTGTCATTACTTTAGTCTTTTTGACATTCAGCTGTAGTCCTGTTTTTGTGCTTTCCTCTTTAACTTTCATCAGCATTCATTTCAAGGCATTACTGGTTTCTGCTAGAAGTATGGTATCATCTGCATATCTTAAATTATTGATATTTCTCCCTTCCAATTTTCACACCTCCTTCATCTTGGTCCAATCCTGCTTTCTTTATATGTTCTGCATATAGATTAAATAAATAGGGTAAAAAAATACACCTGTCTCACATCCTTTCCGATCGGGAACCAATCAGTTTCTCCATATTCTGTCCTTACAGTAGCCTCTTGTCCAGAGTATAGGTTGCGCATCAGGACAATCAGATGCTGTGGCACCCCCATTAGTTTTTCATGATCTACGCAGTCAAAGGCTTTGCTGTAATCTATAAAGCACAGGGTCATTTTCTTCTGAAATTCCTTGGTCCGTTCCATTATCCAACGTATGTTTGTGATATGATATCTAGTGCCTCTTCCCTTTCAAAATCCAGCTTGGACGTCTGGCATTTCTTGCTCCATATATGGTGAGAGCCTTTGTTATAGAATTTTGAGCTTAACTTGCATGGGATATTAAGGCAATAGTCCGAAAATTACTCCATGTCCTGGGATCCCCTTTCTTTGGAATTGGGATGTATATGCAACGCTTCCAGTCTTATGGGCCATTGTTCGTTTTTCCATATTTGTTGACAAATCTTTGTCAAAATTTGGACAGATCCAGTCTCAGTAGCTTGTAGCAACTCTATTGGTATACCATCTACTCCTGGTGATTTGTTTCTTCCAAGTATTTTAAGAGCAGCTTTCACCTCACATTCTAAAATTTCTGGTTCTTCATCATACGGTTCCTCTGTGAATGAATCTGTCATCCTTGCATCTCTTTTATAGAGTTCTCCAGTGTATTGCTTCCATCTTCCTTCTATTTCATCTTGGTCAGTCAGTGTGTTCCCCTGTTGATTATTCAAGTTTCCCTTTAATTTCTCTAATCGTTTGGAATAGGGCTCTTGTTCTACGCTTTTTGTTGTCCTCTTCTATTTCTATACAATAACCATTGTAATAGTTCTCTTTGTCTCTACGTACTAGTCGCTGTATTGTTGCACTTAGGGTTCTAACCATGTTTCTGTCTCCTTTTGCTTTTTCTCTCACCATTTTAAGAGTTTCTTCAGTCATCCATTGAGGTCTTTCTCTCTTTTCAACTAGAGGTGTTGTCTTTTTGCATTCTTCCCTGATAATGTCTCTGACTTCAGTCCATAGTTCTGGTTCTCTGTCAACTAAGTTTAAAGCCTCAAATCTGTTCCTTATTTGATCTTCTGGGATGTAGCTTAAATTGTATTTTGGCATTACGATTGCTTTGTTGTTCTTTAGTTTTACTCTGATTTTCGATACAACCAGTTCATGATCTGTACCACAGTCTGCTCCTGGTCTTGTTTTCGCAGAAAGTATGGAACTTCTTCATCTTCTGCTACCAATTATATAATCAATTTGATTCCTATATTGACCATTTGGTGATGTCCACATGTACAGTCATCTTTTTGGTTGCTCAAAAAATGTATTCGCGAGAAACAAATTATTGGCTTCATAGAATTCAATAAGTCTCCTACTTCATTTCTGTCTCCTAAGCCCCATTGTCCCACAATTCCTAGTTCTTCTCTGTTCCCTACTTTTGCATTCCAGTGCCCCATGATTATCAGCACATCTTGTTTTGGTGTGTGATCAATTTCTTCCTGTACTTCTGAGTAAAATCTCTTCAATTCCTCTTCTTTTGCATTTGTCGTTGGAGCTTATACTTGGATGATGGTTATGTTAATTGGTTGCCCATTAAATCTCATTGATATAACTCGCTCAGACCTTGCGTTATAGCTCTTAATTGTTTTTGCTACACCACTTCTCCCTATTAAAACAACCCTGTTTCTTCTTGATTTCTCATTTCCTGCGCAAAATATTTTGTAGTTGCCCGACTGAAAATGTCCCATTCCTGTCCACTTTAATTCACTTAAGCTATGTGTTGTAATGTTGATGCGTTCCACTTCTTGCTTGACAATTTCTAACTTTCCCTGGTTCATGCATCTCACATTCCATGTTCCTATTGTGTGCATCATACAACTCCGGACTCTCCTTTCGCCTCTGTGCGCATCAGCCTCTGGACTTCCTTTTGGCTTTGACCCAGCTGCGTCATTAGTCACAACGCTACTTGTAGTTGTCCTTTGTTCTTCCCCAGTAGCTCAGTGAGTGCAATCTGACTTGGGTCATCTCATCTTCCAGTACCATGTCTTGTTGCATTTTGGATACTCTGTTCACAGGGTTTTCGTGGTAACAGGTATTCAGAGGTGGTTTACCATTGCCTTCCTCTGAGTTTGGATGCATCTTAGTCTGGTGTTTCAGCGTTGACCATTCCGCCTTGGGTGCCCCTGCTAGGAGTCTAGCCTCTTGGTTGCTCTCAGCTTCTTCAACACTCTCAAACCCCCTCACCATGTTAAGGTGTGCATCCTAGAGTGGGTTCTTGTGATATAGTGGGTTAAAAAAAAGTATGCAGAAGGAAATTGTTTACTAGGTAGCTCTGAGAAAAATATTCAGATTGGTGCCTGCACCTCCAGTTTTCTATAGAGAGAACGTGAAAAGCAGTTGTTGCTGTTAACCTGGAGAAACATGTCTAACTTAGAGAGGGAGGGGGGAGGGGGAGAGAGAGGGAGAGAGAGAGTGTGTGTGAGAGAGATTGTTGTGTGTGTTGTTTATAAAGCGCCTTTAAAATACCTGTTGGCCAGAAGGGGAGGAACGTGCCATAATAAGCATGCAATCTAACACTTGCTAGTGGTGTGAAAGGCATATGGGGTGGTGGAAGCCCAAGTGAAGAATGGGCTTTGTGGTTTACTCAAGACGATTTTTTTTTTAACATTAACAAGGATCTGAAGGTGGCATACAGTATGTTTTCCCATCACAACAACCCCATCAGGTAGGCTAGGCTAA
The DNA here is from genome assembly GCF_030035675.1 of Rhineura floridana. NCBI lineage: Eukaryota > Metazoa > Chordata > Lepidosauria > Squamata > Rhineuridae > Rhineura > Rhineura floridana. The sequence goes on from NC_084480.1 coordinate 246,793,205, forward strand.
GAGACAGTGACTGTCCTCAGGTCACCTAGTGAGTGGGAACTTCAGCTCTTCCAGCTCTTAGTTAAGTACTCTAATCACTACACCGCACTGTCCCATTTCCAGCATGATTTTAATTTTCTTTACAATCATCTATTCATGCTGTTGTTTACATTGCCGCTTGCGAGTAACACTGGTTTCGGGATCCGCCAGAGCTACTCTCTCCCCCCCCCCCCAATATAATACAAGTGTATGCCAGTTTCACCTGGATATGCAAAAATGAGAGGAATATTAACTCTCCACAGGTAGATAATTCGTCATGACTGAAGCACCTGATATTTGTTATGATACACGTTTATGTAATGGACATGTAATAGTCGCAGTTACGCCCCTTTAAACCCGTAGCTGCTCCCCTCTTCCCTTGCATGTTACCAGAGAAGCAAGCTCCTTTGGGTTCAATGCCTACTCCTCCCAGGTTAGTAACGCTAAACTGCGTTGAATGTTGGCTTGTAGTCCAAAAGGGACCAACAGGGTAGATTATGCGTTACATGCGCGTGTAAAAACACAGGCGATGATTAGCGAATGACACAGCCCACCTTTCTCTAGCGCTGATCATCATATAGTCTAACCTGGCCTTTGTGACCTCATAAATGCGGACACTCTAGCCCCGCCCACCAGGACCATCTCGATATAAAAAGCCCGCCGGGCTCCTTCCCGGCTCCAGAGGAGGCTCCGGCAAGGGGCGAGGAAGAAGCTTAGGCGCAGCTGACTAGCGAAATATTTTTTTTAAAAGGTTGGGGCATTTGCAGAGCGACAGCGATTTGGATGTGCAAGGGGGCTTCCTGGTGGCTTAGGGGAAGATCGAGGAAGGTGGGGAACAAATAACAATCGGGTGTGAGACGAGCGAGCGAGGGAAGGTTTTCCTAGGTGCACGGGGGGGGGCCTGCAGAGAGCTGCGTCGGATGCCCCCATGGGGTCAGCAGTGGTAGGATCTCAAGGATAGCTGAAGGATAGCTGGTTGCTTTATTTCATTGAGATTATCTGACCCCAGGGACGACTCCGACACCTTTTTCTACAGGATATATGTATTTTACCTTAACAACAAAAAGAGTTGTGTCTTAAATAGTAAATTTTTTTATTAGTTTTTGTGGTCTACAGTGCACTTCATCAGGTGCATAAAGTATTGTTCTGGGTTATAGGTATATATAAGGGGTGTTGTAAAAAGGTAAGAAGGATGCGTAACGCAGAGAAGTACAAGCAGTGATAACGTTGTACACAGTTTTGTGAGTGTACGAAATTACAACTTTCTGTACGTTGTTTTTTATTTTCCTCACTGATCTCACTTTTTATAGCCCCCCCCAGCCCTATATGTATATATACCTGCAACTCAGGATAACACTTAAGGCACCTGATGATGTGGACTGTAGTGCATGAAAGCTTATAAGTTAGCCCTTAAAGGGGCACAAGACTCTTTGGGCACTTCCAGACTGTTGCTGTGTTGGGGTGGGGTTCAACTGCAAGCTACCCGATTCAAGTTGGCTTCTCACCTATCCTCTGCAATTAAGACTTTTTGTGGTTACGAAAGTAGTGAGTAAATGCACTGGAAAGTGGGAGAATCCTTGCTTGAGACAGCATTGATAACCTCCCTGCAAATCAGAATGAATACTCAATAAATAGCCATCATTGTCAAGCTTCCTCACAAACTTTGTCCAAACAAATCAGAATGAATGCTCTGTTGTTTTTTGCTGCAAAATACTATTTTACTTTGTATTGACTTTTTTTGGTCAGCTGCCTAGGGAGGACTTACCCTAAAAGGCAGAATATGAATGCATGAAATGAGCTAGCATCATCTCTGACATCATTCTACAACTACCCTTGGAGGTCCAAGTCATTAGCAGTTTACTGTGACTCCAAGCTTCTATGTAAAGATATCTGAAGTGATGCATGGTGGAGTTACTGGAGTATCGACTAGGCCTGTCTGAGGAATCAGACAAAAGTTTGTGGTGGAAGTGGGGAAATCATGATATTTTATACCTATCTCTGTTGAGCTGGTGCTTTTAAAACCATCGGAACATCATTTCAAAGAATTACTCTGAAAGGCAAGTGCTTTCAGGAGTTCAGTAGAACTTACAAATCACAAAGTTTCAGAATAGTCATGCGTGGTTTTTTAATGTACAGAATATATGCTCATCCTGAAGAGATGTTATCTGTCATGGATGTAAAGGATTTTGCTCAGAAGTCTTCAGTTAATATGAGATTGAGAATGACAGGGATAAAGTTTTCTGATCAGGGGTCCTCTTGGGGTATGGTGACATGGTTATTAACAGTGCTGTCCTATTCCTATCCATGTTTTCAGGGAAGTTTGAACTTGTATCTTTAAAGATGGGTATAGGATTGCAACCAATGGAATGAATCGTTGGCTTTGAGCTGTAGAACCTTCAGCTAAATGTGCAAACCAGACCAGATAGCTGATGGGTGGAATCCAGGTACATTAAAGCAGTTCTTGGTTAACACTCATCACAAATGCCTGAACACCAAATCACTTCTGGAAACTTGCTTCAAGTTTCACAGGTCCTTTCCAGGCTTATTTGAGGTGTGGAGTTTTGTAAGCTAAAGCTGTGAAGTCATATTTACTGAGGAAATTCTTTTGAAAACAGGCTTTCATTTTTGCCACCATCTTCTTCTCCCAAATGTTCCTTTAAAAAAAAAAAAGTCTGTGGGGTGATCACATAAAGAGCATTCTCATAAGAAGCTGGCAAATCTGGCAAAGTAGGCTTGACTCGACAAAAGTTTATGCTATAATAATTTTTGTTAGTCTTTGTTGTCTGGGGAACCTTTCATCCTCCAGATGCTGCTCAACTACAACTCCCATCAGCCCCAGCAAGCATGGCCAATGGAAATTGTAGTTCAACAACATCTGGAGGGCCGAAGGTTCCCCATATCTGCTTTACAGTGTCACAAGGTTCTCTTACTATTTTTGCTCTTAAGAGATGGGCAGAGCAGTACAAACCCCCCCTCCAGTGCCAGCCATGGGAGGGTTTTTTTGAATTGGGTGGAGGGGTCCCTCTGCCCAGCTCTCTTGACTAAACTGGCATCTTGCCAGCTATTGCTGATGGAGTGATGCAAGCATCACTCTGCTGGTGCAGCACTTCCCCTTCTGTCTGCTGAATATGCAGGTGGGCTGGAGTGCCATTGGTGGGATGGGACAGTCTGGAGGTGGAGAGGGTCTCAGCCAGTCTCACTGCTGCTGTGCAGTGGCATCAGGCCCAATGGGGGCCTGATTGCTACACCAGCTCCAGGATGCTGAAGCAATCTCACTAACCCTAGCTATTGTGCACAGTGGGACTGCAGATGTGGTGGTGGCCCTGCTGCTCCATAAAGTGGTGGGAAGTTTGAATTGCAGCCTAACACGGCTACTTCTCTGAGAATTCTCAGGAGAAGTTTACAAATGCTAGACTTCACCACCCCTGTTCATCCAGAGGCCTTCAAAAATAAGTGTGGCGATCCCTTCCACGTGTGTCATGGGTAGAAAGTGGTTGTGTGAATCTATGCTGCATAAGCTTGACCACAGGTGCAAGAATAGGCTAAAGAAATGCCAGCCAGTATCTTCATTCAGTTTCTTTTCCTTGCAGTTGTGAAATTGCAGCATCGTCTTCAGCTGGCAAAGATGCATACCGCAAAGCCCAGGATGGTGGTTCCTTATGGCCTCAAAACTCTACTTGAGGGAGTGAGCAGAGCAGTTCTTAAAGCCAGTCCCTCCAACATCACTGAGTTTGCTGCTGTCTATTTCAGGGAACTGATAATTTTTCGAGAAGGTTTGCTTTTGCTTTTTTAAAAAAGTTACATATAGAACAGTTCACTGACCATTTGGACTACTGCATTGGCTCCAATTTGTAAATTGTTAGCAAAACATCCTCTGAAGTCTTTGTAAAATCTGATATCCTGGCTTAAAATTAATTGGCTTTTCCAAACTTTTATTTCCAGAACACCCTGAGTTAGACATCAAAGATCTGGTGAGAGAATTTCATATGACTAGAGGTAAGACATTAGCAGCAAAGCAGTAGTTCTTAAGACAGAACTGCGTAGGTAATTCTATGATTCTTTCCCCCGACCCCCCAAGTTTTAAAATAAATACAGTGCAGTCATTGAGGCTGTGATTTGAAGTGGAACATTGGCATGGAGCAAGAGGGACTCTTCTCTTTTGTACCATTTTCTGGTTGATCCCCTCCCCCACCCCCCCATGCAAAGGGTGATTTTCAGCAGAAATATCATGGCACCAGGAGAATGGGTTAAGAAATCCCGTCTTCTTAAATATGTTACTGAATTATATATAAAATGTATCAAAGGGATGCTTTATGATTAACCTTTTAATTGCAACAAGGATGGTCCTTGCTCAGTATTGGAAAAATCCAACAATTCCTTGTTTAGAGCTTGCATTTTTAAAGCATTAGAAATTGTGGGTGGTGTTCAGTGCTAGTCCTACTTAGAGTTAGGTTAATGGACATGACTGACTAAGGGTCAGTGGTCTACTCTGAGTAGGACTTTGTTGAATGCAATCCCAAATGCATGGATAAACTGAGACAGTATATAGAAGAAATTGACAAGCACTATGCAAACTGTTCTTTTTTTCTAAATTGTAGCCTTTTATTTTTGTATTGGAATAATCGTTTTGGGTTAGGGAGACTTGATATCTCTGTATTTAGAAAATATGGAACTTTAGGAGTAAATTATTGTTGTTATTAATCCTAACAGCCTCATACAATTGTATATGGCCAGTGGTCCTGTGTGGAAAACTGACGTATGCAGTTTGGTGCTCTAGAGATTCAAAACTGTCAGAGAGCTTTGAATCTATTTGGTTTCTCTTTTATTAATGTATTGGAAGGGGGACTAGCTCATCTGTGATCACAAAATTTATTTTGGAGGAACTTGCTTGTGATAGTTGGATCTTCTCCTTTCTTCTCCACTCTAGCTATCTGTTAACTGTTATTGCCATTGGGATTGTTGAACTGGTTATCTTTTCTTATTGTTTTATTTCTTGTTATATTCTTGTTTGTTTTGAAGTGCCGCATTGTACTATGTTCTGAAACATAAAAAAACCTAATACTAATAATAGAAGCCCCCTTTCTGCCATGCCAGTCGTCCACATGGATCACAGTCTGAGGACTGGCATTGCATGAATTTAAAAGATTTTAAACAGAATCACATAATGATTCACTACACATAATCTGCTATTCTGTCTCCAAATGATTCATCATAAAGGGGTTGTAACTGAGGCAGCTAAATTGGATTTGGAGAGCCCTTTAAATGTCTTGTGTTGGTACCTGGTAGAGTCAGGGAACAGGAACCTGTGGCCCTCCCATCAGCTTCAGCCAGCATGGCCAATAGTTGGGGATAATGGGAATTATAGCCCACTCCAGCAACATCTGGAGAACCACAGCTTCCCCATTGCTGGTAGAAAGCTGACTTGTATTTTCTGGTAATAAAATGTAACCAAGAAGTAGCCGAATCCTCTGAAGATTTGGCTGCTTCTGTGTGTTCAGCATTTGTAGGTCAGTGAAGTTTGCAGGCTATTTGCATCTATATAGTTCCTTACACTGCATAGATTTCTGTACCAGGACCAAATTGAGAGGTAGGTCAGGGCAAGAATCAAAGAACTCTATGGTACCTTTTGGCTTTTATGGGAAGATGGGGATAGAGCAAGGAACCGTGAAACGGGCTTACTGTAGCCCATTGCTGTATAATTTTCCTGGAAGCCCTGGCCCTTGGCTCATTTGCTGAAAGAATGTAGTTGATGATAAATAAAACAATATTTTTATATTACTGCTTAGGCCGGAATTGTAGTACACATCCCTAGCAGTGAAATTACTCCTCCCTGAATTAAAAATAAATAGTTTGGGAGTGAAGCTTGCTTACCAAGCTTTTGAAGCAAAGACACTAATAGATGTATAAAGCAAGTATATCAGTTTTTAAAATAACGCAGCTGTCTAAGAACCTCTGACATTCCTCTTGTCCTACTTTGTTATTTGAAAGATCTGCAGAAATTCAGCAATAGGACAGTCCTTACTAAAGTTTGGTTAAACCTAATGCCTTCAAGTGTTTTATAGGGAAGATACAATAATAGGCTGCATTAAGAACATAAGAAGAGCCCTGCTGGATCAAACCAAAGGCTCATCTAGTCCAGCACTCTGTTCTCACAGTGGTCAATCAGATGCCCTCCTCTTCTTCTTCCTCCTCCTCCTCCTCATTATTGTTGTTGTTGTTGTTATTATTCCTCCCAAAGGGAGTTCAGGGTGGCAAACAGATGACAGAGCACTAAAAACCTCTTAAAAATATCTTAAAAATAATTCCAATACAGATGCAGACTGGGCTGAGGCCTCTACAAGGCGTGTTGAAAGAGGAAGGCCTTCAGTAGGTGTTGAAAAGACAAGAGATGGCACCTTTTAATATTTAAGGGGAGGGAATTCCAAAGGGTAGGTGCCACAACTCTAAAGGCCCAGTTCCTGATGAGATGGTATCTGATGAGATGGTATCTGCTGGAGGCCATCTCCTGCAGAGTGCAGTAATCAACTGCATATATAAGGGGTGAGTCAGTCTTTCATGTATTCTGATCCCAAGCTGTTTAGGCTTTATACACCAAAACCAGCACCTTGAACTAAGCCCGGTGGGAAGCCTACAAGCAGAACCTGAGTGTAAGAGCACTCTTCCCACCTGCGATTCCCACCAGCTGGTATTCAGAGGCATATTGCCTCCAACAGTGGAGACAGAACATATTCATAGTTCCTAGAAGCCATTAATAGTCTCCTCCTCCATGAATTTGTCTCATCCTCTTTTAAAGCCATCTCAGTTGGTAGACATCTTGTGGGAGCCAAGTCCATGGTTTGACTATGCACAGTGTGAAGAAGTGTTTCCTTTTGTCCTAAATCTGCCAACATTCACCTTCATTGAATGCCCCCAAGTTTTACCATTATGAGAGAGGAAAACAACCTTTCTCTGTTCCCTGTCTCCACACCATGCATAATTGTATACGCCTCTATCATGTCCCCTCTTAACACCTTTTCTCTAAACCAGTGGTTCCCAAACCTTTTTCTCCACAGACCACTTAAATTGCTGAGGGTCTTGTTGGACCACTTTATGCTTTTTCTGCCTGTTGTAGTAATTGTCAAGCGCTGTGCTAGATGCTGTAGGATTTTTAGTGGTACTTTTTATTGCTACTTTTATTTCCTATATTGTATTTAATTGTATTACAATTTACGTTCTGTAGAATTCAAATTGTAATGGGCTCCTTCTGGCATATACGTTTAATAAATAAAAATAATAAAATAAGAAATAAAAGAAGCAATTAAAATACAATTGCTATATGTATATTTATATAAATATGTATATTTAATGCAGAGATACTACGGACCACCTGAATGAAGATTGTGGGCCATTGGTGGTCCATAGACCACGGTTTGGGAACCCCTGCTCTAAATTTTCTTAAAAACAACAACAGCAAATTTTGTAACGTTTCCTCATAGAGGAGTTTCTCTATCCCCTTCATCATTTTGATTGCTCTTTTCTGGACCTTTTCCAGCTGTAGTATGATTTTACTCCATGCTTTCAGAAAATATGAGATGGTACTTGTAAATGTGTATAGATAAATAAAAATAACAATTTAGGTAGTATATTCATTTTCGCTATTGCTAGCCAGCCGATCCACTTGTTTTTGTTTGTTTGATTTTGGCTGGAATCCAGAGAGCTTCAGGCATACTCCCAGGTGCTTACTTGTGAGTACCTGGGCTTTCTGGATTTTCTCTTCTGTCCACAGCTCTTCATACTGCATCAGAGGCTATTTTGCAAGATCTCCTGTTTATATCCCTTCCCTTGTGATGAGTTGTCTGCTCTGTTCTACCACGAGAGGTCCTTAGGACCCCTTTAGTTCAATGCTAGTTTGATTAGGAAAAAAATGGGAAGGATTCCTAAGAATAGACCCGCTAGATCAAAGCATCCTCTTCTTCCTGTGGCCAGCTGATGCCTATGGGAGGCCTGCAACCAACTACTGTTATGTGAGCTCATGCTGTTACAACAATGAGAAATAGCTAACTTTTAGTGATGCTTTCCTGTCTTCCCCTCCACCCCATGTCACCAGCATGCCCCTGTGTTTGCTAAAGTTTTCCCAACCCTCGGGAGCAGATTTGCAGGGGAGTGAGTGAGGAGGGAAGAGTGTGGGGAACAGGGCTGGTACCAGTGGGTGGCCAGGTTGGACACTGGCTGAAGGCCCCTGGTGCTGAGAGGGGCCCCTGCTGCTCAGGATAGGTGGATGTAGTCCCCCTCGATGATCCACACTAGCATTGGGTTGTGGAGCATGTGCCCCTCGACCCCATGCTAGCGCGGATTGCGGAGCAGCAGCCACCTTCCCAGGCAACCCCACCCGCCACTGGCGTGGGTCAGCTATGCAACTTCCTGCAGCACCATGGTGCCGCATTAGCATGCTGTGCATGCATTCTTGCCATCGCCCAAGATGGCAGTGGAGGTGTCAGCACTCCCTCTCCCAACGTTGATGATGGCAGGCATGAGCGCACAGCACACTAATCTGCTGATGTGGCTGGGCCTATTTAAGCCATTGACAGCAGTAGTAGTGCTGCTGCTGCTGCTGCTGAAGGCCTCTGCACTCTGGTGCCCAAGGGCCCGCGGCGGCATTCTGGTGCCTGCCCTGGTGAGGAAGTTACATTGCACAGCTGGGTTTTTTTTAAAAACAGATTTTTTAAAGATATTTTGTTTTAATATACTTTAATGTCTGTTTTAATGATGTTCTGTAGTGTTTTTAGTGTTTTTGTTTGCTGCCCTGGGCTCCTACTGGGAGAAAGGGAGGGATATAAATTTAATAAATAATCATAAAAGTCATGCTAGCATAACTGTTCTGTTAGATAATGCCCAATGTCTTTAACTGAAGCAACCTCACTTGGTAGCATTGTGCATGCACTATGGAGCCATTGTCTTTCTTCACTCACAAGAAACCAGTGACTTGGCAATACCTGGTGGAACGCCTCTCCCAATATGAACCTACCCGTACACTACGCTCAACATCTAAGGCCCTCCTCCGAGTACCATCCCATCGAGAGGCTCGGAGGGTGATGACTAGAACCAGGGCCTTTTCAGTAGTGGCCCCCGAACTGTGGAACAGTCTTCCTGATGAGGTGTGCCTGGCGCCGACGCTACTATCTTTTCGGCGCCAGGTGAAAACCTTTTTATACTCCCAGGCATTTTAAAGTGTATTTTAAACAGCATTTCCGTATTTTGGATGTTGTTTGGTTCGTTATTGTTTGTTTGTTTTGTTTTTTGATTTATTGTATTTATTGTATTTATATATTGTGCTTGTTTTTATCTTTTTGTACACCGCCCAGAGAGCCTTCGGGCTTAGGGCGGTATATAAATTAAACTAAATAAATAAATAAATAAATTGATATTTTCGTGGAGTGTTCTTAAAGCATGGCTGTGGGAGAATTCCTTGATTGAGAAGATCTTTCTAATGATATACCCTACATTTCCCTTCACTTCCTTTTATGTTCTTGACTTCCAGACTCCTCTTAATCACTCATGTTAACATTTCTTCCATCTGTCACAGTATATTTATAACTTCCATCCTCTCTTTGTCTTCTATCACATTGTTTAATTTAGGGAAAGTCTGCCTGAAGCACCTTGTGCTGTTGATTTAGCACTTCATTGTGAAAGTGAAAGCATGAATAGTATGATGTGATTGGGAGGGGGAGGGGAGGCACAATCTTCATTGTCAATGCTACCTTCATTGACTCTCCATAATTTGCCCATTTGCCATTTGGACTACGCGGCAAGGATTAAGTAGTTTCCATGGGGTGGAAATTAATGACATCTCAAAAAGCTCCATGTAAAAGTATCTTTTAGACTGATGCAAAACCCAAAACAAGTGAAAAACAGCCACCGCCCAAAGAACACTCTCTGCATTGCAAACCATTTAGTGCATCACCCCTGCTGCAGGTTTGGAGAATTTCTTTATGCAGTCACAAAATTCCTCATCCCCAACCAGTCCCAGATCCCTCTTGTAAGGCAGGGATGGCACTGAGTGATTGGCAGCAGCAGGTCAACAGGGATTCTGTCTCCCAATTGTTTAACAGTAGCCAAAACAAAACGTGCATGCACTTCTAAGTAGGTTGCTGAGATGAAGGGACGGGAGAGGAAAAGCAGGAGTAATTTTTTTGCGGACTTAGTTCTGCTACTGAAAACAAATTCCTCAGCTGACCATGTGGACAGAGGTACCATGGCTCTTATTCTAAGGACGTGTTGCCCCACCCCAACCCCAGGCATGCCCCTGGTTGGTGGGCCTCAGGGCTCTAGTTAAAAAAAAAAAGTATATCCCACAAACCTGAGGTGTGTGAGGCATACTCCACAAACAGCTTGCAATATGGGCTTCTGGCCAGGGCTAATTAAAAGAGGACTCTGCATGGTGGCTATTTAGTTCATCGGCCCTGAGACCTGGTCAGGTCCTTGAGGCCCATGACTATCGTTTGGTCCACAAGGCAATAACTTGTTTGAAGTGGAAAGGAACTTGTGATTTGTAGGAATCTGGAATTTGCATCAAAGGTGTTCAACAGACATTCTGTAAGGAACATGGATGCCTTACTCAGTCAGATCAGTGTCTCGCTCAGTGTTGTTTACACTGACTAGCAGCTCTCTGGAGTTTTAGATAGAGGCCTTTCTCAGTCCTGTTTGGCAGTGATAGGGATTGAACAAGGGACCTTCTATATGCAAAGTACATGCTCTGTCACTGAGCTATGGCCCTTCCCCAAAGGAAGGAATTGGTTTTCAAGAAAGGGAACTAATTTTGTCTAGGGCAGAGGTTCCTAAACTCTGGTCTGGGGACCATCAGTGGCCCACGAGCCTCATTCAGGTGTTCTGCGGCATGTTCACATGAAATATATTGATTTTTAATTGTATTTTATTGCTGCTTTTATTTCTGAGATTATATTTTACTGCAATACAGTTTGAATACCATGGAATGTAAATTGTCATATAATAAAATACAACATAAGAAATAAAAGAAGCAGTACAAATACAACTAAAAATCCTACAGCATCTAGTACAGCACATTACAATTGCTACAATGGTTAGAAAATGGTCCACCAAGACCCTCAGCAATTTTCAAGTGGTCTGTGGGGAACAAGGGTTGGGAACCACTGGTCTTGGCCATTTCTGACAATTCAACTACCATGCTGACAGCATTTCCTGTTCAGTGTGTGAAATGTAAAGTGAAAGTGTAAAAAGGCCAATATTTGGGGTATGATTCATCATTACAGAAAACTAGCTCCCTGCTTTTCTGTGACAGTTGAATCTATGGAACAACCTCCAGCTTCACAAACCACCTCTGGTTATGTTAGCTGGGTGTTGACTCTCCCCACAGCTAATAAACAGGAGCATTAAGCTTTCAACTGGACGTGGAAGCAAGCGGTTTTAAGCAACTGAAAGTTTGCAATTGATGTGTTTGTTTTTGCTTTAAGGAGAAACCCGTTTAACTTGCTTCATATTTGTCCTGCAGTGGAGGGATGGGCTGAAGGAACCACAGGTGCAACGCAAGTGCCCCGTGGCAAAAGGGCTGATGTCGGAGATGCTTTTAGACCAGATGCAACGACTCCAATTTCTGATGAGCCTAAACGGAAGGAGAAATCTACTGACACAGAAGAGGACCAGATAAATGAAGAACCTTGTCGTGAACAGAGCACCAAGACCACTCAATACCCATCAACTGTTGATGAATTTGTGGTGGACAAGGCTGGGGATGAAAAGGGAGCTGGACTTGCTTATGTCCCAGCTGATCCAGCCCAGCTGGCAGCACAGATGCTAGGTAACATTGAACTTGTTGCTTCTGAGCCTGAATTGAAGGATGCGGCAGTCTCGGTGCAGACCCTTCCTACGTCATCCCACAGTGTAGAAAAAGTGGATGATGCTGCCCCAGCACTTGCTTCGGCACCTTCCCCAGCCCCAACAGAAGCAGCAGCTGCTGAAGAAGAAGCACCTGCCCCCACAGAAGCAGAACCTGCCTCTGCCCCCGCAGAAGCAGAACCTGCCCCCGCAGAAGCAGAACCTGCCCTTGCAGAAGTCGCACCTGCAGCCTCTGCACACTCTCTCAGGGTTGGGTCAGCCACTCACAGTCAGACCTCCATTCCTGGGGAGGTAGTTACCTCAGGCAGTCAGGCTGAGCAACCACCTGCCGACATAATAGATCCAGCTTCCTCAGCCCCCTTGCAGGAAGAACAGCCACCCCCGCCACCACCACCTCCTCCTGATATTGACCCATTGCAGGCTGAATCTTGTTCAAGTGAAATTGAGCTCACATCAGACATACAGATCACACCCATGTGTGACGATGATCCCGATGCTGGTGGAGAGCCCCAACCACCACCTTACGTAGAGCAGTTTCCACAGCAAATAGTAATTCCTTTCGTAGACACTGTAGCATGTCTCTTAGATCCACTAATGGCTTCGCTAAATGCAGGTCAGTTTGCTAGTATTCTAGATCCATCTGCAGATGATGCAGAATGTGACCCTGACAGGATGGATACTACAGAGGAACTGAGATCAGCTGACCCAGGTTTTATTATGTCAGGTAAGAAAGTCAAGATATTTCTGAAAGCTACCTATTCTGTGTTGTAGTAATATTATTGCTCCATAAGTAACAAACGGCTCCAGCTCCTCAAATGCACTTGCACTGATAGAAGCCCAGCTGAAACCGAGGTCACATCCACACCAGACATTTGAAGCTCATGGCTTGACCCAAAGAATGCTGGGAACTGCCTTTTACCCCTCACAGAGCTACAATTCCCAGTACCATTAACAAGCTACAGTTTCCAACATTCTTTGGAGGAAGCCATGTGCTTTAAATGTGTGAGGTGGATGTGACCCAGAAGGGCTGGTGCAAGTAGAGTGCCTTGAGGACTGGAGCTTTACTTACTTAAATGCAAATACCCATGGCAGTGCGACTTTGAGATGAATGATTGGTCACTCTTGCTTTGGGGGAGTTGCAGGTCCCACAGCACTTGCCTAGCTAGGATGTGCATGTCTGGAATTTTTGCCTGTAGAGGCCTTTCAGGTGTGTGGTTGATTGTGAGTGAGCCCCAGAACTTATCTTGGCTGAGTGCCAACTGCTCAAATTTCCTGCTCAGGCCATGCATTATTTTCTGCAAACAGATTGGGCAGGGCAGGACAACACTCAGCTAGGGGAGCAATGGGTGAGTACGGCAATATGTTTCAAACTTTCTTTAAACCATGATTAGCCACTCTCACAGCAGACTATGCATCTCAAATCAGAATTACGCACATGCTCACGGTGGCTAATGCAGAGTGATGTGGGTGGCTATGACTTCAAGCATATTTTTTTACCAAATATTTTGTTGCTCAGCCATGGCATCAGCCATAGGTTTTTGCATTTAAAAGAAATGGTGGTGGTTGCCTCTGCTGTCCCATTAGGTCCTGTCTTCTCCAGATTGTCGACAGAGAGGGACTAATTGCTTCCAGAGAACTGCAGAGGTTGCTGCAGCTGGAGGATTGGCTTCCCATCACAACATGACATCTCCCATTCACTTCTCTCCCTCAGTGATAAGTGAGTAGCCCACTCCTGTCCTCAACTGGAGAAGCTCCCCTTGTGTCTTTCTCATTGAATGGTGCGGATTTGCCCTACGATTACAGTCTCCCTAGAACCCATTAGAGAGGTAGGTAGGTAAGAACTAAAAGCATCTTACAGGAGAGAGAAGGCTGAAGGGATAAAGGGATAAAAAAGGTTGGCACGGCTGGACAGGCTGTGGAAGAGACATTTTCAAATCTGATCTTTGCGGTACTCAAAACATATAAATAAAAACTGTGTCCTAAATTTTACAACTAACGGAAGTACCTCCACATGTAAATTTAATAGTCTGGATTTATTTCAAAATTTTTGAAAACCGCTTACTAGGATTGGAGTCAGCCACATTTTAGCAAAACACCTCTTTCATCATATCTGCATTTCCATCACCACATACAGCACTGCTTGTGGCTCTTCTGTTTCAGTCATGCCAAGGTCCTACTTGTTGCCTTCAGGGATTCTCTCCTCTCTGTAACATGCTTTCTTGCGGCATATAAAGTTGTGGGTAAGGCTATGCAATGTGACTGCACTTCGTACATCCGAGTAGATGGTCTTTCATGCCAGCAAATTTTCTTTAAATTTTTATTTTATAGCCATGGCAACAAGCGAACCAGGACAGCCACCACCATATTCTAATGTGTGGACTCTCTATTGTCTAACTGATATGAATCAACAAGGTCGTAAGTCACCTCCACCACCCCTTCCACCTGTTGGTACTGGTGCTCCTGTTCCCCAGGCAACCCTATTCATATCTAGTGGTAAGGACCAGCCACAGTATCTACAGCCGCAGATGATACAACAAGGTCAACCACCACAAGTGTCCTCTCCAACTTATGTGATGATGGAAGATGGGAAGAAGGGAAATGCTCCACCTTTCATTTTAGTGGGCTCTTCTGTTCAGAATAAACAGGACTGGAAACCCATCCCCGGCCATGCTGTCCTTGCACAGCCAGATGCTGGCGGTACTGTGAGGAGGTTCGCTACAATCCCTGTACCAGTCGCCAGGGCAGCAGATCCGAAAATGGCCAATCCCAATTTTAACTCCGCACAGGATAGCGGCAGGCCTCCAACTCCAGTTTTTCTTTCAGTTGCCATACCACTGGAAGATGTGATGACTGGGAAGAAGGGCTCAGGAGCTGGGGATAAAGCACCCTTTGCAGGCAGCTATGGTATAGCAGGAGAGATCACATTTACTACTGCCTCTGTACGCAGGACAGAATAGCAAAAAGGTAAGTCGATCAATTCACATGGCGTTCTCTTCCGACCTAATGGGCAGAGCAACTGTATAGAGTGAAATGGGTGTGCAGAGAAAAACAAAGATGGTAGTGGGCATGTTTTGAGGGCTTAAAATATAAGGGCATTTTGTAGTTGGCTACATTTTGGGTTGTCTGCTGCAGCCACTCTGGGATGAGAATTTTTTGTTCTAAGGCTGTAAGCCAGAAGACCTTTACACTACATTTGTTTTAAGCATTTTCCTCTGGAGAAGCACCCCAACTTATTTGGAAACGACCATGTTTTATAAGGCGGCTGATGTGAAAACTGCCAATAGGAAAGATGCTTCTGTGACACAAGCATGCTATTTTCTTAGCGTGTTCCTATTGGGAACTACAAATAATGCATCTATAGACTGTGTTGATGTAAAAAAAAAGATTTGGGGGCTGCTGATACAGGGACAATAAAATGTTGGTATTGTATGCACACATATCAATAGGCAATAGTATAGCGGCAAATTCAGAAGCACAGGGTCCCTTCATGTTTGTCACAGCCACACACCCCTTTTTTGCTGCTCGGTTGACAATAAGATCCTTGTTGGTGCCTTCTCCCACAACAACAGATGTCCCTAGGAGCCAATAAGCATGAAAGGGGAGAGTGTTAGCTGCTGAGAAGAGTCTTCTTAATAGCTGACTCACATCCTTTCACTAATTGGCTCCAATCAGCAGGAAAGGACAAGGAAGGATGCTAGAAGACTGTTGTAAGTGGCCAACATTGTCTTGTAGGATCCTGTTGGGACCCTGCTCCGAAAAAAGTAAAGGGTCTAAGACCCCCTGAGACCCTGGACAACTATACCCCTGTCAATAGGTGACAGCCATAAACCCTCAACTTTGAACTCAAATCCTGATTTCAGCGGGATGTGTTCTGATTTTTCTGATCCAAAAGTTTGTTTGGCCTCACCTCACCTTTGTTTGGCGCTGCAATCTGATTCATTGGCTTGTTTAGCAGGAAACAGCTTCTCAGCAATGCATTGGTAGAATTTTAGCATTCAAAAAAGGGCTTAGTGCATGAAGAGAGGAACTGCACATGCAACACCGTGTATTGCATATGCCTCCCTATCCAGATAGGTATATGCACATGCAGGCCCCTTCCAAGCACATGAGCTGCATTGGTGTGCTGGTGTTTTAAGACTGGTTTGGTGAGTGTGTTTAGTTTGGTGTATTCCTTTTTCAGAGACCTAGTGGTGAATAAATTGTTGTTCCTAGAATATTAAACCAGTTCTTAAGAAATGACTGAAGTGATACTGCATTTAGAGCATGAAGCTGGCAAGTTTTTGAGAAACTTAGAAGCTTGAGAGACCCTTCACTGACTCTGTTGCCATTGCGTTGCTTTTCTTCAATGTGACTGTTCATTATTGGAAAGCAAGTATGAGTTAGAAATATGATGAAGGTCCACAGGATACTTGCTGTAAGATTTCTCCGTTGCAGTGTTAATGAGCTATCTTGTAACAGTTATTTTATAGTTGCATGTGAAAGATGAAAGATTTTGTGTGCTTTTTTTGTCGAACTGAAAGTAGGGCATGAGTTGTGGGTTTTCTAGAGATTTGCTGAGACATGTAATAAGTTCCATTTTTTAAAATGATCCATGAAATCTTGTCTTTGTTGCTTATGAAAATCCCGTCTTTGTGTTTGAAACTTCAGACCTGCTACACAGTATTCAGGTAACAACGAACAGTGTCAGCCTACTTTTGGACAGACTTCCAGTTGTGCAACAGGATTTACTCTTCCTCTCCCACCCACCCCAAAATCTGCTCTGGAGGATTGGGGGACCCTGTGGAGCAGATGGGGGACATGTAGGAGCTGCAAGAGGGGGTTATAGTCTACTCACATGACATTGGATATTGTCCATAGTTTTGTATGAAAGGACATGTTGTTCAGTGTATTTGGGTGTGGGAGAATAGCCAAGTAGGGAGGCGGAAATAGTAGAATTAAATGAATTGGGGAGGATTTGCGGTTTGCAAAGTGCTGGTGTTTTAAAATGGCGTGGCTTGGCTTCCTACTAACATGGTGTAGATGGGTCAATTGTAATTTGGTTGGCAGTGAATAAGGTCAGCTTAGTCACAAGGGGCTCAGAGCTGCTGATGGCTACATGGTGTCATTCTAGATTGGCAGGTGTCGTGATGCAGAAGCATTGCACTAAAGTAGCTGTATGATACAGTGCTCACTTTACTGATGCATTGAAGCAGATCAAGTGGTTAAAGAAGTAGCTTGCAAGTAACATAACATGTAAGAGGGGTTAAATTGGACCTATCAGTTGAGAAATTAAACCATGAACACATGTGGTGTACAGATATGGCTGTAAAGAATACTGTATACATACAGGCATACCCCGCTTAACGTTGCTTCACTTAACGTTGCCTCGCTATAACGTACATGCTCCATACTTCCCCATACCCCGCTTAACGTTCACGCGCTTTGCAATAACGAACAGTTTATTGGCATGGCGCTGCTGCCATCTAGTGGTGATTGCATGCAGTACAAGTGAAGACAATTGCTTCACTTAAAAGTATACTCTCTGGTCCCATTGCGAACGTTAAAGCAGGGTATGCCTGTATACCTTTGGGAGTAGTTTCTAACAATAGATTTGAAGCTGATACTTAGAATCATAGAATAGTAGAATTGGAAGAGGCCTATGAGGCAATCGAGTCCAGCCCTTCTATCTGTGCAATGCAGTAAGCCAGGTCAGCATTTAAAATATGCTGGCTAAAAGTGTGTGGTAGGTTTCTGCTAAGTAGAGTTTCATGTGTTGAAGAATAAGGGCTATCGGTTTGTGGTAGAAAGATTACATGAGATCTGCATGCAGATAGGCCCAAGTTCAATCCTTGGGAAAGAAGTGTCTGAAACCTTGGAGAGGTACTACCAGGGTAGACCAGGGGTGGGCAGAAGGTAGATTGGGCACTAATGGTAGATAACAGGGTGATTTGCAGTAGATTGCCATGTACTATTTACTCATAATGGTTTAATAGTAGGGACAACAAAATTACTCTCCCTGCCTTAAAGCATCCTGCTGAAATTAAGAAAGCTGAGGCAGGGTAGCCACTCCTGTTTTTTATGTGAAAGGATTGCAAGCACCAGTTGGTGCTGGTACTCAAATTTCTGAGTTTGGGATTATATCATTCTAAACTTTATTTAGTTGTTATGCACCTATAGGTATAATCACGTTCACACTGGAGTTGAGGCCAAGCAAACAGGATCTTGCATGTTAAACATTTTTTTTAAAAAACCCTTATTTTTCAGAAAACAGTAACGAATTTATTTATAATAAGTGAGGTACAATACAATAGGTTGTTGACCTGGCTACATTGGCGAATCTGATTTCAGTTACAGTACTATGTTTTGCAATATGAATTTGTTTCACATTCACTTGCTTTGTTTTAAACAAGTTTCAGTCTACCACATGGCCATAAAAGATCATGAGAAGATAGGCAATGCCATGTTAAGGAGTTGCCAACCCATGGTTGTTGGAGGAAGATGATGCAACATCGGGGTGGGGCAAAAAGCATGACCCTGCTTTGCAGTCCACACAATTGTGCCTTACCCATGAGTAACACGTGTACAGGGCTAAGGGATGTCGCAAAACACAAACTAGATCTTGCAAGTCTGAAGCCTTCCTCCTCTGGTGTAGATAGTATCAATCTAGCTGTACCAAAATTGTAAAAAAACTCATTTTTTTAATTGGTCGTTGGAGGTGAAGGATGCAATTTGTTCCCTCTTGAAGCCTTTCTTCCCTTGAATTACAGACCCAGGTTTGTTTCAGACATGGCTGGGAATAGGGGTGGCTAACCTGTGGTCCTCCAGATGTTCCTAGAATTCAGCTTCCATAATCATTGACCAATGGCCATGCTGGCTGGGGTAGTTGGAATCTACGATATCTTGACTTTAGCCTATAAAGCCCTATATAGCCTGGGCTCCAAATTGTTGAAGGACATCTATCCCAATATCTGCCACTGGGGAGGCGGGCAGGAGACCCTGCTTCTGGTCCTGACTAGTGTAATACAGATTGACCCAAGTCAGCCCTTCTTTGCTGTGGTACCCCAGTTGGGGATCTCCCTTCTGGAAGAAGTAAGATTGTCCCCATTGTTACCATTTTTTCATCATCCAGTGACAGTGTTTTTTTTTTGGAGAGGAGCTGAGACCCATTATGTTTGTCATGGCTTTGAATTTGTTTTTACCACATATGCATTAAAAACATGGTACAAATTAGCTATCTCTGCTTTATAGGACCAGAAAGTTGCTGCTGGGTCACACCCTCCTCCCTCTGCTCTGGCATGCTGCTTCACTTTCAAAGTCATGTTCAGCAGTAGTCAGATTGCTGTTATACCCCCCCCCAAAAAAAGTTGTTTGCACATGATCTCCAAGCCAGAATGGTAAACCTACTTCCAATTGTGCTTTCCAGTTTCTTGCTGCAGGGAAGGACAGAGAGCACATGCTTTGCTGGTTATAGTTCTAGTACTCAGAACCACTTTGTCCAGTTAAAAGAGCTCAAGTTGGCAGAGTTGGGAATGCCCTCTGGCTAAGAGATGCTGTCAGATTAAACAGCACTGGACCAGATGGATGGATAGTCTGACTCTGTACTACTCAGGTCCTTATATCCTGCTGCAAGAGATGGGGGTGCAGTGTGTGAACCCATGTTTGTTACTGTTGTAAACAATAACAAAAAAGGTAAATTTATTGAATTTGTGTTTTTCCCTCCCAGATCGAGAAGAGGTGCTGTTCATCATTTCACCCCAGAATGGAAACCTGCATCTTTAATTAAAATTTGATTAACTAATACGCACAATAAAGCAATGCAAGCAATCTGATCTAAAGGCTGTTTTTTAAAACAAATAAAAAATAGTAGTGATTTTTAAAGTTTAAGTGGTAACCAAGTAGTAGAGAACTAAAATCAGGACTTTTTCTTTTTGACCCTTTATATAAATGATGAGAAGTTTAACACTGACTGCTAGCAAAAAATGTGGTTAAAGTGAAAGCTGCCTTCTTTATATTACAATGCACCCTGAAGGTCAGGATAATACCGTCCCACTTGTTACACCCCTTAGAAGGCCTTTAGTAAGATGTGTTGTGACTGGAAGACTGACAGGATAGAATGCCGTTCAGCAAGTATATGGAATGAGGGCATGGAGACTCAGTGCAAGAGCAAAACTGAAACAGGCTCACAAAGGGATAGTGTTTCGTCTTACCTATTTGCGTTGCCATCCCAAAGTAGCCAGACAGTATTTGTCATCACCTGTAGCCCCAGCTCTGGCATATTCTGAGGACTCAGAAGAGAGGTCAGCCTCTTATTTCACACCAGGCTCTGCAGACATACAGAACATCAGTGTCCAATAGTTTTTCATACCTGCCAAAATTGTGGCAAATGTGTTAACATTTTTACCACATGACCAACCCTCCCCCCACTGGTTTTGAGGGTAGAAAAATATAGTGTTTTGAATTATTGAAAAAATTAGTGAGAAATCTAACCTATATTTTCATGAAGTAGTGCAGGTAAATCAGGCATAAAACCAGTTAGACTGCATCTTGACTCCGCCTCCAAATTTTCATCCAGCATTTGCAACCTATATTTTGAGTTCACAATTTTTACCACAGAAAAGCTTGATTCGTAGAGCAATGTTGAACCAAAAAATGAAAAGTTTTGGAATAACTGTATTTAGAACCAAGAATTCATTTTGATTTAAAATTTGAGTTTACATTGTAATAGCTGAATAATCTTTCAGATGTTGAGTGCTTTGAAGTAAAATCACATCCCATCTCAAATAGGTGCCTCTCCAAAGAAAGAAGTTTCACAAGCTGTTGAGATAGTTGAGAACTGTACATGCCAAAGTGCATTTTGCAGCATATAGGACCCAAAGACAAATTTGTGATGGTTAAGGAGAGAAGATGGACACTTATTTTTGAATTGGCACATTTATAACAGAATTGCATTAAAATTTTATTTAGAAAAAATAGGAAACGCCACTTCACCACAGGTCAACAGCCATTTTGCCACATGTGGCAAGCGGTGACTATGTTGGACACCAGGGATGTAGAAGCAATGATTCTCACTGCTTCCGTGCATCTCCAAAGCCCAGTATGAAGAGAAGCCAATTACTTCCTTCTCCCCAAGTTCTCTGGTATGGCAAAGAACTTTTTAAAAGTTCAAGGATTTCTCGCTCCTGCCCAACACAAACTGTTTCCACCTCAGAATTTTCCAATAGGTGAAGCAGGGAAGCAAGGCTTTGTTTCATGCTGGACAACCAGGGCAGTTTGGTAGTAGTGGGTCACCACGCTACACTGTGGTGTGGAGATAAATATACCTTATGCAAAATTGCTGAAACTGGCAAATAAGATCAAAACAGTAGTGAAATGAGTAAGATTTGCTGTCTTTACTATTTCAGTAACTACAATGCTTCAGGAAGGGTTGATTCAATAACCATTTTGCAAAACTTAAAAAGTCATCCCTTTCTGGTATGATACCCCCAATATAATAAAGAAATTCCAGCCATGGGACAGTTTAAAGCCTTTATTTAATAGCAATTAAATTATTCAATTAACACTATACTTCCAAACAGCAATTAAATTATACAAGAGCAGCAAGCCCTCTGGAATTTATGTACTCAGTTTTATACAAATATATAGTCCCATAAAGTTTAATGTACCCCAAACAAAGGGGTATATCTGCTGTGTACAGTAGTTTCAGAGCTGCCTTACTTGCTTTGAAATGCACACGACTTTGAGAGTTTGCTTCTGATAGCAAATACCCAGGTACATTTGACGTACCTCACACAGTTAAGTAGGAACAGTTCCTCCTACCTCTGATAGTGCTGAGCACATCTTCATGCATCGCAGATTTTTTTTAAAAATACTTCATCTTAGTTAAACTCAACTTTCCCAGATTTAATGGCTCTTAATTCCATGAAGATTTGGGCATGGTAATAAAAGATGTAAGAGCAAATTCAAAACACTGCACTAAACATGGAATAGACGGTTCTAATAATGTTACCAGTTAATTGTACTTAATATCTGCAGGTGAATGGGAGGGTCAGGCTGGTGCAGAGACAGTAATGTTTTGAGACTCATTATCTAGAAATCAGAATTCTCTGAAGTAATGGAATATCCCCTACAGAAAGTTGAGTAATTCTTCCCAAGAGTGGCATGCCCTTCTCTGGCTTAGAGCCATAGTAGTACTGCATGTCATGAATGTACTTTTGATATTTGTTTTATAAGAGGTTTCAAATTTCCATTATGTGAGCAGCGCTATGACTGACCAATGAGAAAGACAAAAACGTTTCTAGTTTCTGTTTAACCTGGGACTGAACATTAGTTGCACTGTTTTCTTCAGCAAATATAACTAATGCTCCTTCTCTCTGAAACAGGTGTGTGTGTGTGTGTGCATATGTCTATATACATTGTTTAATATGGGAGGGTGACAGACTTCTCCCAGCAACAATCTTGTGCTACCATAATTGCTGCAGAAGCTGCTGAATAGTACATTCATTTAAAAATTGTCTGTATTTTTCTAAGAGTTTAGGAACAAAGGAAAACACTGAAAACTGATTAAGACTTGTTTGTGTTAGGCTCAGACTTCTCACTGGATTTTAATAAATATCAGGCAAGCTGAAGTAGTTTCTGTCCCAGTAATTCCCAGAGTATATCCAGTCATGTCCACTGGTGTATGGATTTGGACCTTGATGGAACCACCTGAAAGGGAGAGGGAAAGGTCACATGTGTATGAAAAGTATATCTATACTTCATTCAAGAGACATTTGAGTTGCCATATGCTCTGGATACACTGGAAGTTCAGTACAATTATCTTCCTCATTGTATCTATTTTAAGAAAGACTTGTTGAAACGCTGGTTCCCCAACTCACTCTTTTTTGATCAGGCTGAAACAAAAGGCAAGGAAAGAGAAGGGATTAATGGTGTTTATTTTTCAATGAAATATATACAAAAGAGGCAACAGTGTACTATGGTCTTATGTCAGGACCGGCTCTGGATATTTTGTTTGTTGAGGGAGGACCCACTCCCAGTCAGAAGCCTAGAGTTGGCCAACCTTCTTTCCTTCATGTCAGCCCTCTTTTTCACTCCTATACACCTGCCCGGAAAAACAGGTGGAGACAACAGTGTCATGTCAGGGGGTCAGCAGAAGGGCTGATAATGCTTTTCCTCCTTGTAGCTTAGCGCATAGTGACCCAGCTTTCAAAACTAGCAAATTTAATTTAAAAACTAGCAAATTTAATTGAAGTAGACACCAAGAAGGGCCCTGGAAGAAATGTCAGCCTCTGCTCCATGTATTCCACTGTGAAGAAAGTAGGGGTTTGTCACTGCTTTCAAAAAAATCAAATGTGCCCATTATGAAAAGGAGAAGGTAGCATAAGCATGAAGAAAACTACCAGAGAACTTGCTAGGAGATTGCATTTTTCCTACAACACTATAGCCATCTTGCAATTGTCGTTAAACAAAGGTCCAGTTCCAACAATACATAAGCCCCAGTTTATGAAGTCAAGAACAAGTGTTGGGGCTGAACACTCCTCCCTCCCACCCTTGTGTACCAGCATTGCCACTTCATTCCTGACTTGAACTGAGCCACAGTTTTCCAGTGTGAACGTAAGGGAGACTGGCATAGCGCAAGCCAAGAATGAAGCAAAAATAGGCATGCCAGAGGAGCGACAGACCAGGAGCGCTTGGCCCTTATGCTTAATCTTAAAGCCAGGAAAAATTGTCCAAACTGGTCCAATCAGTATTGGGATGTTAGAAATAAACAGGAATAAATACATATTATTGAAAATAGTCCAATATTAACTGCTGGATATATTTACTATTCTATTGTAACTTATATGATCATTTTAATGGGGGGGAAATCTATGGTGATTTTTAACACTATCATCCCTCCTCCAGTTGAGAACTTTTGGGTATGCAACCCCATAGCCGTGTTTTGAGGAAGGTTAGGTTTCGATTGTGCCTCAGGACATGTCACACAAAATTTGACCAATGGGGCACATCAACAAAAATCCAACAGGTAAAGAGATTAGAATTTCTTCCATGATGGTATAAACTCACCCTTAATCTACCAAGCCATCTTTAAAATTATGATACTGGAAAAGAATATATTCCTCTGCTTTCCTGCCCAGGTACATCTTAAGAAACCCTGGACATTGACATACGAAGTCTACTGAAATATTAAGCATCAGAACTGCTAAGACACCCCCCTCCAAAAATAATACAAATCAGAATAATCATTTGAGCTAAGTTGGAAAAGAGACAGACGTTTGATGCAAGGACCAAATCATATTTCAAGTATCACTCATTTATAGGAACTGGAAACAACTTTAAGCCTTAAAATGCACAGCTCAGCATGTCAGGAAAGCAAGCAAAAACAAAAAGTATCAAATGATCAAATCTGGGAACCAGGGGCACAGAATGACTTTTGGAAAGAGAAAAAACATGCAATTTACAGTGACATTAGATATATGAATTAGCAAGCCATGAAGGAAACCGCAAAGACTGTTGGTAGCTAGACTCATGCCTTCCACTGTGTATTGTATTTTAATGCAGGCAATATTTGGACATTTGTATAAAAGCTATTATGCACAGACTGCTCAGTAGTGTCTGACAGAAGAACAGAAAATACCTCTCCAACTCTGGAGCCAGAGGAAGCCTTCAGATAATTCTAAGGTTAATTCCTAATTTACAGCTCTGTAAAACGATGCCACATCAGGGAACAACACAGCTAAACTATCTAGTGAAGATTTTTGAGGATGAGTATTCAAATTGCCAGCTGAAGATCTTGGAGGAAAGTGTCAAATTCACATTCTGTTCCTTTAAACGGGCACCACTGTGTTTTTGGGACCAGCATGCATGGGTGGGCATATGCACACGCATTTTTAATGCCAACAAAAATTAAAGCACATATTGCAAACGATATGCAGGGACCAAGGGCATCTTACTCCTACTGTGGTTGCAGTAGAGCCCCTCTCAAACTGGTGCCCTCCAGAGGCTACTGGGCCCCCAACTTCTGCATGGAAACAGCCCCAACCAGCATGGCCAACTGTCAGGGATGAGAGGAGTTGTAATCCAAAAATCTGGCGGGTTGGGGAAAGCAATTGCAGATGAAGTTGTTGTTCTGAAGCCTGGCATGGAAATTTTCTAACCCAGAGCAAGACAACTCCATAACAGTCTACAACAGAGTGCTACGATACCCAGCACTTTTTGTGATAGCTGTGGTGAAGATGAGGGCAAATCATCACACAGGAGGCCATTTCTAGTAGTTCTCTGCATAATGTTTGGAATATCTGGTAGACTCTTGGTAACACTAAGAAATTCCACGTAAAAATATATTTCTTTAGAAATAAATGCAAATTCAGAGTAATGCATAATACAGTTTATGTATATGCATATAAGAGGAGTCACCTCAGGTTCATTGTACTAAGAATAAGATATACAGGATTCATGATTAGCTGCTTCATTATCTCTCTGTTCACATTCTGACCCAGGACCGGAGCCAAGAGAGCTTTTAAAAGCTTCAAAAAAATTAAACATCTCTAAATCTCCATGCTAATATAATATGAAACAGGAAGTTTGTTTGCAAGAATAATTCCAGCAAGAAAAAAAAACTCCCTCAAGTTAGATTCCAGAATCCATTCTGTCCCTGTTCACACCAGCACACGTACTGGGCTCTTTGCCAGTGAAGATAAAAGTAGCCTAGAACACAGTCAAGTATTCATGTCCCATTAAAATCAAGAATGTATCATTGTCCTAGCCACCCAGTTATTATTAAAAAGACTTACTTGTCCCATTCTGAATTTTACTATGCATCGAACAGTGCAAGACAAAGCATGCATTTCTGAAAGTAACTATGATTTGACACATTTTCCTATTCAAAGACAGGAAGCCTAGCTGGTGCCTATTGTGAGAAAGGTAAGGCATGGGAAGTAGTTGAAATTAACATTTTGCGAGATGAAACTGAGGTTATCATACTTTGGACCCACAATGAGAAGACATGATTCATTAGAAAAGACAATGCTGGGAAAAACAGAAGGAAGTAGAAAAAGAGGAAGACCAAACGAGATGGATTGATTCCATAAAGGAAGCCACAAACCTGAACTTACAAGATCTGAACAGGGTGGTTCATGACAGATGCTATTGGAAATTGCTGATTACGAGTACTGAAATGCCTTAAGAACAGCTCAGACTGCAATGCTTTTACTTCTCTTGCATTAAAAATGCATTTCAATTTCATAATTTGTTTTTCCAAGCCCAGAAACCAACAGGATAGAGCCTTATAACACTGACTTCAGCTATTTTTGGTTCAGAAGCAAGCCAACCCATCACATTCTTTGCACAATGGTCCAGGGTTATTAGGGTACATTGGCCTCCTGTTTGCAAGCAATTAAAACATCCTGCTGAAATTAATGATCCTGAAGAAACAGCAACAGTGCTTAAAAATGGAAACCACTTCTAAAAATGGGCATGAAGAATTAATCTGAACCAAAAGTTGAATGTTGTCTTAGTGTGAATGATTCAGACTCTTTGCTTACCTATAATATACACAGTTTTCCTTTTAGGAAAACTTTTTTGCACAGACCTATGTATTTTGCATCATGCAGTTTCCAATACAACTAAATGAACTCATTGTATATGATTTTTTAAATCCCTGATGAACAGCCTTTAAATCTCCTTATTACAAGATAGTAGCATGCGTAAAGCCAAATGAAGAAATGTCTGACTAAACTAATTAAAATAACTAATTAAAAAAATACAGCCACAGGATCAACTGATCACTTTGGTGTTCTATCATTATAAAGCATAACAACTGTATTGCTTTTAAAATTGACACTATTTGTTCTATCAATATAAAATCTGACATGGAGAACCTCCTTGGTGAAATATAAGCTGCCAACATTTCAAACAAAACATAATAAAAATAGCTGTAACAACAGCTCAAAATCTGGAGTAATATCCCATTTTAAGATGTGTTGGTCACTGGCAAAAAGTGGTCATAAAATCTTTTTGGAGGCTGAAATGGCTTTACAACCATTGTTCTCCTTTGTGAAAACACCCACTATAAAAGAAATCTAGTAACTATGAGTTATTGTGCTGCAAAGTACATTCAGTATTATACCAACATGAAAGAAATATGTACAGAGAGTATTAAATGTAGCACATAAACACTATAATTGACACAGTTTGTTATGTTACTGCCCTCAGCACAGTACTTGTTTGGACTGTGTATATAAGAGTGTGTGCCTGCTTCCTTCAGGTTGGTATAGTGTTCAATGTACTTTACAAGCACAATAACTTAAGTTCTGAATATTTTTGCAATCAGGAGCAGTGGTTTAAATGCCTTTTTAAGAATGAGAATGTGGACTGTATTTCACATTATAATTTGCTGCTTTCAATTTCCCCACATTTCAAAACCAACTTAATTACAAGGACGTGAAAACTTACACTCGGCTGTGTGCAGGTGGGTTCACGCGAATGCATAAATGAAGGCAACACAGCAATGCAGACCCTAAGTTTCCATGGAATATTGGTGAAAGTATTACATGTGTACTGTGTCTGCTTGACGTATGTATCCTTTGGAAGAATTATGTATCCAAGCACAGTGATTGGTGCCAAAACAAAGAATTGCACGGAAAAACAAAGCTTAAGCTAAAAAAGGGCTTAAGTTCACAAATTCAAAAAAAGTAAACATGCAGGCTCCACACATTTTATGGATATGAATTCCAATTTTAAAACTTTAAGCCAAGCCTACACCAAAATTCCTTGTAATCAAATTGTGGTATCTTCACAGTTGTGATTTTACCACCTCCCACATACACACTAACATTGAACATGCTTGGGATGCAACAGTAATCAACAGGTGAGTTTCCAAGTCTGTATACCCCTGCTGTTTTCAATGGAGCACTGCTGAAGTGACACAGGACTTTAAAAGTACATTTCTTTTCAAATTCCCCTGGGACCCAAGTACAGAGTAATTCTGGGTCTCCACTGGTAGCCTTAAAATGTTAGGGATTTCCATAGGCTCCAATGTGACTGCACTGAAAATAATTTGCCATTACCTCACCCATGAAAAATCTAATTCCACTCCTGAAACTAGGAGCTAATAAGCTTTTGAAAAGCCCTTTGAAAGCTTAATAGGAACGAAGATCTAGTGAGGGATTAATGACTGAAATGATTTGAAGTAACTGGTTAATCATTGTAGTGCAATATTAAAGGCCCCACCAGAAAATGATGGAGCAGTGAGTTTTCAGACTGTTAGTGATTCCAATAGGAAAGGGTAATATAGCATACAGGCAGTAAAGCTAGAGTGGCTGCTAGCATACTAAGCAAGTATGCTGACGTTTAAAAACAGACTTTAGAAAATTCATCAGCCACTCTTAAATCAAGCACTTTACCCCTAGTTTTACTGACCTCGTCTTCCAGTCTTCCTCTGACTTTGACCGGTTTTTACGAGCAGTTCTTTGTTTTTCTTCAAGTCTTTTCTTTTCTTCACTGGCTACATCTACCAAGAGAGGAAAAAAGGCTGAATCCAATTATAACATATTGAAGAGTACTCAAATAGCTGTAATAGTGCTATGCCAGTAATGGCTTCCATTTTTTTAATGCCATTTTGGTTGGCACAGCTAGGATGCTAAGAGTTCTGTCTGTTTTATGAACTGGATTGTAACTATATAGATTGTTCAGCCACCAGCTCAACTGTAACATTTCTCAAAATAGAAAATGGAAATGGACTTACCTTCAAGTCGATTCCAACTTATGGCGACCCTATTAATAGCGTTTTCATGGTAAGCAGTATTTAGGGGTGGTTCTATCATTGCCTTCCTCTGAGGCTGAGAGGCAGTGACTGGCCCAAGGTCACCCAGTCAGCTTCATGGCTGTGTGGGGATTCGAACCCAGGTCATAGTCCAACACTAACCACTACACCACAGACTCCCAAATAATGGGAGTAGCCAAGTAATGATATATGATGACAGCCACATAAGGTAATTATAACTAAGGGTATGAGCAGAAATCTACTCTGCAACAGGATTTCACCTTCCTCTTCTCTCCCGACCCTCTCTCCAACCCTCTGGAGCAGAGTCTGAGGCTGCAGGAAGGGAGAAGAGGAAGGCGAAGTCCTATTTTGTGAGCAGAAGTGAGTTCTGCTCATGTACAGGCAGTATGAGAGTTAGATACAACCGTGAAATTGTTATTTGCACCATTTTCACTTATTTATGCTGTGAATTTATGTTGGGAGACCAACTGAAGTTTCCTTGTGGTTAATATATTGTGAGCCTTCATCTGTGTTAGGGTAAGTCTGGATAATTTTAATAGCAGTGCTACAAAATTCAGAACGAGCCATTGATAAACTTGACATCATGAGAAAGGACAAGCTGGAACTCGCACTCACAAGGCATAAACCTTCATTAAAATCAAAGAAAGAAAACTAACACTGCATGAAAACAAGCTACCTTGCTAGCTGCAGCATGGAAATATCAGATGTAAATATTCTAAAAACAAGATGATTCCAAGTATTTCCTAATTAGCATTGGACTACTATTTATATCACTAATACAGGCATTCCTTTATGAGGGGCCCTGAAAACATGGTTGCCAAAACAAATCTATACATGAGAAGTATGTTCTATAGAATGTAGGATCTAGATATAGATATTTTTTAAAAAAATTACCTATGTCACCATTTTCCATAGCTCTTATATCTGGTCTTAGCCTGCAGTCAGTTTTAGGAATAACACTTTCCATTTCTTGATCCAATTCATTCAAAGCCATAGCAAAGGTAGTGAAGTTGTACATCTAAAAAAGCCAACAAAGTGCTTTTTGAACATTCTTTTACTTTATTGAGGAGTATCATTTGTTAATAGGTTTACACACTTTCAGAGGACATATCCAATGGAGTTTGTCAGAGGATCAGTCTTGGGTCCTTTTATTCAATATTTTCATTGAAAGAAGAAGGAGCATATTCATGAAATCAACAGGTATCAAATTATTTAAGGGACCTTTTAAGCAGAGGAAAAGAGTGAGACATTGTGCAGGATGAACTGGAAGGCCTTAGAGACTTAGAATTAGGTAAGTCGAATAGGACAAACTTCAACATCACAGAAAGCATTAGGCAGCACAGTGAAGTATAGATTTCTGTTATTTGCTGTGAGCACAACAGCTGAGAAAACAGACAAGGAAATCTTGATTGCCACAAGATGATTATAGGGGCTATAGGCTGCCCGTGTGATGGCAAGCATTTACTAATGTTAAATGCTTAGACGCCTACTTTGGCATTTAGCGGCAAATAATAGTAGGAACTAATCAATACTACTGCACAGGTTACTAGATTGTCTCTTTTACCCCCTACGTAAAATACAAAGAATCCTAACTTGGTCATAAGGGAGAGAAAAAAGTATTAAAATATACTCAAATAGCACTGTTCTTCCTTTGCATATATACAGCAGTGCACATTAGGGTATATATTTAATACTTTTTTCTCTCTCTTATGACCAAGTTAGGATTCTTGGTCTAGCAGCTTGCTAGTTCATATTCTGTTCATTGTGAATCTGATCTCAGGGAAGAGCCCCATACTCATAAAACACATTAAAATCAGCAGCAAAAATCCCAAAGTTACATATTACAATTTAAGAAAAAATATATATAAATCTGATACATGGCACATACTCACTCATCAATAGGTCTGGCAGAATAGACTTTCAGTTGGCAACAAAAACTAGCTAGGGTTGGTACCAGAGTATTCCATAGCAAGGTACCATCACTGAGAAGGTCCTATCATGAGTCCTGGTCCCCTGGGCTTTGTTTGGTGATAGTACAAACAAAAGGGCCTCCTTGACAGCTCTCAATCCACAGGCACAACAGTACCAGGAGAAGCACCTTCAGGTAGCTGGGTCCTAAGGGATTTAGGACTTTATATACTAAAACAAACACCATTAATTGAGCTCAATATCCAGTGTACATATTTTATAGCTGGTAAGAGTGCAAGATGGCTAGAGCGCAATTGGTGAAAGACGTGCTATGAGGCTGACCAGCATGAATGAAACAACCATGTCTACTGTGTGGAGGTGAGGGTGTATAAGAACTCCTACTTCTCTGCCTCCATTGTATCCTCAAGCAGCTTGTGATGTCCCTGTATTTTAATATCTGTAAATATGGTAAGTGCGGGTTTATTAAGCGATATATGGTAAGTGACTGAGTGAGAGGGGGGAGTACATGGGCAAGAATGCTGGAGAATGTTGGATGATTATTGGCTGAGTGAATGGCTGAAGGTATAAATGAGAGGATGATAGTTGAGTCGGGGGGAGTTGTTGGGGGAGTTGTGAGAGTCGTTAGTGGAGAGTTATTTGGATGAGTTGGTTGGCAGAGTTCTGAGGGAGGCTTGGATTGTATTTGGCTGATATTTAGGCAAATTATATATGACCAGAAACATAAAGAGTGACACCGTATGAAACCATACGCTTGCTAAGTCTACCTTACATGATCTTGTTATTTCCTGGTGTTTATAAATAAATATTTTATTGGTTTACCAAAAGCCTGATCCTTGGCTGGGGTTGATACAGACCAGAAGGGTGGGCAGGGTAATACCAAAGGCTGGAGAGAAACAGTATCAAATGGTGGCAGCGGTGAAGACAGATATATTGTAACATCGTCAAGCATATAGAGCAACCCAGGGCTGTATACTTTATAGACAAAGTACAGGGGGGTTGTGGACGGCAAGGGCACTCAGACACATAGTAACAAGAAGCCAGAAGGAGACTAAAGGCGAAGTCTCAGGCAGTATTGTTTACAGGAAGTGGCTGGTAGTGCTGCCTAGCAGTGGGATCTTGTGAGATCTGTGCTAGAGCATGTGAGGGAACAAATAAAAACCGAGATCCTGACAGGTGGTGGCCCTGGTGGGAGTATCACAGGTAGAGCCAGCTGTGGGATCGTGTCACAGCTCTCCAGTGGAGCTTTTTTGTACTGTCCCGGGTCTGTTAACATCTACTCCAGGAAATGGAGTTTTAGACCCTTCAGAAGCCCACTATGTACTGTTTACAAGGCAACTTCCAAGGGTAAAGTTGTTTGCCTCCAGAGCAATTTTGACACCCCACCCATGTTTACTATAGTCTTCAATGAGGTGTGCAGTGCAATGTCTGCTGCAACTTTTTGGGATCAGTTTCAGCTGATGCAGGCTCATGATGTGGACAAGGTGGTTGTGACAATGCAGCCAGCAACATGACTTCTTGTCCCTTGGCTTATTAAAGCTTGGCAGGGGGTATGGCAGACTGGATCCAGGCTGTGGTCAAGATGTCCTTGTGGGAGGGAGTAATCTAAGCTGCCTTGAAAGAGGCAGTAATCTAACTACTCCTGAAAAAGCCCATCTGGGACCCAATGGTTTGTGACAACTACTGCCTGGCTGCAGATGCCCCCTTTTTAGGGAAGAGTTGTGATGCAGCAATTGTAGGTATGCTTAGATGAAATAGATTATCTTGACTCATTCCAATCTGAGTCCAGGTCTGGTTGTGGGACTGAATCATCCTGATAATGACTTTTCTCAGGAGAAGGACAGGGGGAGTGCAACCCTGTTATTCTTATTTGATCTCTCAGTGGCTTTTGATACCACTGACTATGGGAGACTAGCATTGGGCAATTATCTTGCAGCCCTCTGGTAGGTGTGCTGTTGGGTGCGCAGGGTACCATCCTGTCCCCAATACTGTTTAACATCTATTTTATATGAAGCCCTTGGGAGTGGTCATGAGAAGATTTGGGGCAAAGTGTCAGTAGTACACTGATGAAACCCAGCTCTATTTCTTAGTAACATCTGAAATCAGGAAAGGCTGTGCAAGCCCTGGACCAGTGCCTAGACTCAGTATTGGGCTGGATGAGGGCCAATAAACTGACTCTGAATCCTAGCAAGACAGAGGTGCTGTGCTGTGGGTAGGTGGATCCCACTGGCTGCCCATTAGCTAAATTCAAGGTGTTGGTTTTGGTGTATAAAGCCCTATACAGCTTGGGACCAGGATACCTGAAAGATTGTCTTACCCCTTATATATACAGTTTATCACTGCTCTGCAGGTGAGGACCTCTTCCAGATACTATCTCATCAGGAGGCCCATTCCACACAACATAGCAATCAGGCCTTTAGTGTTGTGGTACCTACCCTTTAGAATTCCCTCCCCTGAAAAATTAGACAGGCACCATCTTTGTTGTCTTTTTGGTGCATACTGAAGACCTTACTCTTTCAACAAATGTTTTAAGTAGAGACCTTATTCCAGTATGCATCTGTGTTAGAATTGTTGTTAAAGTTGTTTTTTAAAGAAAGATTTTTTAAAAGATGTTTTGCTTCTAAGATGTTTAGTTTTTATGATGTTTTTAATGTTCTGTCATTTGGGAAGGGATGATGATGATAACAATAATAAAACTCAGACACGTTCCAGTCAGTGCCCTGGTGGCTGCAATTGCACAAGCTGCAATCTCTGAGATATTTTCAAGGGCAGGCCCACATACTTTACATTACAGTAGTCTAACTAGGAGGTTACTATCTATGTTAAAGACTGCAGCCATTAGTTCTTATATCCCCAAATTTCCATGAGTAAATTTCTAGCCACTGATATGGAGGATTGTGTGTTTTACCAATGATACACACTGCAGTGGAGATGGCTAAAGGGTGGGGGAGAATCAAATTTAGCTGTTGGACACCAAACTGTAATCTGAATTTTGTTTCCTGAAATGGAAGCATGAGTTAGAGAAAATATACTCATATTCTCTCCCTCTCTCTTCACCTATGTACCCTTTTCCAGGCAACGTGAGATACATCAAATGTTGTACTCTCACATACAAACAATAAAAAACGAATACAGAATGTATGCATAAGCCCTGAGAGACAGCAACAAATGGATAAAATATAGCTAAGGTTCTTCCTCACCTGTGCTGAGTTTGAAGGCCTTGGAGCTATCCTCCATAATAACACACTTCCAGGAATAACACATACACTCTCCGAATCTGGTAAGGGCATCTCATCCAGTTCCTCGGAACTGGCCATCTAAAAGAAGAATGTAGCATGAAAACCAGAAGCTGCAAAACAATCCTTCACAGTAGCTTTAGTAGTTCAAAAGAGACAAAAATTCAGGCACTGATAGAATATACATAACTAACCATTTTAAAAAAAAGGTTTTACAGGTCCATGGTCAAAATGAAGAACATTTTGGGTACCATGGGAGATAAAATTTAATAATCTCAAATATTGTGAAAGGGGAGAGGGGGGGATTGTTCAGAGAAATGTCATAATTTGATCACCCTAGAACATTCCAGTATTTAATTAATGAGCTTGTTGCCATAGGCAGCAAGGGATTCCATGTAGGCAAGTGAGCAGGATGGCAGATTAAGGACAGATCGCTCCGTCCCTCCTCTGCCAGCCTACTTCTTTTTCTGTACTGGATGCAAAAGTAGGCAAGCCTGCACACAAACCAAGTTGGCTGGCAGATAAGGCATGATGAGATTCACAAGGATACATTTCAGCCCCATTAAATCACAGGTGGCCAACCTGTAGGCCTGGGGCAACATGTTAGATAGTGATAATTTCCCCCTCTTCTCCAAAAGAACTCAAGACAGCTTACATAATGCTCCCAGATGGTCTCCCATCCAAGCACTAACAAGACGTACTTAGCTTAACAAGGTTTCTATATCTTGTGCCTTCAGCCTGCAGCCATAATCCCACTGGTGTGATAACAGTCAAATCACGTAAATGGCAGAGGCAAAGATTAATTGTGTAAGAATTACGGATCTTATGCCTGAATTGTATCATAACCTGCCCTGCTTGTGAACATCTTGCTGGCTACTGTTGGAAATGGGAAGCTAGACCATGGGTGGGGAAACTCCAGCATCACCTGGAGACCCAGACCACAATTCCCATCACTCCTGACCATTGGTTCTTCTGGCTGGGACTAACGGGACATGAATTCAACAACCTCTGGAGTGCCACAGGTTCTCCATTCCAGAGTAGACCTTTGATTTAATCAAACAAGTCAGTTTTTATCTTTTAAGATTCTAGCTCAAATGCATTGGGGCGGGGAGAGAATGTGCATGTATGATAGTGTTCCATCGACTGCCTGGGGAAGCACAAAAGAAGAAGTCTAGGGTTCTGTACCAGTTATGGACAAAATAACTACAGCTCTTACATTAGATTGTATACAAAACAAGATTATTAGAAGGAAGAAACCATCAGGAAGCAAAGCTTTGTGTCGCTTTCTTCTTCTCCCCTTCAAACCAAACATGTCAGTTTTCGGTTTACTTAATTGGCTTTTTAGGTCTTGTTTACTGCTCATAAGTTCTCCTATGTGCTAGATTGGTCTGATCTTAGTGTGAGATACTTGTTGCAGTTCACTAATAGGCAAAAAACCTTGTGGTTTAAGAAGGTACCTATAGCCAACACATGCTTCTATCAAACTTTAAAAAGCAGGGGAAATGGGCAGCTATACTGAATGCACCAGGGGTGCAGGAGACCTGACCTCCTCTCTGAGATATTGGACTGCCCTACAAATTTGTCAAAATGCAAATACAATTTGGGTTGGTTTTTCACTGTCCAATCCACTTCCTGTGTAGCTTGGAAGAATTTGGTAACATGTGCCTCTGAGTATATGGTGAGTGGTGG
Source organism: Rhineura floridana (assembly GCF_030035675.1). Taxonomy (NCBI): domain Eukaryota; kingdom Metazoa; phylum Chordata; class Lepidosauria; order Squamata; family Rhineuridae; genus Rhineura; species Rhineura floridana. The sequence goes on from NC_084480.1 coordinate 246,828,683, forward strand.
AGATGGAGTTACATTTTTGTATGTTTGTTGGTGTTCTTACTTTGCTTCTTTTCTGTGTTACTACTGCTTTTACAGAGAATCTAACCTAGAAAATTATATTTCTCTCATTATTCATCCTAGAAACCTGTGTCAAATTTATTTTTATTAATTTCAAAGCTTTTTTATTGGTCGATGTGATATGATGGTGAAGATAGCCTTTTTGTTTCAAACTGGAGGTTATGCTCCATTTGTATTCTGGGTGCCTTCATCTGAGGCTGAGGCAGTGACTGGCCCATGGTCACCCAGTGAGCTTCATGGTTGTATGGGGATTTGAACCCTGATCTCCCAGGTTGTAGTCCTAGGATAGGTAAAACTGACCATGGGGGAGGAGAAGGGGGGAAGGATGGGATTGGAAGAGGGAGGGGTGAGGAAAGGGAAGGGGCAAGAGAGGGGATAGGAGGGAGGAGGAGGGGAGGGCAGGTTTGATCAGGAGGAGGGGAGGGGAGGAGATTGGTTGATTGGGCACTGGGCAGAGGGGAAGCCCCTTTCCTTTCCAAAAGGAAAACATTGTGAACACTATCATTCTTTTCCAGGGTTTCCCCCACCTTTTTATTCTACAGCAGGCACATGTAGCCTCCCACCCAAATTTAAACCAAAGCTGTCCTTGGCCACATCCACACCAGACTGTTATTTCACTTTAGGCAGTCATGGCTTCTCCCAAAGAATCCTGGGAAGTGTAGTTAGTGAAGGGTGCTGAGAGTTGTTAGGAGATGCCCTGTTCCACTCACAGAGCTTCAATCAGAGCTGCTGACTGTTAAAGTGGAAAGAAGGCCAGGCCACAAAGGAAGAGTAGAGACAGGTATCACGGAATTGCAGGGATGGCGTCAGGAAGGCTAAAGCTGAGAATGAGCTGAGGTTAGCGAGAGATGCTAAAAGCAACAAAAAAAACTTTCTTCAGCTACGTCCATAGTAAAAGACAGAGAAAAGAAATGGTGGCACAGCTACTCAATGAGAATGACAAAATGATAACAGATGACAAAGAAAAGGCAGAAGTCCTCAATTCCTACTTAGGCTCAGTCTTCTCCCTAAAAAAGGTCTATGACCCTCCTGGGAAACATGAAGTGGAAGGGGCACGATTGGAGCTTGAGACTGATAGACAAACGGTCAAGGAATACCTAATGACTTTGAACGAATTCAAATTGGCAAGGCCTGATAAACTGCATCCTAGAGTATTGCAGAAACTGGCTGAAGAACTCTCAGAACCACTGTCTATTATCTTTGCGAAATTGTGGAGGACTGGTGAAGTGCCGGATGACTGGAGGAGAGCTAATGTTGTCCCTATCTTCAAAAAGGGCAAAAAGGAGGAACCGGGGAACTACAGACCAGTCAGCCTAACATCAATCCCTGGAAAAACTCTGGAGCAGATTATAAAACAGTCAATCTGTAAGCACCTTGAAAACAATGCAGTGATTAGTAGAAGCCAACATGGATTTATGAAGAACAAATCCTGCCAAATTAATCTTATCTCGTTTTTTGATCGGGTAACCTCCCTTGTAGACTGTGGGCATGCTGTGGACATAATATATCTCGACTTCAGCAAAGCTTTTGACAAAGTGCCCCATGATATTCTGATTAGCAAACTAACTAAATGTGGGCTGGATGGAACAAGTATCAGGTGGATCCACAGTTGGCTCCAGAATCGTACTCAAAGAGTGCTTATCAATGGTTCCTTCTCAAACTGGGCAGAAGTACCAAGTGGGGTACCACAGGGCTTGGTCCTGGGCCCAGTGCTCTTCAACATTTTTATTAATGACTTGGATGAGGAGGTACAGAGCATGCTTATCAAATTTGCAGATGATACAAAATTGGGGGGCATAGAAACAAAATTCAAAGGGACCTTGATAAGCTGGAGCACTGGCTGAAAACAACAGAATGAAATTCAACAGGGATAAATGCAAAGTTCTACACCTAGGAAAAAGAAACCAAATGCACAGTTATAAGATGGGGAAATAATTGGCTCAGCAATATGACATGTGAGAAGGATCTTGGAATTATTGTTGATCACAAGCTGAATATGAGTCAACAGCGTGATGTGGCTGCAAAAAAGGCAAATGCTATATTAGGCTGCATTAACAGAAGTATAGTATCCAATTCACGTGAAGTATTAGTTCCCTTCTATTCAGCACTGGTTAGGCCTCATCTTGAGTACTGCGTCCAGTTCTGGTCTCCGTACTTTAAGAAGGATGCAGACAAACTGGAACAGGTTCAGAGGAGGGCAACAAGGATGATCAGGGGACTGGAAACCAAGCCCTATTAGGAGAGACTGAAAGAACTGGGCATGTTTAGCCTGGAGAAGAGAAGACAGGGGAGATATGATAGCACTCTTCAAGTACATGAAAGGTTGCCACAGAGGAGGGCCGGGATCTCTTCTTGATTGTCCCAGAGTGCAAGAGACTGAACAATGGGCTCAAGTTGCAGGAACCCAGATTTCGACTGAACATCAGGAAAAATTTACTCACTGTTAGAGCCATATAATAATGGAACCAATCACCTAGAGAGGTAGTAGGCTCTCCAACACTGGAGGCATTCAAGAGGCAGCTGGACAGCCATCTGTCGGGAATGCTTTGATTTGGATTCCTGCATTGAGCAGGGGGTTGGACTTGATGGCCTTATAGGCCCCCTCCAACTCTACTATTCTGTGATTCTAAATCACTCTGGCCACTGGAGCTCTGTCAGGGGAACAAGCCTCCTCTCAGCACCCTTCACAAACCACACTTCCCAGGATTCTTTTGGGGAAGCCATGACTTCTCACGTGAAATCAAAGTCTGGTGTGGGTGTGGCCCCCTGATTAGGCAAGTCAAGCAGCTGGGAGTCTGGCTTTTAGAACACTAACAGTTGGTTCTTACTGAGGATGCCCGACCTTATCATTGAGTTCTAGCCAAAATTTCTTAAATTAATTAAAAATCAGCCTGGCATTTTTTAAAACTTTTAAATTGCAGAAGATGAAGGTCAGAGTACGGGGCAAAGTCAGTAATAGGATTACAGGTACTCTGTGAACATGGCTGATTTTTAGTTAATTTCAACAGATTATGAGAACGCTGACAGAAAAAAGTCCAAAAGGGGTCTGGTTTTTCTCTCTCTCTTTTTACACTTTGAACTCTCTATTCTCTCTGACTGTTTTGTGTATCACCATGAAAATGTAGAGCAAATGTTTCTGAGTTCAGGACTATAAGTTTTGTAAGGTTTTGTTTTGAAATGATCTTATGGGAAGGATCAGTTTGGCATGGGGGGGTATTTTCAATTTAACATTACAGAATGTGAAAAATCCATACTGATTATAGTAGCTGTATAATTATGATCCTGGCCCAAGCTATTCAGTTCTCCCCAAGTTTAATTTGGCAAATACATTTCTTATTTTCCCTTGTGTTCACACTTTGTTTCGCTCCTTTGCTATTGCTGGTATTCTCCCCCTGCCTCCCACAAAATTTATTTCAGTTCTAAATGTCCAGCTTTTTAATCCAAACTTTTTGGGAAGGGGTTCTATTGACCCTGCTCATTCTCTGACTGGAATTTGGGGATACTGTTGATTACTGTGGAGGTGACAATATACTAGGACGGGGTGGGGAACAGGATCTGGCCAGCTCCCCCACCCCTCATGAGCCATGATGTCAGCTGACCCAATGAAGCTTCCTATATGGGCCAGTCAGCTGACAGACACTTAGAGCAAGTCCCACTTTAGGCAAGGAATGACTGCATTACCGATTTCAACCAATTCCTATGCAAAGCAGGGCTTGCTATCACTGCTGTGATCAATTGATAGGTGCTTACAGCAAGTCCCACTTGCCAAGGAACCATCAGGGGCACACTTTAAGGTTCCTGACTGTTCTTTTGTAGCTACCCCGCACCTGATGTCACATATGATGTCAGGTGTGGGGTAAGTGGGTTTCATTTGCCAGGTCCATGGGCTAGAGGTTCCTATCACTATGCTAGGAGGACTATGTTACAGGCCTACTCCTGTGTAATTTCTGCAATAAAAAGTACAGCCAATTAAAATTTTTTGATAAGGCTGATCTGCATCAGAACAAATGATTTATGAGATCACAACCTTAATCTTGAGAATCTGAGATTTAAAAAAATTGAATGCACTCAGTAATATAAATGAAGCTGTAGCAAAACAGGATGATATCCAGCTGTCATATTCAGATTGCAGCCATTAAAATTAATGGACCTAAGTTACTGAAGTCCTTTGACTTCAGTGGGTCTATTCTGACTAGTAATGGATTTCATCCACAGTGTTATAATCAGCAAGAAAAGAGGCAAATGACAACATGCTACTCAAAAGTTTCTAGAAGAGCTTTGAGATATGTCACCTTCAAACCCCTGACATTAATAAAGCCGCTATTACCCAGTTCTATTTTCCTTGAAACTTCCATATATCTACAGGCCAGAGAAAGTCTTCATATCTTTTAGCACTTTGCATTTTGCTCCACAACAGCAGCAATTGTCTACATAACCAGAGTTTGCTAAGTATGCAAGAGGCATATATGAATGGTATGTTTTTCTTCTCTGCTTTTGCTGTTCCCCTGGGCCCTTCACAATGCAGTCCTCCAAGACAGAAGTAGATCTCTAGAGCTCCTGATAATGAGTACAGAAAGCTGTGTTGTAGGCAGCAATCATGTGAATCACTACTAGGGCATTCAGAAGACAGACACTCTGAAATTACAAACATTAAAAATGTAGCCGAATCAGTATCGCACACACTAAGAGAAAGATCCAGCCAAATTTAACCATGGGCTTGAATCTCTCCCAGCTTTGGTTGTTCAGTCCCTATGATTAGGTGAACAAAAATAAGTTTCCTTTCAACTTGAATTAATTTCAAGGTCTTTAAAAATCTATGAGCTGCTTTCTGCCATGAGGTTAATCAACCCAGTAGCAGACACCATTGTCTGTGATCGTTTGTAGAAAGCTGCAGTCCCCCCATCTTACAAAAAAGAAATCCACAAAAATTTTAAAGCAAACCCCTCCCCTGCCTTAGGTGTCATCTGCAAGGATCAATCCAAGGAAAGGAAATAGCACTGTAATGAAATGTAAAGGCCTTTTGTCTACTGGGAAGGATTTTCAAGGTACCTCTAATTATAGGAATACAAGTTGTCACTATGTCCTGTTTAAGGTAATCATTCAAGGCTTCATCAACCATGGTTTATGATGCAAGGAACAAGTGTTAGGACCAAGCACTCCTCCCCTCAAATGCCAGCTTCATTGTGAAGATCCTGGTTTTTGTTAAGTCAGAGTTCCTTGTTACATCCAAACAAGGAAACTCTAGCTTAACATTACTAAACCAGACTGATAAGCCAGGATGTGACCTAGCTTGTTTTCCTGATTTGTTAACCAGCACTAAGCCAGAGTTCTACCATTTGGGCATAACAGGAAACTCTGACTTGATAAAAGCCAGGAAATTTGTGCCAAAGATGGATGGAGTAATGGAAGAGTGCTTGGGCCCGATGCTCTTTCCTAGTTTTATAAACCATGGTTTATAAAGTCTTGAACAACTGTCCAAACTAAGTCACATTGTGAACTAGATATGCAAAGCTCCCCCAGGGCTGGAGACACCTTTTGGGATTTTTGGAATTGTTGAGAAAGCATAATAGTTGTGCAAGTCCTTTCAAATTGTTCACAACCCTTTCAGGTATTTAGTCCAGAACAAGACATCTACACTTTTAAATTTTGAACAGACATCCCTATTGCTATGCTACCTTTTAATATTAATACCTGTTTATTGTTTTTCTTCTCTTCTGTGTTCTTCTTGTCATTCTTTTTGTAAGCTTCAAACGTTGCAAGGTCAACACTGTACAAACACTCAGTCCATTTTCCATACAGCGCACAAAGTTTCTTTTTGCTGTCAAAACCCCCAAAAGAAGCCAATGAAGAAAGAGCAGAAATATTGGCTTAGAGTATTCAGGTTTACACTCTAAACAAAAGTTAAGATAGCAAATGGTCAACCCTCAGAAGATAGCCTATATTGAAATCAGATGCAGGGAAACTTTTTCAGACCAAGGGATGCATTCCCTCATGGACCATCTCCCAGGGGCCGCATGCCACTGATGGGCAGGGCCAGATGCAAAAGACGGATGAGCAAAGGATGTGACCCTTGCCTTTGATTAGTAGGCTACATTTTAGCCATGCAAAAACCAGTGCTTTCTACACACTAATCTCTCCATCAAGGGAAGGAGGTGTGAAGCAGGGCCAATGAGGGGTGTGGCCTGGGGAAGGACCAGAGCAGAGTTCTAGGGTCAGAGAGAGGGGGGCCCTGGAGGGCCACATTTGGCCTCTGGGGATGACGTTCCGCATCCTTGGCCTCAATACACAATGTGAATTAGACTAGCAAACATTTCAGCCCTTTTGAAATTATATGCTTCCTCTATGTTTCAGAAACAAAAGTAGAAAGGGCTAATTTACCTTTTATCCAGAATGCAGCCTTCAACTTTGTGCAATTCTTTTCCAAAAAGACCACAGGGTTTGAAGCTTAACAGACATTTTTCACCAGTTCTGTGGAAAAATATGAAATTGAAGCCTATGCCTTTCACAGTTTACACTTCACCATCAAATACTAGCTAAAGCTGCAATCCAGTAATACTTACCTGGGAGTAAGTATTGAACCCAATGGAACTTACTTGTGAATAGACATGTATTGGATTGCAGCCTAAACCATCAATACTGATGCATCTCTTTATCTTGGACTTTTGACACCTGAGATATATATTTTCAGGACCCACCCTATTCCTGTGACTGAAATGTATTTGAAACTATTTTTAATATTGAATTTTAAATTGTTGTAGCCTGCCCTGGGACCTTATGATGAAAGGCAGGCAAGTGTTGAAATAATAACAATAATGAATTAATAAATAATGAAAAATAATTATTTAAAGTGATCCAAGCAATCAAGCTCTAGATCCTGTGGCATTCAGCACAATATATGTACTACATCTGCCTTGAAGTTTTGAGGTTTATTTTTTATTTATTTCACAACATTTATATAAATAAAACCTTGAAGGGGTTTAAAAAAGAATTAAAACATGAAAATGATCAATAAAAGACAGTTTAAAAACAAACATTTCTTAAAAAATCAAAAATCAAAATTAAAAGATTAAAATGCATGTCAGCATTCTACATGTCTGGATAGGTCTTCCTAAACAAAAATATTTTAAGCAGTTGCCAAATGGATTACAACAAAGATGCCTGCCTGATGCCAATATGTAGGCAGTTCCAAAATGTCGGTGGTGCCAAACTAAAAGATCGATTTCTTACAAGTGCAGAACAGGTATTATGTAGCATCTGTAACAGTGACAGTTCTGCGGACTGAAGGTTGAATGGGCATATATATACACTACTAAGGAGATATTTTGAAAAGGGTTAAATTTTAAAAAGACCCCCTGATCAAATATTAATTAAATGCATTGGATTTCTGACCAATATAAAGCAGTAACATAATATTCACCAACATGGTCAAGGAAGTTGCTGAGTTACAACTGCACTTTCTAGAAACATTTTATAGTTCTAGTCATATTGACTGACAACATCAAATCCTTTAATTATGCCTTTTTATTATGCATTGGAATTAGAGTGCATTTTATATTTGTTACAAGTTGAGCATGTCATACTTTCAAGCTAAGTAGGAAGACGATTTCCAGCTTACTTGTGATTGGTTATTTCCATATTTCCATATTGCTCAATCCAAAGCTTGCCCACAATAATATTATGCACACAGCATGTAGGATTTGTCCATGTGTATGCTTCGTTGTGTCTGAAAGTCAGGGAGAGAGAGAACACAAGCTGTTATGATTCACATTTTAAAAACAAAATGATGCTATTATTATTATTATTATTATTATTACATTTAGATCCCACCTTTCCTCCAGAGAGCTCAAGGTGGCATTCAGACATGGCTCTCCCCCTCTCGATTTTTTATGTACTCCCTGTCATAACAGTTTCAGTGCACTCATCTGCTGACAGAAGTGAGATGTTTCCATGCCAAAGACATTTAACTCCAGGATCCTTCTACACTGGATCATTTTTTCAAACCTAGCACATTGCATGCTCTGATGTGACTTCTTGTTGGCTATTAAACCGAGAAAGCCGAGGTTAAATTTCCACAAGTGAGCTATGTGACTTAGCAGCGAAAGTTGGCAGAGCTCGAGCCATCTTCAAGGACACGTTGCTAAGAAACCTAGGCTCGGGCAGCTGGCCTTATCTATATAGAGGGCCAGCAGACACTTATGAGTGTGGGGGTCGAGGAGTTTGTACAGAGAGAGCTTGTGATATATTGTCAGTAAAGTGACTCTTAAAACTTATTGCTTGTCCGGCTCATTGCTTCAACTGGCATCTAGCCTGTCACTATACTGTTCTGCATCCTGGGCATCTGCTTGCGCCAGATACAACATCCAACAAGTGGTAGCAGAGAATGGTTACCTGGTGCTGATGGTTACCTGGTGCTGAGGATTGCAGAAAAGCGGCAGAGAAAAGCCAGAACTGCAGACCAGCGAGTAAAACAGCAGAGAGACAGAGAAACCGAAAGCTGAGCTGAAAGCTGTGAGAGAGCCGTGGGAAAAACTGACTGAAGGACAGAGGTGAGAAGCTCTAATTACAAAGGCGGTGAACTGTGAAAAGTGAAAGTATGTCTGTTACGTTATCGGCCGGGATTCCCTTGGAAAGGCTGACAGGGAAAAATTATGGCACTTGGAAACAGAGAATGCAGGCTTTTCTAGTGAAAGAAGACCTGTGGAAAGCTATCGCAGAAGACCCACCCGCCGTGGTGCCAATTCCAGCAGATTGGAAAAGGCTGGATGAGAGGGCAAAGGCGTTAATTGTTCTTTCTATTGATGATTCTCAATTACTGCACGTGCGTGATGCAACAACAGCTAAGGAAACCTGGGAAACTTTAAGAAATATTCATGTGAAAAAGACTGCTAGTTCTAAAATATATCTTGCCAGAAAATTGTATCAGATGCGCTTATCTGGAGATACAACCATGTCAGAGCATTTGTTGGAAATAAACAGACTGTTTACTGAGTTGTCAGAACGTGAAATTGAACATTCTCAAACGCAAAAAGTGTATATCACATTATCTTCACTAGATTCAAGTTATGATAGTCTGGTGAGCTCTTTGGAAGCAATGGACGATGCAAATCTCAATATGGATTATATAGAAGGCAAACTTTTACAAGAATTCCAAAGGAGGCAGGAAATGGCAAAGCAGGAAAAGACTGAGTCTAAACACAACGTGGAAAAACAGAACAACAAAGCTGCACAAGAGAGACTGTATGGACAAAAAGCATGTTACTTTTGTGGTTCCAAACAACATCTTCAAAGGAATTGTGAAGCAAGAAGAAGAGAAAGAGGAAGAAAACCATGTGTACAGGTGATCTATGCTAGTAAGAATAAGCAATGTATTAACAATGAGCAGGGAAATAACTGTAAAGATTTATGGGCAATTGACAGTGGGGCAACAATAGTATAATCAAAGATAAATCTATGTTTCATACATTTTGTGACGTAGAGGATCATGTAATAATGGCTGATGGATCTAAGAAACAGATCAAAAGTAGGGGTACAGTGAAATTAGGAGGTTTCAATACCATTATGACAGATGTGCTGTTTGTTCCTGATATCAAATATAACATTATGGCTGTGTCGAAACTCAATGAAATGGGGTTCACAGTAATGTTCAAAAGGGGTTCAGTGCATGTAATGAGAGGAGAAAAAATATTCATGAAAGGAATAGTGAGGGACTCATTGTTCTTCTTACACGTGAAACAAACAAATCATGTACTCATGTGTGCTAATAAGAAACCCCATAATAATTGTGTTCATTTATGGCACAGAAAACTAGGCCATATAGGATATGAAAATGTGGTGAAAACAACAGAGAACAGTAATGATGTGACATTGAGAAACTGTGAAAAATATGTAGACTGCCACGTGTGTAAACAAACTAGGGCAGTTGTGGCTGCAAAGAACAAAGAAGCCATGCCCAGTACAAATGCACCTTATCAATTAATACACGTGGACTTAGTGGGGCCATTTCAACCTACTCAGGGGGGTGCAAGATATTTCCTGACAATAGTTGATGATTTTTCAAAATTCTGCACTGTTTATTTACTAAAAGCTAAAAGTGAAGCTGCAGAGAAACTGAGAAGATTTATTACAAAAATTGAAGTGCAGTTTGGTGTCAAAATACAGAGAATAAGATCAGATCAAGGAGGAGAGTTCTTAGGACACTCTTTTACTGAATACTTGGATAAAAGAGGAATAAAACAGGAGTTAACAGCCCCTTATAGTCCTCATCAGAACGGGTTAGCTGAACGCTGGAACAGGTTGCTTCAGGACTCATTAAGATCAATGCTATGTGACTCCTCTTTAACGCAAGGTTTCTGGGGAGAGTGTGTTCTGTATTCAGCTTACATTCAAAACAGAATATTCCATAAGGCCACTGGAATGTCTCCTTATCAGAAATTGTATGACAGAAAACCCAGATTAAACCATTTGATTAGGTTTGGAGCAGAATGCTGGGTACATGTTCCCAAAAATAAAAGGACAGGGAAGCTGCAAAGGAGAGCAGACAAAGGGTACATGCTGGGATTTGAAAACACGTATTACAGAATATGGCTGCCAAAACAAAGGTCTGTAGTGTTAAGCAGAAGCGTGCAAGCAATAGAGCAGGATTGGGAAGAGAAAACATATGTGGAGTTGGGAAACACTGAAGGTAGTAATGAACAAGAACAGGCAGACACAGTACCAATAGAACAAGAAGTAACAGGCAGCAGTAGTGAATCAAGTTCTAGCTCTGAGAGAGAAACAGAGGAATCACCTGACACAGACACAGACACTAAGGCAGAAATACAACCACGCAGATCAGAGAGAACAACAAAAGGTATTCCACCTGTTAGATTTAAAATAAATTCCATTAAACATATAGACTTCAGTAACTGGAAAAAGTGGGATGATGGAAATCATGAAGAGCAATGAAATGTAATGAAAATGATGCTGAGATTGCAATGGAGTAACTGTATTACAAATGAAAGTGATGTGAACTGAAATAAAAGGAAATGTATCAGAAGAATAAACCCAAATGATGTAAATGTAATGACATGTAAAATGTAACACATGTAAATGGAAGAGAAATGTAACTGGCTGAATGTGGAAATTTAAGGTGGGGGATTGTTGGCTATTAAACCGAGAAAGCCGAGGTTAAATTTCCACAAGTGAGCTATGTGACTTAGCAGCGAAAGTTGGCAGAGCTCGAGCCATCTTCAAGGACACGTTGCTAAGAAACCTAGGCTCGGGCAGCTGGCCTTATCTATATAGAGGGCCAGCAGACACTTATGAGTGTGGGGGTCGAGGAGTTTGTACAGAGAGAGCTTGTGATATATTGTCAGTAAAGTGACTCTTAAAACTTATTGCTTGTCCGGCTCATTGCTTCAACTGGCATCTAGCCTGTCACTATACTGTTCTGCATCCTGGGCATCTGCTTGCGCCAGATACAACATCCAACACTTCTTGCCAGTCAAATGCAAGCCATTTAGTTGAGACAGTCAAGGTAAGCAAAGATGGACAGTAACATCAAATAGTGTAGCAATTCCAACCTAAAGGTTGCATAGACTTCCTGAGTGACTAACTTCACATAATAAAAACTAAACTGCTATCTGTCTACAGCTTTGGTATGTACTGCTCCCAACTTGGAACCATTGGGGTGGGAGTCATCTACTAACAGGAACATAGGAAGCTTGGACCTTGGGGTGAAGGGTAATGAATCTACCTACAAGAAGTACGGTATATAATATCTCTCTCTCTCTCTCTCTCTCTCTCTCACACACACACACACACACACACACACACACACACACACACACACACACACACACACACACACACACACACACACACACACACACACACACACACACACACACACACACACACACACACACACACACACACACACACACACACACACACACACACACACACACACACACACACACACACACACACACACACACACACACACACACACACACACACACACACACACACACACACACACACACACACACACACACACACACACACACACACACACACACACACACACACACACACACACACACACACACACACCAGGTCAAACTATTTGTCCATCTAGCCCAGCATTCTCTTCTTCAGGTTTCCCCAACCTGGTGTCCTCCAGATGTTTTCTACTGCCATCATTCCTAACCATTAGCCATGCTGACTGAAGTAGTAGTCCAAAACATTTAGAGGGCACCAGGTTGGGTCAGGCTGGTCTACACTGACTGGCAGTGGTTCCCCATGGTCTCAGGCAGGTTTTTTTTCCCCATATCACCTGCTACCTGATCCTCTTAACTGGAAGCCAGAGCCTGAAACCATCTGCATGAAATGTATGTGCTCTGCCACTGATCCAATGAATTCTGCTGCAATAATGGATAGTACTGCTCCTCTTTCAATTCAGATCTAGCTCAGGACTTGACAAGGCAGTTACCAGCATACTTCTAGGGGCACTTGATTCACATAACAGAAGTAGGTATGGGCAGGGCACAATGAATGCTGAAATTCCATAGAACAACAGAATACAAAGCAAAATAGAAATTATGCATGTTTCCCTAATTTACAAAACATACATATGTCAAAGAATTGAGCTCTCAGTGGAGACTTTGGTTAGCACATCAGAGTTCTGATTTTATTTTATTTTTTAAAAGCAAAGTACACACTGCCTGCATACCAGCCTTTCGGTCTTTCTACATAACATATTTAAAAGGCATTTCACAGCACTAACATTGTCTGGATCCATGGGATGTTGAAGTGTACATATATTCACAGAGAAAACACAGAATATTTAGCATGCCCAAGATGGCCAAGCATCACATTGCCTTCCTGAGTTTGTGTATCACTGCAGTGAATGAACTGCAGGGAAAATAGTGCATCCAATCTCTGCTATGTTAACCTGGAGCTGGTGACAGCTGAATCAGGCATAGAATCTGGCACCTAACTCAAGAATGGCTGGCCACTTAGGGATGCATCTAAAGCAGCACTTCCATCCCCTCTTTTACACCCACACCTCCTCCCCAAATCTTCCCTGGAGGGTCCTCTATTGTCATATTTTTTAGCCCTGCAGCACTCATGAGCAAGCCTAGCTGCATAGGAAAGCTCATATGGAAGATATGTTATAACTACAGGAATCTCCAAAGACTAATAAAACCTGTCAAAGGCCACTGCCTTATGCAGGGGTAGCCAACATGTTGCTAGACTTCCACTCTCATCAGCCCTGACCATTGGCCATAGTGGCTCAGGTTGATGGGAGCTGGAGTCCAACAACCTGGACTGGGTTGTAGTTTGGCTCCATCCCTGCACTACTGGGTTGAGTGTTGGACTAGGACCAGAAGACTCAGGTCCAAATCTTTCATTTGGCCAGGAACCCAGCTGATGATTTATCTTTTGTTATTCTTGCAACATTATATGCTTTAGCAAAGCTTGGCTAGTGAGTCCCTGCCTTAAGTCTCCTGGCTCCACATTGCCTGTATTGCAGATGACTGCAGGTTTCAGCCATGCAGCATGAAATCCACCTATTCTAGATTTACTTTGGGGGTCCAAAAGAGAATCTGTCAAACGCATTTAAGGCAATCCCAACATAGCCACCTGCTCCATACAGGCTTCAATGGGAGAAACTTCAGCAGCTGACCTTGGAGTGAAACTCCTCCTTGCCTAAGCTCAGTCGAGCCCCCTTCTTACAGATGAAGCTCTGTCTACTTGAGCTTCAACAAGGAAGATCTCTCTGCCTATCTCAGATGAGTCCACCCATGCTCTAGTTCTAAACATCCCGACAGCCAGATATGTGGAGGTCACATTCCTTCTTTTTACTTTCATACCATGCCTGCTTGGTTCCATCTCTACAACTGGGATGGGAACGCTCAGCTTTTAAGTATATATTATACAGTACTGCAGTATACATACCACTTGCATTTTGTCTAAAGCAGCCAAAATTTATCAGATTGCCTGATCCACTTACTCAAGAAGTTTCAGAGTTATTATCCCTTTAGGTTCTGCTTCAACACTCTTTCCCCAAAACTTGAGTTTAGGATAAATGGAACCATGAAAAACAAAGTCATTGTTCAGTCCTTCAGCATAGAAAGCACTGATTGGTGGGTGATGACTAACTTGCTCTGAGATGAGTCTGAATCCAAGATCTTCTCTAAACACAGAAAGAAAGTGATAGTTGAGCATTGTTTTTAGTTTCTCTACAAAAGGGGATAAAAGGAGATACTTCCACATCAGCTTTGTACAATTAAAAAAAACCCTTGATCAAAATTCTTAACTATATTACGTGAACTTTCATGACGACCAGTTATGTTTACTTAACATCACAAGTGGTAATGGCCTTATACTTGCCAGAGTATATATACAGAATAATACCAATTGAAGGGTTTTACTGTAATTTAGCATGCTATAAAGTGAACTAGTTTCACCAAACTAGTGCCTTGTCCAGGTAGGAATATTTCAGCCAGCTTAATAAGCCAGTCAATTAAATGCACTGTGTGCTTGTTACCTGACCAGTTCATACGTCTCTCCAAGTAATGGATTGAATGGCTTTCCTGTACGTTCCCACTGAGAGGCAACAGCTGAGACAGCAAAGGCAGCTACGCACTGTTGAAAAAGCATGCATATTTATACTGGTTTAAAGCAGAAAATCTTGCTAATTATTTTATGTTTTTTGAAGTATTAACTCTCATAAAGAGGAGGTGGTGTAGTAGCTTGTAAACATTTAAGAAGAAAAGTCAATTACCATCACTTTTTTTAGAAAAAGTTAAGGAGTACCGCTTAAAGTCAACCTGACAGCTCACATATTCAATAGCTAGCTTTCTTTATCACCACCATGGAGGCAAAATTAAATTTATTTCAGCAAACACTCTTTATCTACATAACAATCTTCCAGATGCTGTAAAAATAAGGAGTTTTCCTGTTTATCTGCCTACAGGAAACAGATGCAACATTCAGATAATAGAAGATGCACGTATTTTCAATAGAATACCTGCATTCTTTCAACTGGGTCCGAAAGTGAACTGGCTTTATGAATTAAGTATGTATGCTCCATGTATTCTGTCAGTCGCTGAAGAAAACTCAGTGGCTCATTAAAAATTACTGGCATAGTGATCTTGGACAGCTCCTAGTAGAGAGTTTTAGAAACAGTATTAAAAATTAACATAAACTTTACATATATTACTGCATTACCAACATTATGACTAGTGTGTGTGTTATCATAAAATAAAGCTAGACCCTTGGCAATGGGTCATATTAGGAAAGAGAGAGACAGTGATATGAAGGGAAGGAAACATCCTCCCTTTTAAACTTAAACAAGAGCCAGTGTGGCATGGAATGTGTAAAGTTACATCAGGGATAGTTTCAAATTTCCACTCAGCCATGAAACTCACAAAGCAATTTGGGTCACCGACTCACTCATTCGGGTTGGCCACTGTGAACAGGATGCATTTGGTTGGCCACTGTGTGAATGGGATTCTGGATTAGATGAAAACTGGCCTGATCCAGCAAGCTCTTCTTATGTTTTTATTCTAATCTACTTTACAGGATGGTTGCAAGAATAAAATGTGTGAGGGAAAAGAGGAACCTATATGCCATCCTGAGTTTA
The DNA here is from genome assembly GCF_030035675.1 of Rhineura floridana. Classification (NCBI taxonomy): domain Eukaryota; kingdom Metazoa; phylum Chordata; class Lepidosauria; order Squamata; family Rhineuridae; genus Rhineura; species Rhineura floridana. The sequence continues at coordinate 246,844,374 of NC_084480.1, forward strand.
AGAATATTGCTATGACCTCAGTCATACAAAGTATTGAAAAAGAAGGCTGGTTATTTTATAGTGACTAGTGGCAACCTGAAATAGCACTTATTATGTATTAATGCAAAAGGATCACTATTAATTAGGCTGCGTTTAATTTATTAAAGCACTGGATAACTAATAATAATAAAAACTATAAGCTCTACCTGCAGGCTACAAACCAGAACTGTTCGGGACAGCCTTCCCCAAGCTGGTGCCCTCCAGAAGTTTTGGACAACATCATCCCTGACCATCAGCTGTGGTGGCTGGGACTGATGAAAGCTTGTCACACTTTTTGTGGCATTTTAGTTGGTCCCAATAAAGGTATTGCCCTTGGATTTTGGAGTTGTTATTTTTCTTCTTCTGGACCAACATAGGTAACTTTTTTTAAAAATTAGAATCTGTCAGTGTCATGTGTGAATTTCTAGGTGAATCATAGCAAGCGACAGGATTTTGCAATCCAGTGAAATAATCTAAGAGCAGTTTCCAGAGCTCCTCCTCCCCAAATCTTCCCTGGAGGGTCCTCTATTGTCATATTTTTTAGCCCTGCAGCACTCATGAGCAAGCCTAGCTGCATAGGAAAGCTCATATGGAAGATATGTTATAACTACAGAAATGTTTACCTCAGAAATGCATACATAAATTAGTTGGTCTTAATTATTTTACACAAAGGGGGGGAAATAAATCTATCATATGACAACACATTTACCATAAAGACTAAGCTCTTTAGCCTAAGCCATGATTCACCTACCATTCCAATGCACTTTCTTAAGATGCTCCAAATACTGAAATCATTTCTGGAAAACATTGGAGAGGGCAAGCTTGTCCTAGATTAGGGTGGAGGAAAGAGACCAAGTTTATTAGTCCTGAATAATATATTTCTAGATTAAGTATTTGCAGTATATGCAGTACTCACAAAACAGAAATATGAACAAAGGTCTATCCATACCACAACGGCCAAGCTATTCCCCACCTTCAAGGTTGTTGTCAAATGGGGCTCATGAGAAATGAGTTTTCTAAATCACTGATCACAAACTAGTTAGGTACATCACTGTAAGCTATCCAAAAATGCTGAGCAGCAGCTTTGGGTAGGTAACCAGACAACTTGCTTGTCACACAGGCAGTTGTGAGGATCAGTCCTCAGTTCAAAAATATGAACAATTATATTAAATTTGGGGTGATATTTTATCAGTATACATTATATTGTACAAAAGGCAAGTAACACATTTTCTTAAAACCTAAGGCTAAACAGCCCAATATGATGGATGAGTCACTACAGCTCAATTTATAAAAACAATATTAAAAAAAAACAGGACTGCAAGAAAAAAAGTACAGCTGTATACAGATACTTGTGAAGAGCACTGGGTGTGACATCCTACTTAATGCAGACAGTTTGGTAACTGAATAAGCATATTAGGGAGCCTACCTTTGGGTGGGGGAAGCCTGATAATTCCTTCACTAAACAGCTGCTTCTCCTAGTCTCATACAATTCAGATGAGTGATGAAGTTGACTAGATTAGACTAGAACCTAAGGAAAACTGTTCTTGAATGATAGGGCATTACAAAGGAGAAGAGGCAGCTTTGGATGGCTCCTCTGCCACCCCTTCCCCCCAATGTGTTTTGAATTTTTTTTTTAAGCTCAAAAACCAGTTCTAAAAATGGAAGAGTGACTTTTCATGGACATCATTCAAAATGTTCCCACAACAGTCACACCAGAATGTAGATGGGTATTGCAGCAGGTGCTAGTCATGCACTTAAAGCACAGAAACCTGCAAAACCAGTTTCACTAGAACAGGCAAAATGAACATACATCATCACAGGCAGTAACAGTTCTCCAGTGCCACTGTCCCAACCTCTTGAAATATTCCCTTTATACAAGCCCTGTATTTCAGTGACTTTAGATACCAAATCGGTCTCCATTTTGCCAATAGTAGAGAATACAAATTTGTAAACCCCACCTACCATCACCAAGTTAATACAAATGGTTAGTTTTTAATCTTAGATATGGGCATGCAGCCTCATATTCAGATCCTTCACCATCACATAAAGCTCACCAGATGGACTATTAATCTATCTCACAGGGTAGTGGCATTGAAGCAGGCAAGAATATATGGTAACCTGCTGTGAGTCTTTATTGCAGAAAAGACAAAGTTGTATTTATCCAATACTAATGGACATTTCTAATTTCTACATCAGGCCAACATAAAGTCACTGAATGCCCAAGAGAAACAAAAAGTTAGCATGACAGTTTCATTTAACAAAACACCATGGAACAATTTTAATCTTGTTGGACATGCCACCATTTCAAACATAATTTGCTCTATTATATTTTTAGTCACGAGACCTGGGGAATCCCAGTCACAATCCAGTCCTTTCTCCAGTAATAAGGTAGTATGGTTTTTTTGTAATATATGTGTGAGTTTCATATCATTTTCCTCAAGAGAACATCAAAATTGAACTGTCTATATAACTGAACAAACTTTACATTTTCTAACTGGACATTTTATCCATGTGGTCAGAAACACTTTCCTGGGGACATAACCATCATGGTAGTACAGTACTCCCCATGCTACAGGGAGACAATTCAAACTAGATCTACATCTACCGCAAACAAAATCTTTCCAAAGGGAGTCTTGTTTGCCCCCAGTCTCGGAAAACCGTTCCAGTTTCATAGTGTTCCTAGTTCACTGAGCCAAACAGGAGATCAGGTGACAGGCTCCTGTCCATGCAAAGTTAAGAGGCAGGAAAATGTTTTTCTGGGTTTATCACCCATTCTGGGCTTACTGCCCTACTCAAGGAACTGCTAAACAGATCCTACTGGTGTAATGGACCCCCAGTCTTCACTCCTTTATCTTCCCTCCTTGAAGGCAAAATCCTTTTTTGACATCTTGGGGCACACTTGGTGGGCAGAAGTCAGAGCAGGACAATCTGCAAGGTTGCTTAATTCCCCCATCTTCAGATATTTTCCTGACCTCTATAAAGAGCTTGACAGCAACAAGCAAGCTTCCCCAATATCATTTAGAGCTCACTGTGTTTTTAGAAATGATGGCCTCCAAGGGCATCTCCGTTAAGCACCCAATCATTCAACTCTAAGCCTCGGAATTTGCTCTTGTTAGAATTTGCTACCACAAGATGCAGCGATGGCCACCAACTTCGATTGCTTTTAAAAGTTCACGAGGATAAAGCTATCAACAGCTACTAGCCATAATGGTTATGTTCTATGTTGGAAGCAGTATGCCTCCGAACACTAGTTTCTGGGAATCATGTGGGGAGTGTGCTGTTGCACTCAGGTCCTGGTTGGCACTGTGAGAACAAGATGCTGAACTAGATGGGTCTTTGGCCTGAGCTAGAAGGGCCTCTCTCATGTCCTAAACTTCCTTTCACAATGTTTTCTCCCCTCTCTAGTTAGAATGTTGTTAGTTGCTAAGACTACTGCCCAACCAGGAAAGAGGTTTGCAATGTCTTACACCAGGTGTGAGGAACTTTGGCCCTCCAGATGTTGTTGAACCACATTTCCCACCACCCAGCAAGCATGGCCAATGGGCAGGGCTGATGGGAGTTGTAGTTCAGCAACTTCTGGAGGGCTAAAGGTTCCCCACACCTGTTGTACATTGACAATTCTCTCTTGTATCCTGAGTAAGCAGTGGTCTGTCCCAGTCTCTTTGCTCTCATAAACCACACTTAGCTCAGTAAATATCCTGCCTGTGTACATCATTGTGCATCATGAATGTTCAAATGTTAGTATTTCATTATTCTGTAGTACAGAAGAAGCCAAGTCCGCAGAAAAAAAGCAGCAGATCCAGTGGAAAGTGTGAGAGAAGTTAGTTTTCTGCAACTTACGATTAAAATTAATGCTAGAGTGTGCAGGATTGAAGAGAAAAAGGAACCACTATGTCCCAACAGTGAAGGCAGCAGCTAAGCACATCTTTAAAACCAAATCCTTATGTAGAAAAAGGCTAAAATGCTTTTGGCAAACTATTAAAAATTTAATAGCCACATTTGGGACTACCATTCAAATGTTAAAAATGGTTTTCCATATTACATGCTGCATTAACCATCTCTACACCATGGATTTCAAAATCCATTTCAAAATCCAGCCATTATTAATCATTATGACTTTCCCCAAAGAACTATGTAAAGATACCCCAATAATTCTTTGCTTGAGACCATTCATCCCTTCATACAACTATAGTTCAAAGCTTGTTGGGTGGAAGCCACAAAGTTTTAAACAAGCTGACATTTGAAATATAGACATAAATATCACTAATGAAAGGGTAATGTGCTGAAGTTATCTTTAGGGGATCTCTCTCTCTCCCCACCAACCCACATTTATAATTTCCACATTTTTTCCAGCTAAGCTAAGAGTACTATATCTGGGAAGGAAGTTGTGGTCCCTTCATGGGACAGGCCTGCATCCAGATAACATTTTGACTCCACTTGAGGGGAGACAGGAAGGCCCCTTTATTTGAGACAAGTGACCAATCCAGGATATCTGAAAGAGAATTCAGAAGTGAGACAAAAGTCCTCCAGTTAAAAAAACTTGCACAACTGTATCCTTAATAAGATGTCTACCTATACTTGTTTCCAACTACCAACCAGCATTTATAACTTATTAGAACTAAGGACTTCAGTCTTTTAAATATCAAAATGGATTTCACCCAGATAAATGAAAAAGATCAGGAAAATGTTTTATAGTTTACAATTGTTTTCTTCAGCTACCCAGCAGAATAGATGGCAAGATTTATTGTATTTTTTATTATTATTAAACTAATTAAAGGCTCCAGTCCAATTTATAGACCAATACAAACAGGATTCCCTGCCCTTAGGATTACGACCTTAAATAAAAAGAACACACAAGAGAAATGGTTTGGGAGGGAGGAGGAAAAAAGAACATTGAGGTACAAATTCTTGGATTCAAGTTCTTCTAATGACCCGCTGGGATAGAAAAAATCAAGCAGAGGCAATTGCTGGTCTCTCTGCGCTGTGCTGATAGGAGTCAGTGGCCTTGTATCCTTTCTCTGCTCTCCTTTCCCTGATGTAAGGGCTGCTGCCAGGTTATAGTTGATGGAGGAAGGAGCCTTTTGCTATATATCGCTGTACTACATGTTGTGTTTCTTATGTTTTATGACCCGTCCTAAAGGAAATGATATTTTAAACTCATCACAGCAGTTAGTTATGAGCCTACCAATGTCAATAGTGTTTCAGTGAATTGAGAGGGAAGTGTTTAAAATGTGTGGATTCAGTTTCAATTAAGTATATGCTTCCATTAAGTTGTTTGCAGAAAGCAAGCTAGCATTAGTGTATAAGGTTAGCAGTGCTTTATGATTAAAAAAAACCCTTGTGCTAATTTTAACACTACAATTTGGAAAGGGTATGTGTGTCTGTCTAATTAAAGGTTCTAGCAGTCCTTCAATTGAACTTTATAGTGAGAACCAGGTTTATTTTGTAGCAGTAAAATTTACTCTTTATTTTCATGGGAATAAAAATAAGATGATAATCTTCAAAACTGGCCTGGAGAATGTTCCAATAAATCAAATAATTTTTTTGTAGTAGATTAAGTTGACAAAGTCCATAAAACTTGAGCAAAATATCCTGTTCCTCTTTCAACAATCCTTTTAGGTAGAGACCTTATCCCAGGCTCAGTCAGTGCTGGAACTGCTTTTTGTGATGTTTTTAATATTTTTTAAAAGTTATTTTAATATGCTTTTAAAAGATGTTTTGTTTTTAAGATGTTTTAAAGCACTTTTAGTGTTTTTGTTTGCCACCTTGGGCCCCTTCAGGAGAACATCTTGGCATAGCCTCCATCTGCAATATGAGAACAAATTTACCTACCTTAGAGGGTTGTTTTAAAGGATGACAGCAAGGTAGGTTATGTGAAAGCCCTATTTGTTATCATTATCATCATCCTCTCAGCAGTACTGAACACAAGTGGGACTTAAAACCAAGTGTGGTTGCATGGAATGCTCCTTTTCAGGGTTCTAGACAGACAAACGCACGATTTTCCAGGATACTCAATTTGACCACCATCCTAGTTTTCCATTTCCCTTCCTCCAATAGTTAGTCCACATTCTGCAGGCACTGACATGCTCAGTCCTCACTGGGCAGTTTTTGTGATTCCTCCATTAGGCCTTTTTTCGAAACGGTTTTGCACTTCTGAAAACCTTGGGATTCCTCCCCCACCCCCGCCAAGCATGCCGAAACTTCTCTCTTGCATGTAGATGGTACTGTTTTGGCTTGATAAGGATCAACACGGAGATAATGAGTTCGCTATTAATGTATAGAATGTACAGAAGAGTGCATGGCCCAGAGTCAGAAACGTTGAATGAAAATTCCAATCTGAGTTATTTATATTTTACATATAACTTGGGTAAGCAAAATCAGTGGCTTGCATTCCTTAAAATCACATGCTTAGTACTGGCTGCATATGGTTTGCATCAAATAAATAACTGGCAATTTTGCAAATATTTCTAGTATTCTTTGCTGCTTCAAATCATGCAGTCTTTCAACATTAGTTATGCATTGCCAACAATGAAAACATTCCAAAGAGTTTGAGCATGCCAACTATCTCAAGCTACAGCCTAAGATTAACACCAAGGACACAGAAAAAAACGATTAACAAGACACATTCTTCTGTTGTGAAGCTGGCTTCAGCTCTCCTTTCGCCTACTCAGGTTACTTCTAATATTCAAGGCTGAAATGTACAGGACAGTATTTGTCATTTTTTACATTTTAATATTATGTGATGTGGATAGATGGGTTAGTTAAGTGTCTACAATATAAATCCTATTATTTGTTATTTTTTTATATCCCATCTTGCCTCCGAGGAGCTCAAGGTGGCACTGATTTTTTTTATCCTCACAACAGCCCTGTGAGGGAAGTTAGGTTCAGAGACTATGACTGGCCCAAGGTCACCCAGCAAGCTTCATGACTGGTTGGGGATTTGAACCTGGTCTGCCAGGTCCTAGTCCAACACTCTAACACAACTTTATAGACAGATCTTGAGGCTAGACCTCTCCCATAGTAACCCATAGTATGGTATGCCATCTAACCCTACTTGCTGACCATCCAGCATAAGCTTTTGGACAAATTGGAAGGCATAGTACAACAACAATTAAATCTTTAACAACATTTGGAGGAATGGAGGAAGATCAACTATGTATAGCTTAACAGCTTGCTTCCCATTCTCCCCCTCCACAATCCTTCCCCCATCCAACCAAGGGTAAAGAAGCCAGCTTTGTGGCATTCAAGAGACTAACAGAGTTTGAAGTACTACAAATGACTAAGTTTCAGCATACATTTAGCCCCAAGTCAAGGTGCAAATAGCATCCCAATCTCATGCATCTGACTACTCCCTTCCTATTACAGTGGTCAGCAAGCAACTCTGAAGTGACTGCCAGTCACTTGATGGTGTAGTTTGTGTCTCTAGAGACAACCCTAAAAAACACAGAAATTAAGGGAAACAGGAGTGCATTTGTGATTGGCATCCAAGTCAGATGACCTTTATTTTAGCAGAGCCCAACAAGTTGCCTACTGGTAGTACCAGCAACGCATGGAATCATTAGCCAGAAGGGGCCCTCCTTCCTATTGCAGTCACATTTAAGAAGAAAAGATAGTACCTCGTTGGGAGTGAGAGCTACAACCAACTAGTACCACTGCCTCTGGCATACCACTTACTGCACACAAACACAAACAAGTAGAACAGGAGGTGATTCTATGTTTGTATATCCAGGTTAATGCACATGGATAATGCTATAAATAATGTGTAAATTATCAAGAAGTGTCTGACTCACTGATAAGTCCACAATTAGCATTTCTTAATTCTGTTCAGTTGGGTCTTTTGAAATATTGTTACAGGTCCCATCTTGAAAGTTCTCTTTACATATTTTTAAAATGTTTCTGCTATCTGAAAGCATCACTCTAGGTCATTAGCAACCTTGAATACCTCTTTTAATTGCTGATGCCAGAGGTGAACTGATTTCAATGTAAATATGCCAGAGTAACATGATCAGATATGCTCATTCATTCTATTACACTTCAGAAAGAATTCTGTACTTCCATTGAGGTCTCACTGTAAACTTGTCAGCCAGCTTCTTGTTTTGTTTTCAAAATACAGTGACACAGTTAAGAGTGACACACCAAGAAAAGGATGCTGCATAGGCCTGTGTATGTGTTTTGTTATTTTCCCCATTGTCATTTTAGAACTGCACTCAGTACACGTCTAAACTCTAAGCGTGAGAACCCAGAAGAGAACATATCAGATGAAACTATAACTCATTCCCAAGACCAACTGTTTCTCTGCTACGTTCTTACCAGAAAAGTCACATACTGCATGCAAAACATGCCCATTTCCAAACTCTGACACAGTGTCTTTTCTGTATGCAATACAAACATAACTGCAACTGAAGAGTCATGACAGATATATTTATTTGCAACTTTTACCATAAAAGTATGTTTACTTTAGAGTTATATAAAAACTACATTCATTTTCTCCCCTTTTCATAATATTGTTATAAATACAAAAACACACAAACACAAAACACAGAGACAAGCCATGGTAAAACACTGTCCACATAAATGCATGTTACAACTGTAGTCATTGTATGACAAGAAAAACAGTACAAGAATACCAAGACAACTAGAAACACTGAACAGCTTCATCCCCTGAGGAAGTTTGCTCCAAGGCAAAATTTAGATTGGTTTCCCTAAAGAGGTCTGACAATTTGCATCAATATATTTGCAGACACCAATTCCCCCAAGTGGTGTCAGATGACAGGTCAGATATTGCAGTATGGTTTGCAAAAAGATGTGAGCTGGAGAGTTAAAAGAATAACCATGCATTTAAAGGTTTAGTTCTCAAGAAATGTTCCACCTGCAGTGTTTTAAAAATGCTACCCAAAAGCCCATTAAAAAAAACACAGCTAAACATATTTTAATTATTACCGAATACAGAAGAAGAAAGCGACAGGACAGTGCATGGGGGCAAGATTAGAGACATAAAAACCTGGCAATCAAAAAGCCTAATGAGAGACATCTGTAGTGGAAAATAAAGAAATGCCAGGGGATTGGGAAACAAATAAGAGCTTGGAGGCTCTAGTCACCTCTTGTTTACAATTTTGGCAATAGAGTTTTACAACAAGCATTGTGGAAACCTGCCAAATTACAGTTTGTTTCCTAAAGTCAATGCTATCTTGAGCTTATCATTTCTTCTTAGAATAAAGGCATTTGACAGAGGATCCTAACTATTCTTTTCTCAACATTTTGCAGGATGAATGCAGAGTGAACTGCAACAGAACCATCTGCTCTAATGTGAGAAAGGCTGTGGGAGGCCAAGGGGGAAAAGGGATAATATATTAAACAAAGAGGGGGGATCTGAATGATCGTTCATTTAAACTTCTTTGCGCCAAAAAATTCTGAAATGTTTTTCAAGCCCTGTGATAATAATGCTGAAGCTATAACCAGGTTTATTCCACAGACAAGCTATGGTGACTTTTTTATGTTGAACAGAAGTCATTAAATTGAGCCAAGAGGCAAGCAGGCAGATGTTGACTGCATATGAGAGAGCAACATATTAAGATTAAACTTTGTTTCTTAAACTCCCTATCTTCAACAATTAAAATAAGGTCACCATCTATATGCCAAGCAACAACTGCTAGTTATATTAATCAGTGGAAATAAAAAATAAAGGTACACATATTAAATTCTCCCTGCATTGAAACCTGAGAAATAAGGTATTTGTTACATGTCACAGAGGATCTATTGACCTCCTTTTTCATGTAAAAAGTTAAGAACAGATGAAGCAGATAATATGCAACATGCCTCTGCAGTATGACTTTTTGCTTTTAATGTTCTTGTTTGAAAAAATATATTGACATATCTGGCCAATACTAGCATTGAATTAATGATAATGCAAAGGTGATAATGTAACTCGAAACTTGAAAAAGAAAAGCAGTAAGAGACCCGCATTAAAAAAACATGAAGAAACAAGAGACCAGTATTGATGTCAGTGAAACAAATTTCAATGAATTAGAAACATACATTGTTAAGAATTCATGTATTTCATTTGCATCATGGAGTAGTCATAACGTAACTTCCTATTTTTTAAAAACATTAACAAAGAAGATGATTTCATATTGATGAACTTCTGTTCCACTACTGTTGAAGGGGAAAGGCAGAAGCATCCCCAATGATCTTTTAAAGATATCTGGTAGGTTTTGTCTAGCACAGCAATAAAGGTTGCAGCGTCTCTAGACACTAATGAAAAATCCTACCTGTGTTTTTTGATGCCATTTGATACAGTCTCTCCAGTTTTACAGGCTTTTTGTTCAGACATGTCAGATGTTACAGTATGACTAGAATCCACGCTGTCTTCCAATGAGTAAGTTGTCACAGTTTCAAATCCACTCAATGATTTTTCGGATTCTGAATCTGTAAGACAGATGAACATCAAATGAGGCAAACTTCAAGTCTAGTCTTTCACAGGCTAATGGACACCTCCTTCACAAACAGCACTGAAACTTAAGTAGCCTATGATGACAGCATTTGTCCAGTGAAAACTTAGTACTAGAGAAGACTGAGTCTCTGAAAGAACATGGGTGAGCAAATTGTTCACCACCAAGCTTTTTATACAATGATGGGAAGATGAGTGAGGATAGCCATGTACAGAGTACCAGCAAAACATCTTATCTACTCTTAAAATTACGGCTGGTGCAGATGCAATATCCATCCCTCAACCATACTTACTTATTTAATTTATATTCCGTCTTTCTTCCCAAAGGAGCCCAGGGTGGCAAACACACAAGTGATAAAACAATTAAAACATCTAAAAACAATTCCAATACAGGTGCAGACTAGGAAAGATCTCTACTTAAAAAGCTTGTTGAAAGAGGAAGGTCTTAAGGGAACAAACAGTCCACAGGATAGTGGTCGCTTCTAGACAACCTTTTAATGTGCTTTGAGTCTGATTTGTTTGTGCAGAGATTAGATGGCATTGTGTCAAGGAAGTGTTATTCCACACTTTCCAGGTCAATTTCCCATCACTTTTCCTATCAAACAAAGTCTGATCTTTTTGTAAAGTGGATTTGTTTTGCAAGAGCTCGAAATCCGCTTTAACAACACAGCCTGAATTTGCCTGGATGTGACTGAATCCCACCTGTAATCAGTGAGAGTCTGGAAATGTGTAATGTTTTTCCTGTTCTTATCCTCTCCTTTCTTAAAGACAAAATCACAACACTATTTACAATCAGAGGTTATGGTGATATCAACTTGTCCCACTAACCAAGTTTCATTTTAGCTACCATCAGAAACCTGTTTGGGATCAGTCTGTAAGATAAGATTGCCCATTTCATGTAATCTGAGAAAATGGTTGTTAAACAATTTTTTGTTTCATGTTTTTCAGATGAGAAGCCAGTCTTCTGCTCTGTGTGTGGCATTTAACATAGCTTGTCAGTCCTGTGTTACCAGATGATTCAAATGCAGACATTCCCCCGGCTTAAATATTTTTTCAACACACATGGCTGTTCTTTTGCAAGCTAATCTGTCCCAACAATAAAGGACAGAAATACAGCTGGACACATTAAATCAAATACACTCACCAACAACTCCAATACAATGAAAAACAGACTTTTTTCCATACCAAAACAACCAGTAACTGATTACCACTGCTATCTGTACTGGTTGTATACATAACCATGGTAAGGAAGCTCCTTTACACATGGAAATAGGTTCCTCTCACCCACAGCAGTTCTAATTACTGCATTGTTTAACCATATATAAACTAGCATCAGTATAACAGAACACTAGTTATTGATTAGTATTGAAGAGTGGTTCATCTCTTGAAGTACATTTCACTAGGACCAACATTTCCCTGAATCTTACCAAACTGGTAGAGGCCCAGGATGCACATGGAACTATAAGGTCTGTTCCATGGCCTTTCTTGGCCCAAATGAGCAGCATTGCAACTAGGTAATACTATTGAGGGCTGACTATACTCCACATTTAAAAACAGGTATCAAAATCAATCAACCAATCAGTCGTTTTAAACACACTTATTTGTATTTTTACGAGTCATAGGGAGGAGAAGGAGCTACCTAAACCTAACAACAACAATCATAGGCTTTGTAGAATATATTCCCTAGGGACTGTACCCAGGAAGGCACATTTTATCCTTTCTATCCACAGTAACAAACACAGAAAAGGAACTGAAGACAAGATACACAGGCCTTTTGCATGAATGTTTATAGCTTGTGCTATAAACAAATTTGATCAAAGCAAACACTATGTATACACAGATGACAATGCGAAAACTGAAGCATGTTGGCTGTTTTTAACAACAAATATTAACAGTCCAAGACCATGGGCGACATAGAACTCATGATAAAGGCACATGCTTCGAACATGAAGTTGGCTCATAACCTCAATCACCAGCATCTCCAGGTAGAGCTGAGACAGACTCCTTGCCTGAAATCCTGGAGAGCTGCTGCCAGTTAGTGTAGATAATACTGAGCAATATGGACCAATGGTCTGACTCAGTATAAGGCAGCTTCCTATGTTCCTATACACCTCTATCAAGTCGTCCCTTACTCACCTATGTTCCTAATCTTCCCTTTGCTAGGAGTTATTCCTAGCGTTAGAGACCTAAATGTACCGGAAAGCATCCTTATTACTATATAATGCTTATGCGGAGCAGATACAAGCTATCTGGGTGTCCACTAGGCAAGGCATACTATATACCATGTAGATCCCCAAGTTTCCTTCCCTACAGAATTTTGTGGCCTGATCTCCAATACATTTTGGGCAATGGAGTTCAATCACCATCTCTCCATCCAAGACTCAAGAAGAGGAGTGGGGATGACAGTGGGAAAGAGGGCAGAGCCCTTCTTCTGATAGATTCCAGTTGTGCTACAAAACAAATCCAAAATCAAACCAAGCACGCAAACCTTCTTAGCTGCTGAACAAGCTATTCTATAAGACACAAGTCAAGGTTTACAAGTTAATTAAGGAGTACAGGAAGCCATTTAGGCAACATAAGAGACCTTAGGGTTTCATAATCCCTGATCTTCTGAACATCCCAAGTTGACAGGGAGCTTTACTTGTCAAAAGAGAGCTTGCTATCATGGATAAAAGATTGTAGCTAGATGATTCCTACCCAGTTAGAGGAGGAGGGAAGATCAAGCATAATTTAGAGCAGTGGTTCCCAACCTAGGAGCTGTGACCCCCAGGGGCCCCGTGAAGCAATCCAGAGGGGGCTGTGAACAGTAAAGAAATGAATTATTTATTCATTTTTTAAAAAAAAGTTCACTCCCTGAACATGTCTGCTCCCCACTGATGCTACAGATGACACCTCCCCCTTGCTCCAAACGAGAGGGGAGGGCTTTTGCTGAAGCCCCAGGGCATCTTTGAGGCATGCCAAGGGCAGACCTGCCTATAAAACACGTGGAAGACACCAAAGGAGGCCGAGGGTGGAGGTATCAGGAAGAAGAGGGGATTACTATTGCCAAATCCCATCTCCTTGGGCTGCCGCTGCTGATGACACCCTTGCTCAGAAAGAGAGGAGAGGGCTTTTCGTGAAGCAAAAAGAAACAAAGTTGCAAGGAAAGGCTGCTTTCCCCCTTTCTTCCTGGCAGCCAGCCTGCCTGCCTTTCTTGGCTCCTGCTTTGCTGCCACCTCCTTTTAAAAATTATTCTTATTTGCGAGGCCACCCAGATCTCGCCTTAAGCCCAGATGGAGCCAAGGAGCAGTGAGGAAGCTCAGGACTTGCTCACTCCCCATCTCTAAGGCTAAGTGTGTGTGCCAGCATCCCCCCTTTCTTCTACCTACACTCCACCCCCTATCTCTCTCCAAGATGCTGTGGCAGTTGAGGGCTTCCTCCCTCCCACATGCCCAAATGCATGCATGCCTGCAGATCCTTGCAGGAGAGGCAGGTGTGTTTGTGTGCCTATGTGTGCTAATCTGTCTTCTGCTCCACTCTCATTCCCCAAGTGCATGCTAACCGTCTTCATTTCTCATGATCATCCCAAGGCCTAAAAGCACTAACCCTCCTCCTCAATCTACCCACCCTTTTGTCTTCACTCTAGCATCCCCACCACTGGCACATTGCTGCTTCTTGATTATTATTACAGTAGGGCCCCACTCATACGGCAGGTTACGTTCCAGACCCATGCCGAAAAGTGAAAATCACTGGAAAGTGGGACATAGCCTGAAGCCTGCTGCTGCTCCGGTGCAATCAGCTGTGCAGTACAGCTGATCGCATGCTACAGCTGATTGCTGTCAGCTGGAGTGCAGTGGCTAGAGCTCCCCGTGCTCCAGCTGATTAGCTGTAGCGCGTTCCAGCTGTAGCGTGGGGAGCTCCAGCTGCCGCGCTCCAGCTGACAGCCATGAGCTGTAGTGCGGGGAGATCAGCCACTTTTGGCAGCGCTTGGCCCCTGAAGCTCCCCACGCTCCAGCTGATCAGCTGGAGTGCGCAATCAGCTGTAGTGCAGGGAGCTCCAGCTGCCATGCTCCAGCTGAAAGCGCTTGGCCCCTGAAGCTCCCCACGCTACAGCTGATCGCCCTGCTGGTGCCGTATTAGCGGAATGCTGAAAAGCACGGCGCCACTGTATTATTTTTTAAAAGCTCAGCACGTTGGCTGAGGCTGGGGTCTACATACTGCAGCTGAAATGTATTTAATTATTATTGCATTTATATCCCACCTTTCCTCCATATTGCTCAAGGTGGTGCATGTGGTCCCCCTCCCCTTCCATTTTATCCTTACACCAGCCCTGTGAGATAGGTCAGGCTGATAGACTGTGTTTGGCCCAAGGTGACCCCCAGTAGGCTTCATGGCTGGGTGGGGTTTAAACCTGGTTCTTAGTCCAATACTGTAATCCACTGGTGTTGGGAGACAGGACTGTACATCTTCAGAGTGTGTGTGTGGGGGGCAGGGGAATACCAATTTGATTGGACCTTTGCATTAAGAAAAGAAAGCAACACCTCCCTGTCTGCAGGGAGCTTTTTATGGAAAGGGATATTTGGAGATGTGATTTTGCCACACATCATTTTTTCAATTAACTGAGACTAAAATTACAATTAGTGGTGAGGGGGGTCATGGAATATTTTGAGCTTACAAAAGTGTTCCCATACTCATAAATGTTGGGAACCACTGATTTAGATAAAACCTTAAAACAAGGGATTCGTATGATCTTAACTTTCAAGTGACCTGCCAACTATAAAGTCTTACATTAGTTAATTAAAACTGCAGCTTACACAACCAATATATAGAGCTTCAAGTGATAACAAGCGGCCCAAATTTGTTCTCTCACAGAGTTAAACTTATTTTAAAAAAGGTTCAGCTTCATCTGCCCAAGATTATTGCTTTGTTATTGCAATTTTACATCCCTTTTATTTAAGTGAACTGTCCTTGTCCTCACCCAGTTATTTTCTTTGGTTCAAGCAGTTTTAATATGCCTGAATAATTGTATTACAATTCCAGACCAGCAGGTGCAGTATTCAAGTTTGAGTCCAGTTATGAATCTTCAGTTTAACAAATGAAAAATTATATTCCCTTCAAACAGCAGCATATAGAAGACACAAAGAGCTCGACATGTAGTTTAACTTCAGATGTCATTTAAGTTGTAGTAGCTTTAGACGTTATTTAAGATATAAATTTACAAATCTTGGCTTATAGAAGACTAAGCTTATAGATGAAATTACATTTTTATGCATCTTGCCAAAACCTATATCCCAGAGAATCCTGGTTTTTCCACCACAATGTCTTCCAGAGTTTGGATATATTAATTGGCCTTCATTAAAGTTTTCTACATTATATTCCTACACATCAGAACACACATGTAGTGCAAATGCATACGTCAGAAACAACTGTGTTATCTTTTGGGTTGAACAAATGGACTTAGATCAATCATTTTTCATAACATTAAAACGTCTTGAGAAACAAAATCATGAACAAACCACAGCAGACCACAGCCACCGTCATAAACAACATTTTCTTGTTGCCTGTAGAGAAGTAGCGCATAGCAGGTTCTTCAGCCAAGCTAGCCAAATCACTCACTCTCTCCACCATTTCTTGATCTCTGACCTTGGTAATGGGTTTTGTTGTGGGCAAAATATCTTTCAAATCCTTTGGTTACTTAGAAAAGTTTCCAAAAGAGAAACTGCATTCAGTCTCATTTATGCTTTCTACTCAACTTAACTGCATGCAGATCCCAACCCTCACAGTACCCCTCATGATAAAAGGAAAGCAGGTTTTCCTTTAGTCATTATCCAAAGAATTGAATCAAACCAAGATGTCTAGTTCTTGTTTGCTGCTGCAGACACATTAGACATAGTCAAGACAACTACCTACTTGTCCATTCTAAAATCTCTGAACTCCTACCCAGCTGGTTTCAGAAGCAGCAATGTATTTAAACACCTAGTTTATTACAGTGCATTTATCCTTACACCCAATGTAATAGTACAATTCAACTTAATCTAACACATTTTGGTGACACAGACTAGAAATTGTGTGTGCTATGTTTTAATCTGGTTTTATACATTAAATGTGGGTATTCGAGGTGTTATTTCTTCTAAGCCTGCACCAACCACATTTTACCTTTCTCTTTCAACAAGCCTTTTAATTAGACACCTTATCCCAGTCTGTGTTGGAATTGCTTTTAAAGATGTCTTTAAAGCTTTTTTAAAAAATATGTTTTGTTTTTGTTTTAATATGTTTTAAAGAGGTTTTTAAGATGTTTTAGAGTGTTTTTAGTGTTTTATTTGCTGCCCTGGGCTTCTTCTGGGAGGAAGGGCGGGATATAAACTTAATAAATAAATAAATAAATCCTTTTTGAATCACAATCTAAAATTCTTTTTCATTACCTTGTCCTTGTCTGGGAAGGCAAGGAATAGATTGCAATGAAGCAGCAAGACCAGGAATAGCCATGGCTCTTGTAAGAATTAAGCTGTGTTGTATATATGCCAAGATTTATATGCCTACTCTTTATGGTATAAAGAATTCATTGCTCCAACACCAATTATACTTGTTTGCACTCAGCTGCTTTTAACCTTTGACATATTCTTCCCAGACAGAGTCACAATTGATACTGCCAACTATTTGGGGCAGGGTCGTCCCCCCCCCCGTTTTGTGCTCATTACTCTGAAACACATTATTCTGTGTTTGTATGTGTATGTATATATATACATAGACACACGCATAGTCCTGGACCCTGGTCTTTTAAAGAAAAGAAAGTTACACTTTGACATTGATATAGTTTTCTGTGTCACACACTTACCTGAAACAGCATCATAGAACTGTTCCTCACTAAGGATGCTCAGAGGTGGTGACCCTTTGACTAGCGACTGCTCCAATTCATGATGTTCAGTGGCTAGTGTTTCCAGAGCTTCAGATAAGATCTTGCTTTTCTCTTGCTCATGTTCTAGTTTCAGATTCCTCACCTATAAGTAGAAACATGTATGAATAAAATCTCATATTTCCCAAGAACGTGAAACTCAAAGCTATTTCAAGAATAGGTTCCAGTTTGAAAACTAAACCATGTCAACAAGCTCTTAGAAGTAGATTAAAAACACCAGGCAAGTTCTACACTTACCATGTGGTTTTGTCTCACCATTTGATGTATTACAGAATAGAAAAGCTTAAGAAAAGGATTTGTCTAAGCCAGAATTGGCAAATAAAACTGAACGCATTATGAAAGGCAATGTTAAGTTTACTATTTATCAACTAATGCAAACTTTGTATAGTTCATAAAATTGCTAGTGTGAGCTTGAGTTAACAACAGTTGTGAGCTAAAACATGACAAATTGCCCTTTAGCACCTTAAAGACTTAACACTTATTTTGGCATGAGATTTCATAGCTACTAACTCTCAAAAAGTATTTAATATATGCCTAAATTTAGCAGAGACATTTGGCAAATAAGAAACCAGAAAGGGGAAAAAAACTATCTTCCAGTTTACAAAAGTTTCCATGCTGGGTCACTTGAAAACAGTTTTTACTAGCTATAGATGAGCAAACCTGTGTGGAGAATCTTGACCCTAGGAGTAAATGGTTTGCCAGTTTTACATTACCGCACAGTCTCATTTAAGGATTTGAGTTACAGTTCTGGGAGTTTTCCTGGACCTGGTACCATTCCTGCAGCTTCAGCAAATATTTCTGTCCAATACTGTACCTTCCTCTATGCAGTAGGGCCTTAGACACCCTTTCTAGCTGGGATAATGTAATGTACTCTACAGACAGTTATCATTAAATATAGCTTAAATATAGAGTATATAGTATAGTCACTTGTCAGGTATGCTTTAATAATCAGTTTCCTTCATCGATAGGGGGTTAGACTAGATGACCTTTGAGTTATCTTACAACTCTATGATTCTATGAACTTCAGTTAGTCCTGAATGCACCTGTTTAACTACTGGCAATCAGAAGTATATTATGCCATTATTATTGAGCTCCCCTGACTGGAAGCTCATTTGGTACTGACTTTTACATTGGTACTGACTTTTAAATCCCTAAATGACTGGCCTAGGATACCTCAGAACACATTCCAGTGAATCAGTGTTCTAATACCTATATGGATGACTTTGCTTCAAAGTAATTTACATTTATTTATCTGTTATATTTCTATACTGCCCTTCATTAGGGTTCCAGGGTGATTTACAGTATTCACATTAGGACAAAAATAAATCTTAGGAGAATAATAAAACTAGTTTTAAAAACCATACCATGAATCCACTGTCATTCTGCAGCAACGCTGTATGTCAATTATAGCTGGCCTCACCACCCAATCTAATTTACCCTGAGGCCTGGGTGAAAAGATGGGTCTTAGGACAGCACTGAAACTACACTAACAAAGGTACTCTATGCAACTCCAAGAGGAGTTCCATAAATGAAATGCCACTACAGAGAAGGCTCTGCAGATTCAAACATGCATGTTTTAGAAGCAGGACCTTCTTTGTGTACCTTCCTCGGAAGGTTGTTGTACAGGAGAGGCCCACCAGGCCCAGTCCATTAGTGCATTAAAGAAAGCTGGCAGTAACTAATTCATTCTATCCCTGATACATTGAAAGAACAGCTGTGTGAGTGGAATGACAGGATTGTGCCCATCATATAAGCCAAATCTGAGCAGCTGTAAATCTGATTTATTTGTAGTTCTATATTTTGTGGGGGCAGATGTGTAATACTGATGGAACTCAATATGAAATGTTACCCATTAAGTTAGAGCTTTAAATATAAGGCTGAAACTAAGAGGGAATGTCTAATTTAATATTGTGTTCCACCCTAAACTTCTTGTATGACAGATTAGTCATAAAAGAGTCATTTAAATGGATTAACCCTTAAAATTAGTTTTCTATTTAACAGTGAGACTTTAAGGGCAGTCAAAGTTGTTATCATTAAATTCCTTGTAGCTTATGCCGATGTAGCTTTCACCACCGATACCACTATATCTCACACAAAACCTCCTAACTGTTAGAGCCATATGACAATGGAACCAATTACCTAGAGAGGTAGTGGGCTCTCCCACACTGGAGGCATTCAAGAGGCAGCTGGACAGCCATCTGTCGGGAATGCTTTGATTTGGATTCCTGCATTGAGCAGGGGGTTGGACTCAATGGCCTTGTAGGCCCCTTCCAACTCTACTATTCTATGATTCTATGAAATCAGGCTCACAAGCCAGGACTGATCCTAGTCTGGAGAGAATCGCTCAAACCATAGTTTGCTAGTACAGAAAAAAACAGCACAATGTGATTTGATTAAACAGGAAATAATGAAGAGGGAGCATGTAAGTAGTGCTCATTCACAATCCTTGAATCATCTTAATGTTGAAATGATAGGTAGTTCTGCTGTCCTCACCTGTAGTAATGTTCAAAATCAGCTCCTGTTTATACCCAACTAACATATTCCACAAAGTCCAAGTAGGAAATATTCACATTCACATGCAGACAATTTCAATCCTGTCATTTAGGGTCCATTCAAAGCAAGGACAGAGACTTATTTTCCCACATGGTCGAATACTTGGGTCCACAACTCGCTGTGCAGAGAAAATAAGCACTTCTTGTTTGTGTGAACTAGCCCTTGGTGCAGACTTTGGTAAAAGGTGATATAAGATATTGTTTCATGCAAATAAGGTATCTATAATACATCCAAAACAAGAATTAAGAATTACAATGTAACTCGGAAGAGTTAAAAAAGTGTTCAGATTTCTTTGTCAAGTAGTAACAAATTTGAACAAATTGCACTGTTACATTATGATTTGCACTCTGCACTTTTTAACTTATTATCAGCTCATGAATTTGGATGTACCTCATGATCCTGAGTATGCTCTTGATAGGAGGTCTTAAAGATCAATTTAAAGGATCTCAAGAAGCAGGAATAAAACACACATTAACTGGAAAGACTGGAGAGCTGCTGCCAGTCAGAGTAGACAATACTAAACTACTTGGGCTAATAGTAAGACAGCACAAAGCAGTTTCATGTTTGTACATGGCATGAAGTGCAGGAGTAACTGAAAGACACTTTGAAAAGAGTTATGTATGAACACATCTCAGTATCACCAAGAAGAGGTAAGGTCAATTATAGCAGTGAAAATAGCTTCAGGATCTGCAAAGCAAATGAAATGTTTTAAAGCAGTGTTTTACGCATCCTATTCCCTCTTGTCAGACAGCAAGGAAAGGTGAGCTGGAATCTTATTCTGGAGATTGCACTGGCATGTTTATGGATAATTCATTAACAGAGGTAATATGAAGCCCAGTACTCATTCAGGGCTAGATTTATAGGCAGGTGACCACATGGGCACCAGGCTATCTACTCAGCAGCTGAAACAATTAGTACATCTTCATTTGCAAAGCTAGGAACACTGTCCTGAATGGGTGGTATTGTACTAACAGATTTTTTTTTATTTGTAGGACATTTTTCAACAGTCCCATACAATAAACAGTGTGTGTGTGAGATTGTGATTAGATCTATATGTGCAAATTTATCATCTTGTCTAACAAGAACAAATTGTGCATGCACGTTATGCATAAATACAGTGAAATGGACTACAAATACAGTAAAAATAAGGTATTCAAAAACTGAGCAAAGTTGTGGGAGGCACCAATGATGTTCCTCGCCTTGGGTGCCATTTGGTTTAGGGCCAGCCCTTTACACATAAGCAAGGATTATATACTCCCACATCTTCCAGGGAGTGTGCCAAGTGTCACGAAGAGACATCCGCGCACCACACAATGCTCATTTTATTTACAGCTGGAATAAAATCCCCTAGGGGGCACAATAAATTTGGGATGATAAACAAGCTAGGGATTGCTGCATTGCCTGCTTTCCTTCGGAATCTTTTTTTGAACAGTCTATAATCCAGAGGAGTTAAACTAGAAATTTGTAGCTGCACTTGAGATTTCCCTGTATGAACTCTTAAAGCTTCTTGTGGGACCTTTCAGTGTGCTTTCATCAACCTTCTGTTTTAGAAGGATGGGGTAACATAACTGTAAAAAACATTTTTAAAAAATTAAAAAGGAGAATTGAGGTTTGGTGCCATTGGTGCAAGTTCATCTTTATACAGAATTTTGCTACCCTGTGCTTTACAGTATTTCATAAAAGGGGGGGAAGAGAGAGAGAGAGAGAGAGAGAGAGAGAGAGAGAGAGAGAGAGAGATGTCCCTGTCCTCAAGGAGCTTATAATCTAAGTAGGAACACGGAAGAGAAGATAGCAAGAGATGAATGGGAACAAATCTAGTTATGCATTCTTAAGCTTGGTTACAGTTCGGAGTGAGGATTGAGGGGTGTTTAGATCTGGCATCAGCACCAGGGCATGTTGGGGCAA
This sequence comes from Rhineura floridana, assembly GCF_030035675.1. Taxonomy (NCBI): domain Eukaryota; kingdom Metazoa; phylum Chordata; class Lepidosauria; order Squamata; family Rhineuridae; genus Rhineura; species Rhineura floridana. The sequence continues at coordinate 246,866,189 of NC_084480.1, forward strand.
CAGCTAAAAACCACAGGGTCTACTATAGCTAATGCCAGTTTGCTGATGCCACTTTTCCTTAAAAAAAAGGAATTAAAATATATTTAGGGTACAGCACTCAGGCTGGTCTGGTATTGTGAAGAGAAGCACTGAACAAGGCTGAAGTCACCCTCCCACCCATTTCCCCAGAATGCCTTCAGGTTTTGCTTCTTCAGGAAATGAAAATGGTGGCCACTGCTACAGTAACTTTTGGCCACTGCTTCTCAGCACCAGGCTAGACCACAACCCACCTCTACTGTGTGGTGATGTCATCATTACCTACTCTGAAGTGAAACCCATGCAAGAAATTCACCATAGGTGAAGTGGGTATGAGACAGTAGTCTCCCAGGAACATAAGAAGAGTCCTGCAACATCAGACCAAAGGTCCATTTAATCTAGCACCAAGTTTCCAACAACCAGATCCGGCAACCAGCCACTATTCTGAAGTCAACAGCCCTTCCCTGCTGTTTGCTCTCCAGCAACTGATACTCAGAGGGAGGCTGCCTCAGAACTTGGAAGCTCTACTTAACTAACATGGAAATAGCCACCAGTAAACCAATCCTCTCAAAAATGGTTCAGTAGGTAGTGTAATCAAAAGAATGCAATACAAGTACTAAAAGTGGTTGCCACAAAACTGTGGATTAAGTAGAAGCACTGCAGCAAATAATAAAGTCACCCAGCCATTACTTCAACTCCCTTTTAATTTCCCCCCCATACTTTGGACACATAATGAGAAGACATGATTCACTAGAAAAGATAATAATGCTGGGGAAAACAGAAAGGAGTGAAAAAAGAGGAAGGCCAAACAAGAGATAGATTGATTCCATAAAGGAAGCCAGACCTGAACTTACAAGATCTGAACAGGGTAGTTCATGACAGATGCTCTTGGAGGTCACCGATTTATAGGGTCGCCGTAAGTCGTAATCGACTTAAGAACATAAGAACATAAGAAGAGCCTGCTGGATCAGGCCAGTGGCCCATCTAGTCCAGCATCCTGTTCTCACAGTGGCCAACCAGGTGCCTGGGGGATGCCCACAAGCAGGACCTGAGTGCAAGAACACTCTCCCCTCCTGAGGCTTCCGGCAACTGGTTTTCAGAAGCATGCTGCCTCTGACTAGGGTGGCAGAGCACAGCCATCATGGCTAGTAGCCATTGATAGCCCTGTCCTCCATGAATTTGTCTAATCTTCTTTGAAAGCCGTCCAAGCTGGTGGCCATTACTGCATCTTGTGGGAGCAAATTCCATAGTTTAACTATGCGCTGAGTAAAGAAGTACTTCCTTTTGTCTGTCCTGAATCTTCCAACATTCAGCTTCTTTGAATGTCCACAAGTTCTAGTATTATGAGAGAGGGAGAAGAACTTTTCTCTATCCACTTTCTCAATGCCATGCATAATTTTATACACTTCTATCATGTCTCCTCTGACCCGCCTTTTCTCTAAACTAAAAAGCCCCAAATGCTGCAACCTTTCCTCGTAAGGGAGTCGCTCCATCCCCTTGATCATTCTGGTTGCCCTCTTCTGAACCTTTTCCAACTCTAGAATATCCTTTTTGAGATGAGGCGACCAGAACTGTACACAGTATTCCAAATGCGGCCGCACCATAGATTTATACAACAGCATTATCATATCGGCTGTTTTATTTTCAATACCTTTCCTAATTATCGCTAGCATGGAATTTGCCTTTTTCACAGCTGCCGCACACTGGGTCGACATTTTCATCGTGCTGTCCACTACAACCCCGAGGTCTCTCTCCTAGTCGGTCACCGCCAGTTCAGACCCCATGAGCGTATATGTGAAATTAAGATTGTTTGCTCCAATATGCATAATTTTACACTTGTTTATATTGAATTGCATTTGCCATTTTTCCGCCCATTCACTCAGTTTGGAGAGATCTTTTTGGAGCTCTTCACAATCCCTTCTTGTTTTAACAACCCTGAACAATTTAGTGTCGTCAGCAAACTTGGCCACTTCACTGCTCACTCCTAATTCTAGGTCATTAATGAACAAGTTGAAAAGTACAGGTCCCAATACCGATCCTTGAGGGACTCCACTTTCTACAGCCCTCCATTGGGAGAACTGTCCGTTTATTCCTACTCTCTGCTTTCTGCTTCTTAACCAATTCCTTATCCACAAGAGGACGTCTCCTCTTATTCCATGACTGCTAAGCTTCCTCAGAAGTCTTTGGTGAGGTACCTTGTCAAACGCTTTTTGAAAGTCTAAGTACACTATGTCCACTGGATCACCTCTATCTATATGCTTGTTGACACTCTCAAAGAATTCTAATAGGTTACTGAGACAGGACTTTCCCTTGCAGAAGCCATGACTTGAAGGCACATAACAACAAAATAAGGCAGTTGGTGATATAAAGCAGTTATTTTCACATAGGCATAAAAAGACTCACGTTATGAAAAATGTGGCTCCAATTCTAAATACATTTACAAAAACCCTGAAAATCAATTGGGCTTAACTTTCAAGAGGACAGCACTTTATCAGATTACTATTTAAGTCCGCTCAGACTGAAAGTCAAATGGCTGGTTTTAGTATCCTCATTTCATACCTTCAAGTATCTAAGTGTTCTGTTGTAAATTCTGCATATACTGCATTTTTAAAGCTAGTGTATATCCTTCATTTTTTCTACAGAACAAACACCTCTGACACCATGTTTACCTGTATTTATGCACCGCTATTGTGATATCACTGGGCGGGGGTGGGGAATCAATGTCAATACTGAACTTCCCTTTAAAAAGTGTTCCATAAAGATTTACATACATAAGCTTCTATGAATCTAAAAGTAATGCTGTCAGTGAAGCAATACCACAAGCGCTATGGTTTTACTTGTAGCCTTTACCGAAGCTTACCTCGCATCAGATTACTAAATGTTTTTAAAAATAGCCCCCACTACACTCAGAATTGACTTAAGATTTAACACAGATAATTGTTTTAAAAGCTCGTTGTCCCAGTGCAGAGAGATGCATTCCAATGTCAAAACGAACTCCAGAAGAAAGCTACTCAGCTTTTTAGTCTCAGCAACCAAAGGCAATTTAAGAAACCACGAACATGTCGTTTTAGCACAAGCTAGCAGGTTAGGAGATAGCTGGAACAGGTGTTTAGGCTAATAGAATTTCAAAGCCTCGCACTAGGTCCTTCCAGTTGTGCCAAAATCCAGAAGTCTGCCTCCTATACTTTCACCTTCCATCTCTTCCTCTCCAACTGGTTTCCCCGCTGATACTTAACACCACAGGAACACACACAACACAGCAAGCCCTGCATGCCCAGACAGACCTACCGTTCTAGTTAGTGATGTGTGCTCTCCGCCTTGACACACACACAACCCACAAAGCCAAGCCGCTGCCGGCAACCGTCGCCTCACACTTCAAAGCTGCGCGGTCAGCGTCCTCTCCTCCCAACTCTGTCAGGACATTGCTGACCTCGGGCACAGCCCTGCAAGGTCTCGGCGGCGGCTACTGCTGCTTCCCGTTTTCCTAGTCCGCTCCAAATCGCCGCCGCTATTGCTACTGCACCAACACCTCTGCAGGGCTTATCGCGAGAGCCAAGCGGTCCCTCAGGCCAGCCGCAGACTCGCAGCTCCGGAGCAGGGAGGGATTTCAGGAGACAAGCAGTGTCCCGGCCCGGTTTCTCCCCCCCCCCAAGCCACCAACAACAGGAGTGATGGTGGAGGTGCAAGCAGGCATAGATCCAATATAATTAGGATGCCAGCGCTTGCCCTGCACGGACGCCTGCAAGTTGCAAGCAAAAAAAGAAAAAAAGGAAGCCCCTGACCCCGACGCGCTGCTCCTTTGAGAGACTCTCTTTGAGAGTCAAATTCGGGCGCCCCCACTCGGTCCCCGCTCCTCCTGGAGTTGGCAAAGACATACGCCGCAGTCGGAGAGGGATGTTTGATCTCAAATTGAACCCGCCCCCCCCCCGCCCGTTCAAGAGGAAAAGCAGCCGCCGGATGCAAGTACTGTACAAGGATAGCCAAATATTTGCTGAAGCTGCCAACTCGTTAACCAAGTACTGACTGAAGTTTCTGCCTGGTCCTAAAGAGTGGGAGGTGTGACTAGAGCAAGCAATATTGACGCACCCTGTTTTCTATAAAAAGAACTCTTCTCGCTTCCATGAAGACACACGGTATTTCTACAGGACTGCAGCCTAAAAGGAAACTGTTTATGTTCTGTATAAACAGCGGATTTACTAAGAAGCAATGCTACAATTCTAACTCCCATCCGTGAAAGTAAGCCCTACTGAATTCAATAGGACTTAGAATTCTGAGGTTAGGAATTGCACTATAGGATTAGGATCCATGGCTAGGTTTGCATTATAAGCTCTTTTGAATACAGTGGGACTTAATACAGAGTAAACATGCTTTGAAGATCTTAACATACAGGAAAATGCATCTTCCCCTATCTTTCAACATAACCACAATATCCGAGTAAAAAGGCAGAAGAATGTTATTTGCTACCAACTTGAAGTCAAAGCTTTTTGTAGCACTCCTATTCCTCATAGTTCCGTGACAAATACTCAGAGAATAGTAGAGTTGGAAGGGGCCTATAAGACTATCAAGTCCAACCCCCTGCTCAGTGCAGGAATCCAAATCAAAGTATTCCTGACAGATGGCTGTCCAGCTGCCTCTTGAATGCCTCCAGTGTGGGAGAGCCCACTACCTCTCTAGGTAATTGGTTCCATTGTCATATGGGCTCTAACAGTTAGGAGGTTTTTCCTGACTTTCAGCTGAAATCTGGCTTCCTGCAACTTAAGCCCATTATTCGGTCTCCTGCACTCTGGGACGACTGAGAAGAGATCCTGGCTCTCCTCTGTGTGGCAATCTTTCATGTACTTGAAGAGTGCTATGATATCTCCCCTCAGTCTTCTCTTCTCCAGGCTAAACATGCCCAGTTCTTTCAGTCTCTCCTCATAGGGCTTGGTTTCCAGCCCCCTGATCATCCTTGTTGCCCTCCTCTGAACCTGTTCCAGTTTGTCTGCATCCTTCTTGAGGTGCGGAGACCAGAACTGGATGCAGTACTCAAGATGAGGCCTAACCAGTGCTGAATATAGCATTTGCCTTTTTTGCAGCCACATCGCACTGTTGGCTCATATTCAGCTTGTGATCAATGACAATTCCAAGATCCTTCTCACATGTCATATTGCTGAGCCAAGTATCCCCCATCTTATAATTGTGCATTTGGTTTCTTTTTCCTAAGTGTAGAACGTTGCATTTATCCCTGTTGAATTTCATTCTGTTGTTTGCAGCCCAATGCTCCAGCCTATCAAGGTCCCTTTGAATTTTGTTTCTGTCTTCCAAGGTATTAGCTGTGCCCCCCAATTTTGTATCACCTGCAAATTTGACAAGCATGCTCTGTATCTCCTCATCCAAGCCGTTAATAAAAATGTTGAAGAGCACTGGGCCCAGGACTGAGCCTTGTGGTACCCCACTTGTTACTTCCACCCAGTTTGAGAAGGAACCATTGATAAGCACTCTTTGAGTACGATTCTGGAGCCAACTGTAATATCCACCTGACAGCTGTTCCATCCAGCCCACATTTAGCTAGCTTGCTAATCAGAATCATGGGGCACTTTGTCAAAAGCTTTGCTGAAGTCGAGATATATTATGTCCACAGCATGCCCACAGTCCACAAAGGAGGTTACCTGATCAAAAAACGAGGTAAGATTAGTTTGGCAGGATTTGTTCTTCATAAATCCATGTTGCCTTCTACTAATCACTGCATTGTTTTCAAGGTGCTTACAGATTGACTGTTTTATAATCTGCTCCAGAGTTTTTCCAGGGATTGATGTTAGGCTGACTGGTCTGTAGTTCCCCGGTTCCTCCTTTTTGCCCTTTTTGAAGATAGGGACAACATTAGCTCTCCTCCAGTCATCCGGCACTTCACCAGTCCTCCATGATTTCACAAAGATAATAGACAGAGGTTCTTCAGCCAGTTTCTGCAATACTCTAGGATGCAGTTTATCAGGCCTTGCCAATTTGAACTCGTTCAAAGTCATTAGGTATTCCTTGACCGTTTGTCTATCATTCTCAAGCTCCAATCGTGCCCCTTCCACTTCATGTTTTCCAGGAGGGTCATAGACCTTTTTTAGGGAGAAGACTGAGCCTAAGTAGGAATTGAGGACTTCTGCCGTTTCTTTGTCATCTGTTATCATTTTGTCATTCTCATTGAGTAGCTGTGCCACCATTTCTTTTCTCTGTCTTTTACTATGGACGTAGCTGAAGAAAGTTTTTTTTGTTGCTTTTAGCATCTCTCGCTAACCTCAGCTCATTCTCAGCTTTAGCCTTCCTGACGCCATCCCTGCAATTCCGTGATACCTGTCTCTACTCTTCCTTTGTGGCCTGGCCTTCTTTCCACTTTAACAGTCAGCAGCTCTGATTGAAGCTCTGTGAGTGGAACAGGGCATCTCCTAACAACTCTCAGCACCCTTCACTAACTACACTTCCCAGGATTCTTTGGGAGAAGCCATGACTGCCTAAAGTGAAATAACAGTCTGGTGTGGATGTGGCCAAGGACAGCTTTGGTTTAAATTTGGGTGGGAGGCTACATGTGCCTGCTGTAGAATTAAAAGGTGGGGGAAACCCTGGAAAAGAATGATAGTGTTCACAATGTTTTCCTTTTGGAAAGGAAAGGGGCTTCCCCTCTGCCCAGTGCTCTCTGTAAAAACAGTAGTAACACAGAAAAGAAGCAAAGTAAGAAGAACACCAACAAACATACAAAAATGTAACTCCATCTTTGGAGATGGCAGGTGTTGCCACCACTCACCATATGCTCAGAGGCATATGTTACCAAATTCTTCCAAGCTACACAGGAAGTGGATTGGACTGTGAAAGACCAACCCAAATTGTGTGTGAATTTTGACAAATTTGTAGGGCAGTCCAATATCTCAGAGAGGAGGTCAGGTCTCCTGCACCCCTGGTGCATTCACTATAACTCGTTCAAAGTGATTAGGTATTCCTTGCCCGTTTGTCTATCAGTCTCAAGCTCCAATCGTGCCCCTTCCACTTCATGTTTCCCAGGAGGGTCACAGACCCTTTTTTGGGGAGAAGACTGAGCCAAAATAGGAATTGAGCACCTCTGCCTTTTCTTTGTCATCTGATGTCATTTTGCCATCCTCATTGAGTAGCTGTGCCACCATTTCTTTTCTCTGTCTTTTACTATGGACGTACCTGAAGAAAGCTTTTTTGTTACTCCACAGTGAAGCTCATATCTCTAGGCCAGATAATGCTGGGCTAGTTAAGTCCTGCCTAGCAATTAAACTAATAAACACAGTTGCCCCACCAGAAAAAAAGGCAGTGATGTTATATTCAGTTATTTTATAATTTATTTCAGTTTAAAAAATAAGATCATAAAAAAAAATGTTAAAAGCCCTAATTCCAACATTCTGTACAGTATGGTGCCTGTTGTAAAAACACACATAAAACAAAAACACCACACACTTCCATACACCTGAGGCAACATATGAATCATTCCCACATGGATGCACTGGGTCACACACAAAGCACCTCCACTACTCTGCCCCCGCAAATATGTTGTACTGGCCCAGATATAAGGTCCAGCACACCTATAAGGGAATAGGAATCAAACATCTCAACAGTGTAGGTTTCCCCAACAAGACGTCATGTGGCAGCTACAACCACTAGTACAACAACTAAATTAGATCTAGGCTTGGACTACAAACAGTGATAATGAAGTTTCGCTGCCCTCCCCTCTCAGCACAATTCTAAACATATTTATGTGTAAATAAATCCCATTGTGTTCAGTAGCTCCCTAGCTTAAGACTGCAGCCTGAGTGACCTGGTTGGTGTCTAATATCCCTGTAATTTGAATCACAAAATTCTGAGAAAACATGTACATGAGTACCTCATATTTCTTTCAGAATTCTAATTTTTCCTTCCTTTTGTAAAATAGAATATGAAATGCTCAATAAGGGTGTTATTTAAAGAACCAATACAGTTCAACAAGAATAGGGTTTTTTCCCACAAGAGAAGTCACATGGCTGCACTCAGGAAGGGGCTTAATAGTTAGTTGTACTCCCTTTCCCCCCCTAAAATGACCTATAAAGCTATTTTAATAAAAGGAAAGAATCAAGGATAGGTGCCAGTCTGATGTCAACACTTTTGTTAATAGGTATGGATGGCAGAAGCTGGGTTAGGTACAAAGGGGCCCTAATCAGTTTATGACCCAGCACCAAACAATCTGACCCTGACCACATCAGCTATATTTAATGTTGTACTTTAATGTATGCATTTCTTACTTCTGAACAACACATGGATGGTTTATGTTTGTGCAGTTTGCATGGGGTGTGGGGAGCTTCCACTGCAGCAAAATTGCCTCACCCCATGCTGCAATCCTAATTCAGATTTCCCCCTCCCCCGCCATGCCTGCAAAGCCCATGTACCTCAGGGTTCTGTTCCAGTTCAGTGTCCCCATGCTCACTATTTCTGCAAGAAAAGTCCTGCACTCAGGGACACATAACCTGATTAATATCACAAGTAGTTTGGCCCTCAGAAGCATAATATAAAGGTATAAGTATGAGAACTTTCCCAGCTGTCCATCACAGTTTAAAGTTACCAGAAACGCATATGTTCTCTGACATTTCACAGATGGAAATAGGTATGTTCCTGTACATGAGAGGATGGAGCTAGGGACAGAGTCCAGTTACGTCATCTCATTGCCACTGGTATGGCTAACACAAAAATCAAGAATCAGATATGAACAAGCAGGAAGTGCAAACTCAAAGTGTCATCTTGAGCCATTTGCTTGCTTACAAGAGCAGTGAGGCAAGCTAGAGTACAAGATAGTATATCATCTACACTGTATTGCATTTACAATATTTAGAAAACAGAGTCTGCTTTAGAGCTGGGACACACTGAGGTACAGCAATAATCAGCTATCCCAAGATCAGTCTGTGAATCCACAATAAATACTTTTTAAACAGGAAAAGAGTTTCTTTAAGCATACACAGAATATTTTTCTCACTACTGAACAAATGCATCCCTCCCCTATTCACAAATTTATGTCATCATTATGTAAGGCCTACTGCTCATATCCCTCACAGACTGAAGCCCCATTTTTTTTTAAATCACCCTGCCTTCCCTCATTCTTCAAAAAGTGATCCCACCTCAGTTACCAGAGAAAGGGAGGTTTATTATTGTAAATTCCCCTAGTCTGTGTCTCCTGGAGGATGTAGTCTCTCCCCCTGGACAGCAGACATGGCCAATCCTCCCATGCCCCAGTCTAATAAGGAGAAGAGGCACACTCCTATTTTTTCCTAGTACAAGTAAAATCATATTGGGGACAGCCAACTTTCAGCAATAAATGTGCTTACAGATCTGAATGTCTTAAAAGACTGGCTAGAAATATAGGAAGCTGCCTTATACCAAGTCAGACCATTGGTTCACCTAGCTCAGTATTGTCAACACTGGCTGGCAACAGCGCTCCGGGGTTTCAGAGGGGGGTCATTCCCAGCCCTATCTGAAGATGCCAGAGATTGAACCTAGGACCTTCTGCATGCAAAGCAGATGCTCTACCACTGAGCTATGGCCCTTCTCCTTGAAAATGATTTTTTGTACTGCTCAATATTAATTTTGGAACATATGATGTGACTATTCAGTGGGGGTCTCTCAATATCACTGACTGAGGGATGTTTTTGTTTTGGGGTGCTTGGCTTTGGAGAGGTGCTTAGTGTTTCCATATCAGTACTTCTTGTTTCATTTTAGTTTTGTCCCTCACTCTCCTGGTACAAATCCCACAAACTGCTAATACTAATTTTTCTTTAACCAATAATTTAATAATAATAATTAATTTGGATTGTTTTATGTATTTACTTATTTATTTTAGCAGTTATTTGCTAAAGATAGACAAACACACACAATCCTTCCCCCCTCTACAGTTTTTCCTTTCTCAAGCGTCATAGCAGATGATATAAACTCACATTTTCACTACTTAAGACTAATTTTTCAGAGCCTACAATGGGTTCACTATGTGGGCTGCATTGTCATGTAACTGGTGCTGTGAGTCACGGTCAGATTAAGCTTCCTCATTTGTACAACAAGTTGCAAGGAAAAACAAAGCTGAGGAGAGATCCACCACCACAAAAACTTTCAATTTGGTCATAAGGTAATAATCTCCATGCAAATAACTAAGATCTGCAAGTTTACAGTACAATACAGCCCAAAATTCTATAATACACTCAATTATCTTGACGTTTACCTTGAAAAAAATTACTCCATTGCAGTTTAGTCTCCCTATGAGCCTAATTGGTTTATAATAACCAGTAGGTGTCTTTGTCGTGCAATTCTGCCTAAAGTGCTACAATGGAAGGGTTAAATCTCACTTCTTTTCAACTGAGCACCATACCACTCAGCTTCTTTTGGCCCTAACAAGCAATTCAGGTTCCGAAGCAACCTCAAATATCTTTCAGCATGCCAGCTGCTGGAAATCGCAACATGGTAGTGAATGAAATTTTTTATTTCATTAATGTTGGAATTTCAAATCCGGAATAAGAAATGTTGAACTCTCATGTCATTCAATCTTACCATAGTGCCACGCAAAAGTTTCCTCTGTGATAAGCCAGCACAAAGATGATGAGGAGTACTAGAAGAGGGCCCCTTCTTACTGTTTTAACCCGTCCTGCCAGTTTCTGACGTAGGCAACAGGCATGGGCCAACTCACAGGAGGATTCCTCAAGCAATACAGTAAAGCCCGGATGCTTCATAAAGCAATACAGGACCAGGACAACATGGAGCATATTTGCTGGTCTCAAGCACTTAATCCTCCCCATCTGGATTTGGGCCTGAAAGACCAAGGGAAAGTGTGGGTACATGGAGGGTAAGCTGTAAGGGACAATTTGTGATGTTGTTCATCATTACCAATCATGGGGCATGGCTGTTAAGGCATCAGCACTGGCTTCCAATATCCTGGCTTTGTGGAACATGAGCCACAATGAGAGAGCTTTAATTCTGGCCTAAAACCTGCAGGTTTTTTTGATACATTAATTTTAGCTGAAGTGAGAAGCAAATGCTTATCTCAAGTATTAGTGTTTTATTAGAATAAGTGGCATCCCATAGTTATTCCAACATTCACAGACCCTGGATGGTTGGCCTGTACTTGCTAATAGACAACCCTCAATCACACCAGCAACTATACTAGCAACAAGCTGCCCAGCAGATATAAACACAGGGACAAATTCAGTGTCAATCCTGTCCACATATCCATTCAGGTAATACTGTTGTTATAAGACCTAACATTAGCCACATTAAGGGGTTCATTCACCTGTTCATCTTCCAACATAGTGTATGCTATCACCTACCTGCCAACAATGCCCTTCTGCATTCTACACAAGACAAACGAGTCTATATGATTACAAATGTGACAAAAATAGTAACGTTCAGAAACCAGTGGGAGACCATCTTAGTCTCCCAGAACACTCTACCGCTGATCTGAAAGTTAAATTCCCCTCCTCCCACAACAAAGCAACTTTAAATAGACAATTTCAGCATGAAACTTCTTCAGTAAGTTCTATCTGGGTTTGAATAGCGACAAAGTTTTCCTGTCCCGCAACATATGTTCACAGTCATCTGAGATCACTTACGTTGTCATGAATTGCTGCTGTCTGTGAATGATAATTGGGCTTATTTTTCATACATTTAAGTTTTAATTGAGTTTTTTTTTGCATTTCATTGCCATTTCACCCGTGTTTACAATCCTGCCCCCCCAAACTCACGCACACATATACCTGCCAACCAAAGATAACATTTCATGCATGTGAGTAGGTTGATTCTTTACAAAAGCTTGTGCTAAATCTGTGAATCTTTAAGGAGCTGCAAGACTCTTTAGTTGTTTGAGCTTCCCCCTGGCAGTGGACTGCATACTCTGCTCATGTATCGTCCATTTCTAAACTTTAACTCTTCTTACTTTACCAGTCTGATAGTTCCATTATCAATGTACCTCTGCGAAAATTGCATTTGCTATTTGTCAGAACACTTTGGCTATTTTCCCAAGCTGTGAAATTAAGCAGCATCGCATTATATATTTGAAATTCTTAAGTAGTCCAAAACCAATAAGCAACATTGCTCAGCAACCAGAACTCAAGGTTGTAAAGGAAAGGAAAGATCCCATCCAGATGATGTTCTTATATTGTTCTATAAATATTTGCCATTGTTTTGACTGACAGCAAGTATGCCATATAGAAATACCTACCTCTTCTTGCTTAGTGAAGAGTTTGAGACAATTACTTAGGGCTTCACAAGTTTCTCTTGAAGTTTCAGAAACCCCTTCAGCTTTCTTGATAAATGAAGTAGGCATTCCTTTAAAAGAAAGGTCAGGTGATATTTGCATTACTATTTTCTTCTACCTTTTGTTGTTGTTTTCAGCCTGTACACACTGCAAAGTGTATCATTAAAACTGTCTCACCACCCAGAGGCTTAATTCATCAGCTTTATTCTAAAGGTTCACACAGGATATATTTGATATCTGTCACTTGAGAAAAAGGAATTTCCTATTAGATAACATTTAACCACTTTCTGCTGCAATAAATGCTATAAGATCCATAGGTCTCAATTAGGAGAAAGTGCTGTCTACTGAGAAATAAAAATGTTGATATGACATCAGGACAGCAAACGTAGTGCTCATGATAGGCCACCTCATTGAGCTAAACAAGCTGTTGGACAAGCCCAAAGGGAAAAATTGCCCAAATAGTAACCTTCATACCAACTGGATGGGCCATTCCCACATAATCCCATGTTTGTGCTTTTGAGACAACTGTTAAACTTCTAGAATCTTGTGCCTATGGCTATGGACACTAATTTACTGTGCAACAGGATAACCAGTTTCTATAGGGATTTGCTTGCAAACATTGGACCAGAAAATTTATTTCAAAACTGCACTTTGGATCCTAAGTTTCCCATATCTAGCAGTGATTTATGGCATATGCTTGTGGCTGCACATTTATTCTAGAGAAGACATCCTTGCAATCATTCAAATCACCAAGGTTGCCCCAGACACATCTTGATTACAAAACTGTGCATAGTTCCATATGGGTATGTGACTGACAGGTACTTGTGCTATACTTTAATGGTTATAATCTGTTGCACATTTATGAATGTTGTACACAGTTTTACAAGTTTTAAAGCTATGAGAGTTAGAGGCATATTCGAACATTTTTAGGCCCATATAAAAATATATATCAGGTGGACTCATTACTTTTGTAAAATAAAGTGCTATTCTAAGATCACTAAAATGCTTGGATCTTCTGACAAGGGGACTTCTGAGTAATAAGGTTCAGAAGGCTGCTGTCCTCAGTGAATTCCTCCTTTCTAAAAAGCATTACATATTGTCCTGATGAGCAGGGGCGTCACTACCGGGGTGTGGAGGGTGCAGAGCGCACCCGGGTGACACCATGAGGGGGGTGACACCCAGAGCCGCCCCACGCCGCGCCGTTGCCTGGCAAAGGAGCCAAGAAGCACTCTGGGTCGGCGTCGGAGCAGCCAACTCCTCCTCGGAGGTGGGCAGGCGGGCGAGACTGAAAGCAGGCACCCGCTTGCTGGTGGTGAAGCCGGGACGGGCCTTCTACCGTCAGCCTGGAGCGTGGTGAGTGCACCACCTGTCCATGCACCTGGGAGGGCGCGCGCCAGAGGTCCGCACCCCCCCTGCACTCCCACTAGTGATGCCGCTGCTGATGAGTAAGATTTTGCAACTCAAATGCACACAATCTTTATAAAATATAAGTAGTACAAGACTTACCAGTTTTGTTTTCTTAAAAGAAATGCTCTAATTTCACCAAGTATAAAAAATTTAAATCAATTTGCCTCCTCGCTATGTGTATTGTCTAGCTTGTGAGACACCTAGAGAGTGACAGTGAACTCTCTGAAAAATACTTCAGTTGCATCAAAATGTACAAGTTAAACTACCTGCAAAACATCAGGACATCAAAGAGCAAAAATTCTGTTGAGAATGAAGTCAGCTAACTTGCATCTTTTACTAAGGCCTGGTTGAGACACCTGGGCAGGCAGAACATTAGTGATCCCATGTTTACTGAGAAACTGATTAAGACTGTTTTTGACAATTGGATTGAAAAGTGTCTCAGAGCAGCAAGAGAGTTGTTTATTGATACAAAAAGTTACCTTGAGTAATGTCACATGACTTAATTATGATGAGGAAGCCAGAAATCTCTTTATCTAGTCTTTGTTGGCATGACTGTGCTACCTGAGGGGAGAGAAACAGGCATTAAGCATGCTATACAAAAGCTCTCACCTTCTGAATAAGTAATGCATTTTAAGAGTTCTTTTCCAGTTGAATGTGGATAACACTTTAAAATGAGCTACATTATGACAACACTTGAGAGTCAAACATAGTGACTTCCGGGAAGGGTGACTTCGCTTGTGCCTGCTTTTGAGACGGGCTCCCGCCTCAAAAGAAGCTTATTCAGATATAAATCAGTCAGAACATTTTTTTTTGACTGATGAAATTTCTCCCGGGCAGGGAGAAACGTAGGGATCAACCTCAAAAGCCTGTTTTTGTTGGGAGGACTGGATTTCATTAATTTATGAGAAAAGGTCCAGCCAACAATGCCAGACGGACTTCCAAACTTTTGCTCTATCTGTTTAATGCGATACGTTTATCTTTTCTTCAAAGAGAAAACCGACTAACAGGCAAGCACCCTTCTTTCTATTATTTTTCTTACTTGGTTTAAATTGTTGCAGCAAAAGGAGATTTGTCAGATTGATCGGCTTTGAAGTACTTCTGGGTGAGCTATAACTCTTCTCTGTTATTCACGAAATTAACAGCTTATCTCTGTTTCTGTTGCAAAAAGCTGTCCTGGAAGTGCATCCTAAAGATATAAACAGAAGAGGGATTTCTATTCCGAGGAATGTTATATTGTCTGGGACTATTCTCTTTTTGGTCTATTTTATTTCGACGAATCTGCTTCTTCACGACGCCACTAACTGTTTTGATGCTGGGAACCAAATTTGTTTTGTATTCTTGAACATAGAGAGATAAGGCAGGCTGCTCTGTTTATACTGTGATGTCATCAAGCCTGGAATATTAACCCAATTGTTGCTGAAATAAGAAGTGGTTCTTCTTTACTTCTGTTTTGCTTTGTTTTCGTGGTTTTAAAAATGGCAATCAAGAAAGTGGCTGAGAATCTGGAAGTAATTATGTTTCAGAAAATAATGGATGAGATTGAGATAACGAAACAAACCCTGCGACAGGGCAGTAAGGAGCTGAAAATTGAACTGAGCAAAATGACGCAGGAGTTTAAAGAAATAGGGGATCCTGTGAGAGAGGAGAATGAGATCAGAGATGAGAAAAGAAAAAATAAAGGGAAGATACAAGCCCTGGAGATTGGAACAAACGTGGAATTGGAAAAAGATCTGGAGTTTATGGATATTAGAAATAAAATCTACTGTTTGGAATTTAACGTTATCTCTGAAGAAATTAATGAAGATATTAGAGATAAAGTTATCAATGGCTTGGATAATCTTCTGGACTGGAATGACGTGATGGAGTTTGATATAGTGAAAATCTATGGAATTAACTGCAGCCATGTGACAATGGAAAAACTCTCAAGAGATGAGCCAGTGCATTTTGTAAAAAAGAAGAACAGAGATATGACTTTACAACAGTACTTCAGCAACTTATTCAGAATGGATGGCAAGAAAATATTTGGGATAGAGGAAATTCCCATCAGACTCTTATTATATGACTATGGCTATGACAGCAAGATTATTATGGAATACTGATAATGGAAGATTGGACACTGAAATTACTGGACTTAACAGGACTATTGAAGATGGAAGATGGAATTAATAGGGATAATGGAATAATGGCTATTGAAATTATTGGACCTAACAGATTTTGATGAGATGGATTAATCGAAATGTTTATTTGGAGAAAAATTGATAGATATATTTCTTGAAGAATTGAAACCTCTCTTTGACTTTTTGTGGAAAGAATAAAGTAATGTTTATGAGATTTGATGATTAATTAAGATAACTACTGGAGGAAAGTGATTTTATAATATAATTTAAGAGACAGGATTGTTATATATTGTAGACCTATAACTGATTTGATCTGTGACAAATGGGAAGTCAATATTTTATTTTTTTGTTTAATCATTTTTGTTTTGTTTTGTTTTTTGTCTTTGAATGTTTTATGATTTTGTTTTGTATGTTTTATGAAAATTTGAATAAAAATTATTGTAAAAAAAAAAAAGAGAGTCAAACATAGTGAGACACTAGAGATCTGTGATGACATCACCCGTCTAAAGCCTTTAAAAAAAGCTTTTCCCTAAGGGGGGCAAATATCAGCTTCGGAGAGGGGGGGATTTACGTTGGGAAAATGTCAGAGTCCCTCACTGTGCTATAGTCCTTTTCCAAATGTACTGTGATTGCGATTGCTTGTTTTCAAAACAAATTAAAGAAAGGCAGGAGATCTGATTAGAGAATTTCTACTTTGGCCCTCTATTTTAAAAAAGAAAGCAGTTGTTCATATTATTTATATGCAAATGTTACAAAAAGTTATCTACAAGAGTTACCCCAGCAATTAAAAAAAATCAAAATTTGTATGGTTTTATTTGTAAGGTGTCACTGAATAAACACATCCAAGAGCAATAGCAGTGCAATTTTAAAAAATACTGGCCACTCGTGTATTTCAAAAACAATTTCCCCAACTTTCTTAGTTATTTAGCAACTGTTGCAGGGTTGGCCCTAAAGAGATAAAATAGGTGAAGGTTAATGGGCAAACACAGTGGTATATGCAAGCTTTTACACTTCCTGTAACTCAAAAACCTGCATACTCTTTTGGATATATTATGGGTTGTGTAAAAAACGTATAAAACTTATTTGTGTCTGCTAAGTCAGGGGAAGGGAATTATGCTCCTCCAGATGCTGCTGGACTGCAGTTCCCATCATCTCTGACCATTGCCCATGCTGTCTGGGTGTGATGGGAGTTAGAAATTCCAACATCTGGAGGAGCATAGCTTTCTCACCACGAGTATCATAGCAAGGGACAGTATGTATGGCTTAAGATAGTTAATTTCAGTTAGTTTTCAGTCCTTTACACACTTACATGGGAGTAAGTCCCACTGAACTCAGACTTACTTCTGAGTAGATATACATTTATCCTGACTTTGCCACACTGATCACTCATGATCAATTTTTAATAAAGGCTGTGGTCTGATCATGAGCTAAAATTTATTCCCGTAGAAGTACCATCATATTGGGATAGTAAAATATCAAACATGACATCATGTTTTGAACGAAAGCCCTCTGTAGCCAAATATGTCTTCTAATTTCCAGAAGTACAATTGTTTTCAAGGTGCCACAGTTGATACTCAAATTTCACAGCATAAATTTTTAAGGCACTGATGAAGCAAGACAGACCAAGCAGAATTATTCACTAGTCACCCTGAAATGAGCAATATGCTGTAAGGTTTCTCCAGGAACTATCTACAACAATACAGTATGTACTGGCACATAAATAGGCCATATGTAGAGTTCTGTACATGCTATAGTTATGTTCCCAGGTATGTCTCTTGGAAGTTCTGTGCAGTATAGAGAAAGGAAATGGTGTGTGTGTGTGTGTGGATAGAAGACAACAACAGGAAATAAAGTAATTTAAAACTAATCTAAGAGACTAGAACAGCACAGACAGAGAGAGTTGGAGGGAGGGAGAGTGAATGTAATAAAAGAAGCTGAGACTAAAGCAAGTGAACAAGTTTTGTTATAAAGAGACATAAGTGGTGAGGTCAAGAGACAAGGAGATTGCAGCTGCTACTACTACTATAATCCATCTGAAGCCAACTATATTGGTGAAACAAATATAAAAACGTGATAAAGTATTTTATGTAGTTTCTCTTTCCTCAGTAAGACTTACTCAGTAAGTTACATCCCCATTCCCCTCTTGTTGAATGAATTATTTTGTGGATAACATACACCTGATAAAATAGTGGGTTTTCATATTTACAAGAGACCAGGCATA
This sequence comes from Rhineura floridana, assembly GCF_030035675.1. Taxonomy (NCBI): domain Eukaryota; kingdom Metazoa; phylum Chordata; class Lepidosauria; order Squamata; family Rhineuridae; genus Rhineura; species Rhineura floridana. The sequence continues at coordinate 246,884,193 of NC_084480.1, forward strand.
GAGCATCTATTGGTAACCAGATTATTGACTGAAAATCAATTCCCCATGTGTTATGATCAGATGTAGTAGATGGTAACTTAGATATTGTTTTTATCCTACAAATACATTTCTGAGTTGCTCAGAGGTTACCTTCTACAGACTCATTGCTTTGGGCTTATTTACTCAAGTAAACATGAAACAAAGGGTCACAGGAAGCTGCTTTATACCATCATATTATCAAGCCCTGTATTGTCTATTCTGTCTAGCAGCAGCTCTCCAGGGTTTCAGACAGAATCTTTCTCAGCCATACGTGGAGGTGCCACGGATTGAACCTAGCATCTTTCATATATGAAGCATGTACTATAGCCGCTTTTTAACCAGTTTCTTGTAACATGCTTTTTACAGTGCTGCAGTAGATATTGTTCCAAGTAAAACACAAGAACGCCATTTATTCTCATGCAACTGTGAATTGGGCTGTAGCCTTAGCTGCTCTGTAACTACCTCATCTATGGAGAATTTACTCTTCATCTTCAGATGTGCACATTCAAAAGGAGTCAGCTCAGTCTCTGCATCAGTGATCCAAATCCTCTTAGACAGACAACTACAAAATATAGAACTGAATATTTCCCTTTTTACTAGGGGTGGTGCAAGGACATTTTATATAAGGATCTGCAGCTGACAGAAGTCCTGGCTCTACCCAATTCAGAAGGTCTGCATGGCTTGATAGGCAGTAGAAAACAAGAATCCTCAGTTTGCCACCTCCTCTGGAGCCTTACCCTTAGATTTAAGTTTCCTTCACTGCAACCCTCATCTCATTCATCTATTCTTCAAGAGTTTTGAAGGCACATAACAACAACTAAACCAAGGTCCTCCATCCAGTTTCAAGTAAAGCCTTGTCAGTATTTAGGGCTGACCAAACTCATGAAATCCATTAAGAACTTAAGAAATATTTACAACCCCAATTTGCCATCTAACCTGCTAATATAATCTTCAAAATTTGCCATATGCTTGTACAAAGGAGGTGTATATTAATATACAAATAATTCTTAGAACTGAATTATGCATGATTAAATTATTTTGGGGGAAAATTATTTTGCTTTCAGCATGTTTCTTCTAGCAATGGAACTATGTATTTTATTAGACTTGCTTTTTTACCTTAAATTCCAGTATTGCACAGAACTTTTTCTTATGCTAGAACAGCATCCTATAGTCAAAAGTTTTCAAATAATGTGTAAATTTTGTTTTTTAAAACCTACGTCTTCAGAAGTATTCCAACAAAACAAAGGAGCTCCCTCTCCTGGTTAGAAGTAGTAAAACCCTTCACTAACGTTCCCTCCCCACTTTTCCTCTCCAGTAAATGAAAAAGTGTTACTGTGAACAGCATCCTGTTTTGTATAAGCATCATATGGCAAGCATCAAAGTAATACTTGTTCACTGGCTGCATAGACTAGGTTACAGTTGCTCTTGGACGTGATTTAAATCCAGTTAAAGGGTTAAGTTTATTTAACGCAAGTGACTGCTTTTCTTGTTTGATCTCAAAGTGAAAAAATAAGTGGTTAAATTATTTTCTTACTAGTCAGCCTAGAGACAGGTAGAAAAATGCAAGTTCATAAGAACTATTTCTGCCCAATAACTTCTTCTAAAAACCATAGTACAAGAAACTGATCTATTCTACACACTCTTAAGTAACACCATGAAGACTTTCAGACATAAGACATAGGAATGTGGAGCTGTTTTAAGGAAGTTCTACACAAATAGCAAACAACTATTGTTAAAAGATAGGAATTTCATTAGTTAGTTGATGGTCTTAACCTATCAGTATGACAGACAGGCTGTAGAGGAGGGACCTGTTATTGCAGGGACTGTGATTGCCGCCATTGTGCCAGCACATGCAAGTGACATAGCCTATCTTGTACCTCTTCTTCTCCTAATGAGATCTTTATAAATGGGAACTGGTTCACTGTTTTTAGGGATTGAAAGAAGATTTTTCCTCCACTACAGCATTTTATAATGTAGAAGCATATGATTGTTCATTATTTATTCTATGAAAAAAGAAAAGGGATGCATTTGGGAACAGCGATGGAGTTGGGGTATACAGTGACCTCTGCAAAAAGGGAGGGCAGATTAATCTCACCTCCCCAGTGTCCAAGACTGCACACCATTATTCTGTACAAAACTGGAAGCTATTGAGAAATTAGTCTTGCTCCCATCAATGAAGATAGAGTAGGAAGAAGCTGATAAAACACACACAATAATATTATACAGCCACAACAGCGGCTGTATACTATAGCCAGCGTGGATTTTTCACATTCAGCAATGTTAAATTGAAAATACCCCCATGCCATTCTGATGCTTCCCATAAGCTCATTTCAAAACAAAACCTTACAAAAGTTATAGTTCTGAACTCAGAAACGCTTGCTTAACAACCCTGTAAATTTTCATGGCAATAAACGAAACAGTCAGAAAGAATCGAGAGTTCAAAGTCTAAAGAGAGAGAGAAAAACCCAGACCCCTTTTGGACTTTTTTCTCTGAGAGTTCTCATAATCTGTTGAAATTCATTAAAAAATCAGCCATGTTCACAGAGGACCTGTAATCCTAATATTGACCTTGCCCCATACTCTGACCTTCATCTTCTGCAGTTTAAAAGTTAAAAAAAATGTGTGACTGATTTTTAATTAATTGAAGAAATTTTGGCTTCAAAATGCAATGTTGGGCATACTCAGTAAGAACCAACTGTCAGTGTTCTAAAAGCTGCTGGGCTTGCATAATCAGGGGGCCACACCCACACCAGAGCTATATTTCACTTGAGACAGTCATGGCTTCTCTCAGAGAATCCTAGGAAGTGTAGTTTGTGAAGGGTGCTGAGAGGAAACTGCTATTCTCCTGACAGAGGTGCAGTGGCCAGAGTGGTTTAACAGTCAGCCGCTCTGACTGAAGTCCTGTGAGGGGAACAGGGCATCTCCTAGCAGCTTTCAGCACCCTTCACTAACTACACTTCCCAGGATTCCTTGGGAGAAGCCATGACTGTCCAAAGTGAAATAAAGGCCTGGTGTGGATGTGTCCTGGGACAACTTTGGTTTAAATTTGGGTGGGAGGCTACATGTGCCTGCTGTAGAATAGAAAGGTGGAGGAAACCCTGAAAAGCAATGATACTGTTCACAATGTTTTCCTCCCCCTCCTTCCCCCTCCCCTCCCCCTCCCCACGGTCAGTTTTACCTATCTTAAACATGATTGCACGACAGTAAATCCCACTGAACTCAAACATGTAAATGATCAAACCTGTCCTTCTCCTCCCCTCCCCCTCCTTCCTGCTCCCCTCCCCCTCTTCTCCTCTGCCCTCCCTCCCCTCCCTCCTCCTCCTCCCCTCCCCATCCCCTGTGGTCAGTTTCACCTATCCTAAGCATGATTGTAGGGGAGTAAATCCCACTGAACTCAATAAGCATGCAAATGATCAATCCATTCTCAGCAACCTTGCACAGGATCCCATTTCTTACCTCCCGGATTAAAAAGCTGAGAAATTCAATAATAGCTGAGAAATTCACTAAGAGGCACATGTTACCAAATTCTTCCAAGCTACACAGGAAGTGGATTAGACTGTGAAAGACCAACCCAAATTGTGTTTGCATTTTGACAAATTTGTAGGGCAGTACAGTATGTCAGAGAGGTCAGGTCTCTTGTTGCCCTGGTGCATTCACTATAGCTGCCCGATTTCCCTGCTTTTTAAAGTTTGATAGAAATATCTGTGGGCTATAGGTAAATTCTTAAACACAAGGTTTTTTGCCTATTAGTGAATATATAATATTATGAATATGTCTTGAATAGGCATGTATGACTGTCTTGAACAGTCCTATCAAGCAGCTAATATGAAGTCTTAACAAAAGATTATTAATATTTCTTGATGGCTGCAATTCTCTTGTCTTTGGAGAGCCAGTGGTATTGCCACTTTGAATTTGGGAATGAGCCATAGCATGGTATCCAACAAAGTAGTTCCATTAGTGCAATAACTTCAGGGCCTGCAATAGAACCTGCACATACCCTCACATACACCCTAAATCTGCTCTGGGTTTTCCCCCAACTCTCTGGACCAGTTTTGAGGAGGGAGCATGGGGTGAAGAAGTTGTGTTGCACAAACAGAAATCCTTGCACTAACAGAACGTTGTGGGATACTGCCCACAAATGTGTTTTTGCAATTTAAAGTGAAGCACCTGAGGTGTCAGATGCAAGATCAACAATGTTGCTGCTTTTTTAGCAGTATTTGTTTCCCATGTGTTTTCTGTTTGTATATTTCTAAATTAAAATATTACCAAGATACCTTAAGTCTCCAGTGCTCTCACATATCAAAGAAAATGAAAACCCATGGCACTATCTGTAGACTTCTCACTTCTTCAGGAAGTAGTATTTAAGTTAATGGTTTTAATGAATATACTGTTTTATACAACTGTATACTGAGACCATTTGGTGAATGACCAGCCTACAAATTTAATTAATTAAAATGAGAAAATAGTAACAGTGGATCGGCAGCTGCATGTAGGCCCTGCAGCCCAGGATTGAACAATTTGGTCAGGTTGGGCTGAGGAGATCCATGAAGTAGGTGAGCAGCTGACTAATCTGGGCTGAAATATTGCAGTTAGTAGCCATAGATCAACAACCTTTGCATCTCTCTGAGTCTGCTAGCAGAGATGGGAGTGAAAAGCTAGAGGGCTTGTTCCAGACACTGGACATTCAAAACACTGGAAATATATGGGCTAGAATGCCATCCTGTATCTCATCCCCAAATCTTGCTGGAAGCAAGGAAATACACCTTATAGAATTTTAAACCCTTGTTATGTAGAACAAGGAACCATGTTGAAATGATTTAAAGATATAGGTCGTGTGTGTGTGTGTGTGTGTGTGTGTGTGTGTGTGTAAATATGCCTTTACAGACCTTTTAACTCCTATTATGTACACCATGAAGCCTTAGTGGCAGAGATCAGGGCCCAGCATACTGGTATATCCCAGAAGAAAGGCCCTGGAGTATAAGTCATCCAGAAACCCATGTGTTTTGGAAAGGCTAAGGATACCTGCAATTCTCAGTTTGGGATCATTCCATTTAAATGAGGAAGGGAAATGAATGTTAGTAAGAATTTGAACCAAGGTCTCTCTACTTCTACCCTAATATCATCACACTGGCATCTATTTAAGATCTATTTGCTTTTAATATGGTTGGCTTGTGGACTTGTAAATTATAGTGATACCATATGCCCAGGGTGCTCTAATCCCAAAGAAAGTAAATCCCGTAGTTTAACTCCAGGACTTCTCCCCACTCAGGGAAATAGAGAGTGCTTATAATTTTTATCTAACTTTTGCTTTTAACTAACTGCAATTTAGAATTATGTCCCAATCTGGGCAAGTTGAGCTTAAACTATAGTTTACTGATGCAAGCCAACTTCAACCATGGTTTATGAAGTTGGCTTATTTTAATAAATCATAGTTAAGATTAACCACAGTTTAGAATTAGGACACTGCTAAATTGTGTTTAATTGAAAACAAAAGCAAAAGGTTTCAAGCTGAGCAGTGCAAAACTCTGAGGCGCGTGCAGATCAAACTGTAGCTTAGTGTTATCTATCTAGATCTAGTGTTATACATAACTAGTGGACTAGGGATCAAAGATCTAAAACCTGAGAGCAGTTTCTTATATACTTTTAATGTTCTGATGAAAAGAACACTGCAAAGATATTTAGAACTGCAGCCAGTGGTCCTTCAGACACAGCAAGCCCCTAAGAGTTAATTTCCAACATTCATAATCTGTGTCTAGAAAATCACCATACCCAATGCATGCTTCAAAGAACTGGTGCAATATAACTGAAGTAGTCTGGCAAGCTACTGTATTATCATGGCTTGTTTATAAATCTGAACCTGACCCAGTTCACTAAATATGATTTGTCTGGGAACAAACCAGTTTTTACAATCACGGTTTGAAGCTTGAGTGTAAAAACTTAATTTGGGCTAACCGTGATTTGCTGTTACATCCAAGTTCAAACAGAGTATATTATGCTAGTATTTCTCCGGCAGAGAGTTCTACATAGTGTAAGATACAGAAGCCGCTTACTTACTTTTAGGGTGGCTTGTAACTCAGCCACTGATATTGTATCATCTTCTTCCTCATCATCACTCAGTTGTTCCTGAGTACAATAGTGTGTGCTGTATGCTGAATGGTCTTCAATTGCTTGTACCCAGTTCTGGGGGGGCGAGGAGGAGGGAGAGAAGAAAGCAGTAATTACTACTTTTTAACTTTGAATAAGATAGGCTCTGTACAGTTCAGTTTTTCTCTTGAGAACTTATAGTCACTAACAGAGGTGACCAGAAGGGAGTGCAAAAAGTTACTAGTGCAAGAACTGGTAACGAGACTTTTTTTAAAAAGGTGGATCTTGAGAAAAAGATTCTCTTTTTTTTTTTTAGACTAAGCATGACATAAAGCATTTAATTAAAACTTGTGGGCCACAAGCAGTATACAGATGACTAGATTTAAGAGCATAAATATTTGTTCCATCTGTCCCTGTGATTCCTCAAAAGCATCTTCTGAAAAGTTGATTTTGATCCTGTGTGCAGCACTGTGAACATGGGATGCATTTAATGTCAACCTTCCCTGGTCTTCCACATAATGGTTAGCTAAGGAAGTTGCAGTGAAGTTAAAATACCTGGAGGAGATTTTTCAATCAGTGTTAGAAAAATAAAGTTTAGTTATTGCCTCACTTTCCCTGTGAAGTATTAACAGTAGGCAAAGCTACAGGTGCATAACACCATTTATCATGGCAATTGCTTTAAGATAGTTTTCTTTTTGTGTAGCATTACAAGGACTCAAAAAAGTCATCCCCAAAAGTTTACTCCTATCCAACCAATTTAGACAGGCAGTGGTTTCGTTCCTGGCTAAAATGCACAAGTTATCAAGTATTGGTTTAAGAGACACTTGCCTCTCTTGACTGTTGGTTGGTCTTGGGAACTTTAAAACTATGAACCGTGTTATCAAAGCACTTGATAGAGAAGAGGCAGCCATCCTCACTTTTTGCCTTCAACAGAAAGCAGAGACAGCAGGTCAGAGATAGCACAGCAGCAAATTGAACAATGCTTCATATATAAATTACTGTACATTTGCAAAAGTGGCTGAATTATTGAGCAGAATTTTACAGGGTAAATGCAATATCCATAGTTTGTCTGGATCTTGTTCATTTACAGCTCTCCAACTGAAAGGTGAGTGACGAAAATATCAAGTAAAATGGGTTTTGTAAAACAAAATGCAGCTGGCATTTGTCTTATTAATCCACACCCATTTGCTCATTATCTTTGAAAGAAAATTAATTAATATTTGGTGGCAAAATTCAGCATCATGAGAATCTTAGCTTTCAGTATTTAAAAAAAACAGCAACTTTTAATAATAATCATGACTATTAATATAGGCTTGAAAGTGTTATGGGGAACATTAGGATGTCTGAAGTCAGGGGGAGGCTGACCAGAACTTCCAGTGACCAAAGGACAGAGTATTCACTGTTCCCCATGGCTCCTTTCCCCTCCCCACAACTAGCAAAAGCAGAATATAAAACAGTATACTTGCCAACATGCACAGTTTTGCATACTGTACAAACCATGACGCATACTCATTGTACTGCAGTGTTTTGCACCCCTTTCTTTATGCTTCTCCCTTTGTTCCAGCATTGTGTGACTGTATTCTAAGATATATCTGGCTATGAGTTCTTAGTCCCTATTACATGTCATCATTTACTCCTACTTATAATAAGTAAACCTGCAGTGTGCATTTTACACACTAATTGGTTTTTATAAGTTAGTTACTGTGGATAGGGCATATTATAAACCTAGAAATTCTACTATTTGTTACCTGATTATCAGCCTTTTTAGAAGCTAGGCCAATAGAAGAGACACCCTAAAGAAAGAAAGCCTTGGAACACAAAGCCCTAAAATGTACAATTATAATAGATTTTTCCAAGAAATTGAAGCAAGTATCATCATCATCTGTGTATAGACATCTGTACAGCAAGAAAAAGATGCAGAATTCTCCTCAACTATTTAAAATATCTATACCTCGGCTTTCCTTATAAAGTTCAAGGTGGCTCACAAATAAGAACCAAAAATACCATAAAATCAACATTTATTTATTTATTTGACTTATTAGTCGCTTATCTGGCTGAATTGTCAGCCACTCTAAGCGACGTACAAAGCAGAACATGTAAACATCAAAACATTAAGAGACTAACAATAAAAACGAACAATAACGTAGAAACAACAAGTTCCAGTAATAATAGGGCTTCTCTCCTGTATAGTCCGGAGGTGTAACTACAGATGGAGGTTCCTGGTGTAAGCATCGAACCAGTGTGGCAACAGTTCATTTGCAAGATGTAAAGCAACATCCTCCCCCGATCTTAACATCCAGCAACTCCAAGAAAGAGAGGGGCGGGACAACAGGCCCCTCGAAATCAAAACCAACAGGGCAGTTCTCAAGGAAGCCAAGGCAGAGGAGCCAGGGTGTAAACGGACTGATAACAAGCAAAATAAACAGAGGCTGCATGGCAAAACGACAGCCGCCGCAGGGGCTCCTCCCACTCCTCAGAAGCCGAAAGATTAGCACCGCAACGGCGTCTTCCAAGGTCAGGCCGCAACACCCAACCCGCCAGTCTCTGGCTCCAGCCTGCCTCTGCATCCAGCCCGGCAGAATTAACCTGCGAGATGGCTTTGGCTAAAACTTAATTTGCTTCATATAAGTGTCTTGAGTATTTGAACCTGAATATTCCATATTTTAAACCTAACCCACTAGCCCATTCTGTTCAAAGACATAACAGATTATTTCTGAATTCCCAAGTTTACTTACTGTGCAAATGGCTTGTGTTAAGTGCTTGCATCCTTGGCGGCGATTACTATTTCCAATATCAGCTCTTCAAGAAAAGGCAGAACAAGTCATTAATAATTATTCTCATTATTACAGCCATCAAAAGGCTTGTGGAGAGATGCTCAATTTCTTTCTTTATTAGAAAGTGATTGGGTGGTTTTGATTAAGTGACAGTCAGAGTAGACCCATTAAGATCATTGACTTATATAGTCAGATACCACCCATTCTATTTACACAAGGAGTATGAATATAGTAATACCTTAGTTAACAAAGAACATGCGTTCCTGGGCATTACTTCTTTAACAGAAACTTTTGTACCAAAGGTAGGAATAGCATGGAAAGTATAGGGATAGGTTGCTACACCACAAAAAGGAGCCATTCAAAATATTTCAGCAGGCTTTTTATTCAAAACTAACAACACGCATGTCTGAAATCAAACAACCATATCAGGTAAGCCTTACATATAGACCATGTGAAGGCTTCTTCCAAGATGCATCCAGGGATGCCTGCCTTGCCTTTTTTCTTTTATCATGTAGCAGCTTGCTATAGCTATCTAATGCTTTAGGCATAGTTCTCGCTGCACTCAAGCAGGCAGGCAAGGGGCAGCCGCTACCACAACCCTGTGCCTGCTTTCTCTCTGCCATTCTCCCCTACATTCAAACAGACATGTCTTCAGTAAACAGTCCTTCCAGAGCACCTGAAGCAATGTTTACTGCAGAGGCACCTGCGCCACTTGGCAAGGCGTGCCATTCCAGCCATGTGTGAGAGAGCCACCTGCAGCAGCCACAATCCAGCAGACAAGGAGCCACATTCTGACTATCCACCCACACCGGACATTTATTCCACATTAAATAGTCATGGCTTCCTCCAAAGAATCCTGGGAAGTGTAGTTTGTGAAGGGTGCTGAGAGCTGTCAGGAGACTGTTATTTCCTTCACAGAGCTCCAGTTCCCAGAATTCTCTGGGAAGAAGGGATGACTGTTAAACCATTCTGGTTACTGGAGCTCTGTGAGGGGAATAGGAATCTCCTAATAAAACACAGCACCCTTCACAAACTACTCTTCCCAGGATTCTTTGCAGGAAGACATGACTACTTAAAAGTGGAATAAATGTCTGGTGTGGATTTGTGTCAGAGTGTGTACCTCCCCACCACCACCACTGCATCAAAAAAATACTTTGTTGAAAGAAGCTTCTTTCCTGGAGGATTTGTTAACTGAGATATTACTGTATAAACATACAGAAATGTTTTCCTTGTAATACAAGTCAATTCTAATATCAAGATCGATAACAATATAATCACCTATAAATATATGAGATGATAAAACTAGAATCTCAGTAAAAGCAACTAGAAGAAACAAATTCCATCTCACATATAACTAAACAAAGTCTAACTGTATCAACATGACAGCATTAAAAGGCTTTAGAGAGATGCTCAATTTCACACTTACTGTTTTTGGTACCAGTAGAGGACTCCATGTTCCAGTACTACCCAATATGGCTTCCACCCAAAAAAGCGTGAACTCTTTAAAAAAAAAGCAGAGTCTTTTACCTTAGCAACATTTGAGTTTGCAATCTGTTGCAAGTTATGACAAGTAATAAGTGTTATTAAATGATAAAACTACATTCTTGATGGATTTAATTCTCTCAGAGGGCTAGACGTTTTGAAGCTGTCTGCTTTGCTATTTGCTCTATGATATTTGACTGATAACGCTTACTAGAAAACTTGAACTGAAAATCAAACTAAGGATGGAAGATAAAACTTCTGGAGTCTATACTTCTAGAGTTTACAGCATCACCACAAACAGAAAAGTGTAATGGAAGTAGTTACTCCATATCATGACAACTAAGACAGGCTATATGCAAAATACTTCCAAGTCATAACTGGATAAAAGCTATTACCTCTCAGGGAAAAAATTCCTTATAAATCAAAAAGGCTTCTTGGAGAAAAAGTATTAAAATTAGTTTTAAAAAATCAAGGTTTTATATGACGTTCTTTGTTGCTCCATAGCTATCAGAACCCCCACAAGCAGCAACATGGACTGATCAGAGAAGGAACCAGTCAGATCTATTAGAATAGTGACATGAGATGTAGAGGTGCTGAAAACCGACCTAGGCCCCAGCATCGCAACCAGGGCCAAGACTGTTGGAGCAGGGGCCCTTTAGCCAGAGACTCCTCAGTTAGCATCTCTAGAGTGTGAAATATCAGTGCCTTTGCCCTCGTATGGAACAGACCCCTTCATAGCTGGAATCTACATCCCTTTATTGGCCTGTCAGCACATGCAACAAGTCTGGAGGAAATTGTTACAGGAAGAGGAGTGGTAGGATCTAAGCCAATGGGCTACCACTTTAAGGTCTTTCACCAGAGGTGGGGAACTGCCATCTGGTGGGCCAAATTTGGCTCATGAGGCTGTTTTCCCCAAACTACACCCACTTGCCCCATACCCAATGTCATATGTGACATCAGGTGTGGGGCAGCTGCCAACGTGCTATTGGGAGCCTTAAAATGGCTCCTGCCCATGACCGGATGGGCAGAACAGTTGAGGTCCACTGGATCAGTTGTGCAGGGCTCACAAAGAGTTTCCAAGTGTCCAACAATAAGTGGCTGTCGGGTGGGAACTGCTGCATAAAGTGTTTTGCCAGTTCTATACCTGATGCTTCCCAAAGCACTGAGCATAGGGCTGGCAAAGCCCCTTGTGCTGTGGTTCCCACCTGATAGCCACCTATCTATCTGTCACGTACTTAGGAATTGCTTCACAAGAGATTTTGACAGATGGGTAGAATAACCCATTGATCAATCATATGATGCCACAGTGACATCATGAGATTGACAGGTGAGTTGTCCTGCCCATCCGTCAAAGTTGGCCTACAGGGCTGGGGTCAGACAAGAATCTGGCCTGCAGAGCCAAAAAGGCCCCTCGCCCTTGCCTTTTACTCTTTAAGGACAGGGAAGAGGCTGGGAGGGACGGTCTGACCCTGGAGGCAAACAGCAGCAGCTCAGGTACCTCAGCAACTACTAGCCTGCCCAGTATGCTTTTTGTTAAAGTGTGGACAGGACAATAGCCTACTGCTCAAATATATCAGCAAAACCCCTATGCCTTATTAAATGAGATTATTATGAAAAAGCCTAGCATCTAGCTCTACCCCTATCTATAGCCACACAGCTATCATTGCAAGACAATAAACTGTAATGGGTTGCATTCTTAAAATGAAATATGAAGGAAAGTGTCAAGCAGCCTATATTTCACGCAAGTCAGGATAGTTAAGACATTTTGTAACTCACTAGCCTTTAAAATCCCAACCATCATCACCAGATGGGTCATACTAGAAAAAGGAAGAGCTTAGATGGTAGGTCGGGCCTGGAGAAAGGAGATAAGTTGACCCATGGTGTTAGTACTAGGATATCTATCCCTGCTCCTATGAGCCATTGCCTCAGCAAAGCAGTTTAGGGTCAGGCCATTTCTGATATGTTCTGCCTCTCTCTTACCATTTAGCACATTTGTTTGTTTGTTTGTTTGTTTGTTTCATTTGTATACCGCCCCATAGCCGAAGCTCTCTGGGCGGTTTACATGAATAAACCGTCTATTATTTCTGTCTTATTGCTAAGTATTGAAATAAAAACTATGGCCCATTAAAACACAGAGACAAAACAAAAAAAGCTAGGCACCTTCCAAAGGAGTCCTTCATATCGTTTCAGAGGCTTGTTGATCACCTAGAAAAGAAATGAGACATTAAACACAAGTCGATCCATGTTAGTGGTAGCTTTAACACATAATCTGCTGTACCCACCTTCCCAATGCCCCCTCCAAGTATTTTTTTCATTTCTGCACCTTGGGCTAAAGCAAAGGGTGTCTGACCTGTTCGAAGAGTAGACAGATTTACTTCAGCAGAGCTGGATCAGAAATAATATGTTGACAACCGTGAGAATATATCTTGTGTTTCACAGCTCTTTAAGGAAAAGCAAAGGCTGCTCTCTCAGTTTGAGACATTGTTCAACAGGCATTTTACCCAAGATCTTGCCATAGATTGATTCCAAAATATTCAACTAATATAGCCGTGTTCAATTTAAATGTCAAAATGATCCCCAACTTTTTTAAAAAAGTAAGCAACAGCAGTACTTTCAAGAATGCCTAAGCCAGTACTAGCTGAGCATATGGAGCTTTGTAAAAACTAAAATAGAATTATTAGCTATTTATTTTCATCAGCTTCTGGCAGTTATTTACTGGCAACTTAGACCCAGATTAAAATTCTGTAATAAAAAGCCAATTTGCATATAGATTATTTACAATGCTAAAAGACAGTATGGTAGACACAACTGGTTAAAAATTATAAATATTTTCTTTCTAGTTATTTTGCTTTTTAGGTGACAAGAGACATTTGGAACTAAGTGAAGCTTGTAACATACCATTTTTGTTCTTTATTTTGGAGTCTGCTCCACATTTTAGGAGCTTCAAAGCACAGTGCTTGTGGGCACGATATGCTGCACAATGTAATGGTGTATTTCCCATCTGATCAGTGCAGTTGATGTCAGGAGGATTTGACCTGTTTAACTACAGAGAGTTAGAAACATTATTTATCATACTTGTGCGCTTTCTGGCACACCACAGGCAACCAAGCAAAATTATAGACAGAAACCACAATAGGGCTCCATGTCATTCCACTGCCTGAGATCTGTTTCCTCCATGTTTCCCATCTATTTTGATTTAAGCAGCCAGTGTCTAGCATTACATGTACAGTTCTAAAATGTCAGAAAATGGTAACATAGCGTATACCAGTGCTGCAAGTTTTCCAGTCTCTCCTTCTCGTGCTGCTCCCAGGAGAAGTTCCTCAAGTTTTCTTTCTTGAGTCCTTTCCACAGCTAAGAACAAATAATTAATTAAAATAACATCCTTCCAAAAGGAAAGTTTCTTTTATTGCTAGATTCCAAGCCATTCACTTTTGTGGGTCCTCTCTCCTGAGCATGTCACAGATTTATCTTCCCTATCCTTGATGCCTGTTAATTTCCAGAATAATATAGGACAAGATCAACTCAGTGGTTGAGTTCATGTTTGGCACACGTAACACCTCCAAGTTCAATCCCCAGCATTTCCAATTAAAATGATCTTATTTAGCAGGCCTTGGAAAGTCCCATGCAGGGATTACATCTGATCACATTGTACCTTTGTTTATCTGGTCAGCTTGAACTGGTCCTGTTTTCCTACCCAGATGACAACCAAGGAAACAAGCTTGCAAATGATCAGTACAAACAAATCATCTCTCCCCACACACATAGCATGCAGTCATACGAGTGCAGCTTGACCTATCTGACTTTTAACATGAACTTGTGCAATTAGCATTTGTCTCTTCATACAGAGAAAATCAATAGCAAATCCTAACACACAAGGTTTGTTTGAAGGACAACTGAAATTCCAAAACACAAAGAATGACAAAACTGAGCAACCCTTGCCCTTAGTAGCCTGCAAAGTAAGGCTCAACTCTATGTGCAATATTGGGTAGTAAGAGATGTTATACAGTCTATTTTTCTCCACAAAATATGGACTTTATCCAAGACAGATTTGCTCTCTACATAAGGAATACAATTTCTAATCATTCCAAGGCTTTTATGTGTGCTTTCAAAAAATGAGAGTCTTAAAACAAGAGGGTTTTTATTACATAGGGCCCCAAACTACCTTATGTGGTACATGTGACACACATAACAAAGTCTGGCACATAATTATAGTGGAGCTGTCTCCAATCAGATAGCCCAAAGCACTTCTACTCTAAATATTTTACAACTACATCATAAGGTAAATGCCCAAAATAATGCTATTTTGTATTAGAATGCGTCCTGACACACAAAATACTGATGGATTTTATATTTCAGGGGAGTTTCCCCCAATAATACTCTGTTTTTACATGAGACCCTTTGCTTGCCACTTCTAGGCCCAAGCAGTTCTCCTTCCCTTTTCTTGCTTCCACTCCTGCCACCCACACTACAACTTCCAGCAAACAGTGCTTCTAGCCCTGTGGATTAGAGATAGTACTGTGTGTATCTGGAAGGCATCTTCTTAACAAGGAACTACAGTAGGGCCCCACTTTTTGACAGCCCGCTATTTGGCGTTCTGCTAATGCAGAGGCTTTCAGTTACAGTAAGGCCCCACTCATACAGCACTTGTTCCGCTTTTACGGCATTTTTCGAGCGTCGGATGCCATTCTATTGAATGAGTCCCACTTTTAGGCAGGTTTCGCTTTTAGGCGGGGGTCTGGAACATAACCCGCTGTATGAGTGGGGCCCTACTGTAGTTAGAAGCACTCCAAAATTTGGCAGCAATAGCGGAAGTCACAGACAAGGTAAGTAACTCCTTGAAACTAAGTAACAGCAGCCTTGGCAGATTGGACCAAGAGTCCATCAAGTGCAGTATCCTGTTTCTGATAGTGGTCAGACAAATCCTTCCAGGAAGTGTCCAAGTGGGACATGAAAGAATCTTTCCTTCCCTGCTGTTTGACTCCTATCCCTAGTAAATCAGAGTAACAAGGAGGGTATAGCTGGCTATCATGGTTAATAGCCATCAATAGACCTCTTCTTCTCCATGAAGTTGTCCAATTAGCCATCTAAGGCAGTAGCTATTATCACCATAAACTGTGGCAGCAAACTCCATAAGCCTTCTATCTATCTGTCTACAAACCCTGTGGAATTTTTATCCTTTTCTAAGCACAAGCATCTCTAGTTCTGACAAATCATTCTAGTTTAAGTTTAGCCTGGCCTTCTTCTACATCAACAATGCAGGACCAATAGATCATGGGAGAACTAGAGACAAATGACATTTACATCAGCAAGTGATAAATGCTACACTTAGTTTCAACCAACTGGTCATAGGTAACAAAAGATACATTGGAGAAATATATTGCGCAATACTGTAGGTACCATATTACGATGCTACACAAGCTTCTGAAGTTGATGGTAGAAATAACTCAAGTGCACATCTGTCCTTTTCTAATGCAGAAGAGCGAAGTGTGCATTTAATGCCAATATCACAAAGAATGCTGACCTTGGGTCATATCCTACTCAGAGTAGATCCACTGGAATTAATGAACATGGCTAACTTGGGGTCATTAATTTCAGTGGGTCTACTCTGAATAAAACTTGGTTAGATCTAGCCCCTTACTTCGGTGGATTGTCTAGTATGTGTGTCAAGGCACACTGACACCTGGTGTTTGCGCTCAGCTACCTCCGCCTCCCTTTCCTTCCAGCCGGCACAGTCAGTTCCCACCACACAGATAGCTGAGCAGCATGGCATGTGAGCAAGTGAGGCATGTGTGGTGTGAACACATCAAGAGAAGGGGTGACTGGGCTTATTTAAGCTTCAGCACCTCTTCCTCCCCCTTTTTTGTCACTGGCAGTCAGGGAAGATCAATCAAGCTGATTGGCTCTGGCTGTAAAGACAGGGAGACCCCAGGAGGGGGCTGCCTGCCAAAAACATAATGGGACAAAGTTCTGGAGCATCCCCCCACAAATACACACCTGGGCGCTCATTAAAAATTCACTGTATAATTAACATAGTACAAGGTATACATGTGTACTCAGGAGTAAACCTCTTCATATTTAATGGGGCTTACTCCCAGGTAAATCAAATTGCAGTAATCAGACCAGATTCAGATTCTGTTGAAGCTGTACTACTTTTTTGGGGGGGGGTATGGGGCTTTCTAGTATAAA
Source organism: Rhineura floridana (assembly GCF_030035675.1). Classification (NCBI taxonomy): domain Eukaryota; kingdom Metazoa; phylum Chordata; class Lepidosauria; order Squamata; family Rhineuridae; genus Rhineura; species Rhineura floridana. Next base: position 246,900,737 of record NC_084480.1, read on the forward strand.
GATGCATCATTCTGATTAAAGGAAGTAAGAATTTATGTTTATAATACAATCCTAACCAGATCTCATAATTCTTAGGCAAGTTTTTGGCACAAAAGCAGTGGCATCAGACCCAATTAAATGACCTGTTCGCACATGCATGAAAAGCTTAACTTAGTTGTGTTGTTGTGGTCCTCATGGCTGGTATCTTCTTTTACATCAGGCTCTTAACTGCTTTAGTGCAATAGCACGCACCCACAGCCATAGATTTCTGGTGTGCTAATGACGAACATTAATAGGGATGGTGCTAGGTACTTAAAAATTTGTCTCAGGGTATTTGCGTATACTAATTCATATGTAAAATTTAGGTTTCTGGCAAATTAAGATGGTGGGTAGGTGGGGTCTCAGCAGCACCACCCTTTACAGCATGCCCAGCAGTTGTGTAAGCAATTTTTTAAACAAAAGCTTTTAAAACAGAGGGGAAAGAACAGGCAATCTGGGCACAGCATAAATGATCTGGTGCTCAGGTCCCCTGGGCCACCGCTTAACAATACCCCCGATCATGTAACAAAGCAAACTGGGTGAAATGAAATGTTAACTTTATGGTGTTCATGTATCCCTGTTTTTCTTGCATGCCTGGTGTCATGGTTAAAAATATGGCCCATGTTCCTTCTGAATCACGAGAGAGTAAAGAGTCAAGATTGCTATGTTAGCCACAGATTCAAAAATTGCTGTTTCACATTTCTGTGCTTTCAGACACAATCTTAGTCATTCTGCACTATGGGAGGATTTTGTGTGTGCATGCTATTAATCTAAACTTTAGGTTTACTTCATACAAACAAGTAGGAAGCCACAGATATGGCAAACTACTGCCATGCAGAGATTTATCATATAAAATGGCCCCTACCAAGCAGTTTTCTTCACATCAGCATGTTTCTGGCATTAGATAAAAAAATTTTTTAGCAGGGTCTAATCATACCACTCATGATATGTTCAGTGCAGACAACTTCACACAGCCTCCACAGTGTTTATCATTAATGAGGAAAGCGCTCAGTCACCTTGGCAAAATAATTCTCTAAGAAGGATGCAGAGATCACCACTGTTCATACTGAATGATGAGACTGAGTTAGAAACTGCAGCTGTAAAGCATTTTTACTGGAATGCCAGTTCTCTAAAGTTCATATATCTTACAGAATGGATACCTTCCAGCATCTCTCTTATTTCTTTATCATGCGTAACATCTTTTGCAGTTTGTCCATTTCCATTAACAATGGAAGTATCAGCTTCGTATTCCAAAAGCAGCATAACTACCTCCTGAAAGACAAAGTTTAGTACTATTATCTATAGAGATCTATAGAGATCCTTTTATCCAGTTTAGTTTTGCTTTGCATTCTTAGCTTGGAAAGTGAATGCAATGTACAATAACAGGGAAATGACAAAGTGTCTGTGATAGAACAGTCACAAGCAACAATGGGATACCTCTGAACAAAGAGTTCTATGCCCAAGACTGAACATGTTTTTACCTTGCGCCTGGTGAAGGCTGCACGATGCAACGGAGTGTCTCCCATGTCATTTAGGACATTTACCTCAGCACCAGCCTATAAACAAAGATTGTTTAGTACTGCTTGGCACCCAAATTGTTACTTTTACAAAAAATATGAAGTCATCAACCACTTGAAGTCCTTCTTTGAAAAGTCACCTTAAGATAAAGTAAGTTTTTTTTTGTATTCTGAAAGATATGGGTAGTTAAGAGCAACTCAAATCAAAGTGTCTACATAAATCTGTCTACCTTTAATTAGAGATACAGATTTTGACCATTCACACACACACTATTCTTGCTTCTACATAAAATTTGTTTTAGTGGGGACAGCAGGAGGCTAGTTCAGAACAGCTGTAGTAAAAAACTTCTAAACAGCAAGTTTAGTCAGCATAGTAAAAACTATACTTGTTCCATGCTGGACTCACTTTAAATTAAAACTTTTCAAAAGTTAGTTTTTGATCCTTTACCCACGTCCATGTGCTATTGCTCTTTGCCCAAGCACAAGCTAAATTGGTCATGATCTGAGCTTTAAGAGTTTTGTATTTGGGAAGGTAACAATTCCTGTATGCTAGTCTACTTCATCACCAGCTTTAATCCAGTTTGCTCAAATTGGCTTCAGCTAATTTTTTCTCAAAACGGTCACAAAGAGGTCAGATCAAGCTAGATATGTAGCAGAACTAAATAGATTACGTGGTTTAACAATTACATAATCATGATGATGGTGGACTGCCTTCAAGTCAATTCCGATTTATGGTGACCCTATGAATAGGGTTTTCATGGTAAACGGTATTCAGAGGTGGTTTACCATTGCCTTCCTCTACATAATCATTTAGAATTCAAAATTAGAGTCAGGAGGCCTGGATTCTATTTCAGATTCCTGCTGGTGAACCCAAGGCTTGTGGTCTCACAGTTTCAACTTGGTTCCTTTTTTTTCAGATTCCAGTGTTCAGAAACAAATGTTGCATATTTTAAGCAGTAGGATTAGTGCTGAAAGACCTTTCTCTCAATGAGACCTCTTATTTGGATCAAGAGTCCTTTATAGGACATAGATAAATGACACATCTTGGACGTTTTAATCAGTTTGAAGCATAATCCCTTCTACTCTCATTCTTGCTACCAATATCAACATGTTCTGCTTCATATATGTTGGTATATACATACACACGAACGTGCATACATGTTCTGCTGTGTATCTGGAGCTCTGCTGTGTATTTGGAGAATACAATACTTGCATAGTAAAATGGGTACATAGTAAACTTCTGCATAAGGTTTTAGCATCTAACATTTACAAACTTCCAGGTACGTTTTTTAGCATTAAATTCTAATCTGTTGGGGGGGGAGGAATCCTACTTTTTGTTGCATGCAAAATATTAATTCATTAGAAAATAACAAGCTAAAATGTATACCTTCAGCAAATCCTTGACAACACTGGTATGCCCAAAATAGCATGCGAGATGAAGAGGTGTCCAGCCCAAGTTAGATTTGCTTCTGCCTATAGGTACAATATAAAACATGACAAATCCATACTATAGCATCCCGTCATACAACCGAAGCTCCTGCGTCCAGTTTAACAATCTGCAAAAGATCCTCCATGATTCTGCATTACACCTATTTAAGATATTCTCACAGGTGTTTGATGGAAATTCAATTCCTGTTACCATTGGTGAGAACTAGTTGGTACAGTGGCTAAATATGCATGTCAGGCAAGGATCAGGAGAATCTGGGCTCCCCCACTCTGCTACTGGGAAACCTTGGGTCAGCCATCATCTTTCATCTTATCCTATCTCAAAACGACTGTTGTTATGATAAGGAACACACAGACAGAGCTCTTCAGAGGAAGGGTAAGATTTGAAAAAAAAGAGACTCATGGCAATTTACTCTAATGGCTATGTTACAGCAATGCAATTAGGTAAAGAGTAGACAATGGTTTTTAATTAGATGTATGGTTATACAGAGGGAAAAAGCTTCAGTATGCAGTTTCCTGTGTGGAATTTTTAAGCATACATGGTGTTTTGTTTTGTTTGCTTTTATGAGTAAATCCTCCTTTCAGTTGTTTGTCCCTGAGGTTTTGGCTTTGGACATCAGGTGTTCTCACTCACTCACTCACACACTCACTCACTCACTGTCACACACACATGGCTTTTTTTGTGATGGTACTCTCCAGAACAGAGTACCAGCACCTCTTTTTTGGCTGCCCATAGCAACCATTGGGTGCTGGCACTCACAGCACTTTTATGAAGATACAAGTACAGGTACCTCATTAAAAAAAAGCACTGTATATGTTTGTGTGGAGAGAGAGAGAGCGAGAGCGAGAGAGAGAGAGCGCAAATTGGATTTTTTTTTAAATAGGTATACCTGGAATCATGCACAAGACACCCCTCAGTTCAAGCCAAAATGAAGATAACATGGACACCAAGCATTGGAGCTATTCCCCAGTTTTGTTGTGCAGTCTTTCTACCCTCTATGTAAAACAGCAGGTTGAGAATTACAACCTGCAGCTACCCAGATGTTGTCCATCATCAGCAACCACCATAGAATGGTAATGGATGAAGGAAGTTGTAGTTCAGCAGCATCTGGAAGGCCACAGAGTAGCCACTATTGGCCTAATTCTTGCCATGGTGTCTGGGGTGTACCACTTCAGAATGATCATGGAGGAGCATGATTGAATGCTCCTCCATACTGTGTTTTTTAAAAAAAACCTTCACATAGAAAACTAGATGCTTGTCATGAAGGTTCTAGCCTAACTTTCCTGTGAGTGTACACACACAAGCAATCTGAAGTGGTACAACCCATACACAGATGTACAAGCAAGAACTAGGCCTTGGTGAGGACCCTAGAGAAGAAAACAGGCTAAAAGCAGCTTTTGTTGGGGTAGCTCAAAATCCCATCAAGGCATTTGTTCAAAACATAGTTGGCACTTTTACAGGCAGTGGTGCCAGGTGACACAAGGCCTTTCTGCCATCTTCTCTAAAATGTATCTTCTCCCACAATTGATCAAAGAAACCACACACTGTAGTTTGATACGACATCTAGCCTGCAATATTTCAAGACTGCTACTTACTCTACTAATACTTTTTATATTTTACATTTTCCCAAGGACTGCCAGAAGACTAGTATTCTAGGCCACTTTTGAGATACTTCCAGGAATACTGATACCCACAAGAAGCTGCCTAAACTGAAGCTGTGGTGTCAATACTTTTAAATGTCCCAGTTATTACTTGAAAGGCTACCTTTGCAGTTGATGTTAAAGATAACCTCTCCTTTGTCCATGTTTTCCAGAAGTTGCCTGACTTCTTCACTGTTTCCATTTCTAGCATTATGGAGGAGCTGCTGTTCTGCCTCTGTGTTCATCTCTGCTAAAATACAGATAATGACCTTTTAAAAAAATTGTGTAATTTATATTCCACTTTTTCGCTAAACAAAATAGCTCTCAAGGCAGCTAACAACATTTACAAAAGTAACAATTGGCAATTTAAAACGCTAAAAACAATGAAAACCTAGCACACAGAAACAACACATACATATCCCTGCTGAATCATACCAAAGGCCCATCCAGTCCAGTATCTTGTTCCCACCATGGTCAGCTTGATGCCTATGGGAAGCCCACAAGCAGCAACTGGTATTCAAAACACATACCATCTTCAGTACATAATACATAGTAGTACATAGCCATCATGACTAGCAGCCATTGATCGCCTTATCCTCCATGTATTTTATCTAATCCCCTTTTAAAGCCATCCAAGTTGGTGGCCATCACTATCTCTTGTTGGAGCAAACTCCATAGTTTAACTGTTCTGTTATAATAGTAGCAGTAATAACAACCCCATTGCAGCCAAGATGGCCTTTCCTGCACTGCTAATATCAGTGTGGGGACAGTGATTTGGGCTGCATTGAGATAGTGGGGGGGGCATTAAAACTTCCACACCTCAGTGATCCTGATGTAGCCAAGATCAGCAATCATCTAAAAGCAGCATGAGAATAGCACTTTCTTGAACATCTGGATTGCTCCTGGGGAGTGAAGGCTTTAAACTACAATCCCAATGCAACTTAAAAGGGAGGGGGGAATTGCTGTTTAGTGATCTTTTAAACATCAGGATCCCTGGAGAATACAGGCTTTAAACTCCATTCTCATCAGCAGTCCTGATGGAGTGTCGCCACGGCAATCCACCACAGGAACAGCAGTGGTTTCCCTACTGTCAAAGTTGATCAGCTGGGCTGTGGGGAAAGTGGTGGGTGGGCTGCACAGAGAGCGACAGAGGGTTGCAGCCATATCACATGTTCTCTGCCAGCATTAACCAAAAGCAATGAGCCAGCATTTGCACAGTATCATTCTTAACAGGGTATATTAGCTAGGATCTTAAAAAAAACTTTGTGTGCATATCCAAGTGGCTCCATCTGCAGCCCACAGTTTGCCTCATTTCCTCTGCAGAGCGCAGCTTTGTGCTTCTCTAGAAGCTATTCTAGTGCTCTTCAAGTTTCAGGAATGGCTTTGGGGATAGCAATCTCTGAACAATAGCAATAATGAAAGAAACGTCAAAGACTTGTTTTAGAGCCAGTAATAGTATGGCATATCTCATAATCCAGGCTCATTTCAAGGATCTAGTCTACAGTGTTACTAATAAAAAGATACATGTCACCAGAGCGAGCTGATTGGAAATATTTCTAGTCCTATTGAAAGCATTATCTGGATACTGCACATTCATACATACAAGTGACACACTTAAGACACTTCTTGCAGATTTAACAAACAAGAAATCCATAAAAAATTTCTCCCATCTTCTCTCATTTCATGACTCAGCATTTCCTGGATTATTACCATTTAAGTTAAGCGGGTTTTTCTGAGGCGTTAAAGTTGAGGGACAATGTGAGTTAAGAGTTGAAAACAGAAAACTTACACATTTCACAGTTCTGTAGTTTCCTCAAGCGAACTGTCAACATACTTACTTGTTAGAATTCCCCTGGTTCAATAGAATGCTTCAAGTACTCAGCGTAGAAGTCTTGATTATGATATTTAGGGTTAGGGAAGCTTGCTAATGCATGAAGAACTAGAACTAATACAGTTCCAGATTATTATTGGTAACGCCAACCCCACTCCACTTGCTCACCCACAAGAATACACAAGGGAACAGCAAGTTTTCTAGAATCAGGCAGTTTGGTTAAGGGGAGGAACTGGTGTCCGATAAAGATATATAATACGTAATCACAAAATGTTTAACAGAACAGCTACACTAAATAGTATGCTTCCACAGAACCAGAAGATAGGCTGCACTTACTTTTTAAAAGTGATGGCAACATATCATAAGACAGAACAAACTCAAACCACCCAAAAGATTTTAAAGAAGATCTAGCATCCTAAGAAGTAAATTGTCAGATTCTAAAGAAGCTGTTTCAGTTAACAGTTCATAAAAGGTACTGTCGCAAACAGAAGCAGTTAGCAAAACTCATTTAGTACCAAGTTAACATGGCAGCATTTCTTAAAAACATTTTAAGGTGCAATATACCACTGAATCCCAGTTGCTGTGGAACAAACAGCGAGGGAAGGCTCTTGACATCAGGCCCTGGAACAGGCTTTCCATAAGAATCTGGCTGACCACGGTGGGAAACAGGATTCTGTACAAAATGATCCCGTGAGTAAGGCTCTTCTTATATAGACCTCTCTTCCAAAACCTACTCTACTTTGCAGGAGCTACTCATTCCAGCAGAGAAGTATACAGAGGATAGGATATTGTACACATTTGAACAAGTGCTACACACAAGGGGCTGTGATTTGGGAGGAAGCAATATTAAGAAGATATTGTAGCAGGACCATAGAAAGTCACCAGATTATTGATCCATCTAGGCTACAAACCTGTGGTTCCCAATCTTCCCCACCCCACGGACCACTTGAAAATTGCTGATGGACTTGCTGGACTACTTAATGATTTTTCTGCCTGTTATCACGGTTGTAATGCACCAGGCTAAATGCCATACAATTTTTAATTGTATTTTTATTTCCTCCTGTTTCTTATATTTTATTGTATTACAATTTGCATTCCATAATACAATAAAATGCAATATACGAAATAAAAGAAGGAATAACAATACCATTTAAAATCAATGGATGGTATTTAATACTAGTTCTACTCAGAACAGAACTGAAGTTAATACACATGACTAATAGAGTAACACAAAGAAGTAAAAAGGATAAGAGATAGAGAAAATGAGACTGATTAAGTTCCAAGTAATATTCATTGAGTCTTGGTTCTCCCGCCTGCTCTTTTCTCATGGAAATAAGTGCTTTATATCTGTTTGACACTGTGGAGGACTAGCAGAAACATAATTTTCATAATTTGGAGCCATGGAACTCTGCTGCCACCTGGGCACAGCAGGGGCCCAGCTAGCTCAGCCGAGACTGGTATAATTAGAGCCGGCAGAAAGCCCAAAAAAGGGCATTCAGAGGGTGTCAGGGGCAGAACCAAGGGTGGGGGCCTTATGCTGCATCCTGAGCTGATCTGCCAGTAAAAGGGGTGGCAGAAGGAAACATGACTTTCTTTTCCTTCTGCCGAGCCCTGCCTGTGCAGCCAGCAGCCTCCCCTTCCAGCAACTCCTGTTACCCCTTCCGCCGGCTGTGCTACCACCAGCCTCTGCCGAGTTGGATTGCTCCTTTAATAAATAAATATAATGTTGGTTGTTTATTCTGCTTTCACTGATTTTTGCCTGCTCCACTTAAAGTGGTAAACACCCAAGAGATGCTAGGTTCCTTTCAGCTCAGCAGCCTGTAGTTCAAAGTGTAGTAATTTTTAAAAAAGTAATTAAAATAATTAATTCAGTTTGTAATTAATAAAGTGAACTTTTAATACACAAGCATGATGATATTATGGGCAATCCAAGTTATACATAATACATTTATGTTCCTAAAGTAACAAAGTGGCTTTTGATCTGTGAAGGGTGCTAAAAAATTATTGTATATTTTTCAATTTTCCCCCAAATGTCATTTCCCCCCCTGAAAAAAACTGGGGAAAATGGTTTCAATATTTCTGATCATTTCACATATCTAACTCTACCACTGAGGTACAGCCTTTCTTGGTCCTGTCTTCCCTTCACACACACACCCTGTTTAGCTGCCACTCATCAATTCCAGCATTAGACTAAATTTTTAAGAATTCCAGTATTCCACCATTTCAACCACTGGCAACTATCTTAAAACAAAAGGCCCAAGGAGGGATTCCAAAACTGTTTTATTGTGCAAATCCTTATAAGAGAAGGTTTGGGGCATCCTTATAACTTCTGATAGGTGATTGGTTGTCAGTTATTCAGTCTTGGACCCATACAGCAAACCTAGAAATATATAATGGAGTGTAGCAGCAGACCAAGGGACACAAAGACCAAATGGCCTATACCTATAAACATTAGGAGGAAGAGGACCACTAAAGTAGGGGTAGCCAATGTGGTGCTCTCCAGATGTTGTTGGACTACAACTCCCATCAGTCCCGGCCTGCCTGGCCAGGGATTATGGGAGTTGTAGTCCAATAACATCTGGAGGGCACTTTGTTGGCTACCCCTGCACTAAAGTATGCAGAGCCTATAATACAATGGCCTTAATTATCCTTTGATAAGCTCTTGGAGTTATGTAAATGTTTGATTGTGTTTGCACTGCGACCTTCAAATCTATACATTGTTTGAAAGTAGATCACATTGACTACTTAATCTTTAAAGCCTGAGAGTTCAGGGTTTCTGCATAATCAAGATCAAGCTGGTGCTGTAGTCACCATACTTCTAGGAAATGGTTCAAACTTTTGTTTTTATTAAACGGTAAAAGATTCCATTACAGAGCAATAAGGTTTGTATAGTTCAGGACTGAAAAACAAGGAAATAGTAAACTGAGCAATTTTCTGTGCTTAGCAATAAATACAGAAGGCTTCTGTGGTTTAGCAGGATTTTTTTAAAAAAAAGATACACTGCCAATGTTTCCTTTGCAACTAGAACTAGTGTTTTGCTTTTAGTATTAGATGTTTTCGCCAAGACACTGAATTTTACAAATACCCTGTGACCAGATCTATGTGTGGTGGAGGGTCTGTATGTGACTCACTTGTACACTATACATTCTTCACCCTTGGTTTAACAAGTAAGGAAGCTGGCCCTGTTGCTGCAGATTTCACCCCATTTGTACATCTGTTAAGTACTGTATGGTTTTAGTAAAGCTGTCCTCCATTAGAATTTTAATCTGTTTCCATTGTAATTTATTTTATTTAGTACATTTATATGCCACCTTTCCAGCAAGCAGTTCAAGGCAGTGTATGTAGTTCTCCCTAGTGTATGAAAATATGGAAGAGCTGTGTACGAATGTATCATTAGAAATTACGGTACTAATGAAAATGCTAAAGTGGAAGCATGCAATGAACCTGAACCTGAATTATGTAACATCCACTCTGTGCAGTTTTTGTTCTTGAAATAAATAATGCCTTTTATCACAAAATGTACCTCCACATTCCCAGTTCAGCACTATAAGGCTAAGATCACAGAAAGCATCCTGGGGAAATACAGGGGTGTTTCCTCACCGACCCAACTCTCTGTGTTGCTTGCAAAAAGGGAATCAATTGTGCAAGTTGCACAGTTCCAATTGTCCTCCTATGCCAATTACTGTTTTATCTGTATGGATGAGAAGGAAACAGCACTAGCTGAAGAACCACACATATATGGACTACAGGAATTCACCTGAAACTCTCAGTCCTTAAATTGGGATTCTACAAATACATCCTAAAATAAGGAAGACTAATTAATATTCACTTCTGTCATCCTAAATAAGCCCTGGTAAATTTAATGGGACTTGTTTGTGCCAAGGTTTGCACATACATGTCAAATAAACGTGTCAAGTGCCTCAAAATCACTGTATTCAGTTGTATTATATTGCATTCAATATAACCAAGTGTAAAGTGATGCACACTGGGGCAACAACAACAACCCTTAATTACACATATATGTTCATGGGACCTGAATTGGAGATGACTGATCAGGAATGGAAAGCTCAATGAATATGTCAACCTATGTGCAGCAGCTGTGAAAAAGACGAATTCTATGCTAGGGATCGTTTAAAAAAGGAATTGAAAACAAGACCATGAATATTATAATGTGTTATACAAATTTATGGTGCATACTGGGAATACTATGTACAGTTGTGGTTGCCTCTCCTCAAAAAGGATATTGTAAAGTTGGAAAAGGTTCAGCAAAGGACAACGAAAATTGTCAAGGAATGGAGCAACTCTGAGAAAAGGCAAGTAAGAAGGGATATCATATATAAAATTATGGTGTGGAGAAAGAAACATTTTTCTCTCTCTCAGTACTAGAACTCAGGAACATCCAATGAAACTGCATTTTGGAAGAATCAGGACAGACAAAAGCCCATTGTTAAACTACGGAATTCGCTCCCACAAGGGGCATTGATAGGCACCACCTCCGATGGCTTTAAAAGGAGCTTAGACAAATTTGTGGAGGAGAAGCCCATCAATGGCTGCTAGTATAATAGCTATGTTCTACCTCCGCTGTTGGGAGGCAGTATGTCTCTGAACACCAATGATCGAGAATCGCAGGTGGGGAGGGTGCTGTTGCACTCAGGTTCCACTTGTGGGCTTTCCCATAGGCATCTGGCCAGACACTGTGAGAACAGAATGCTGGACTAAATGGGCTTCTGGCCTGATGCAGCAGGCTCTTCTTATGTTCTTGTTATAATGAATAGTCAATAAATTGTCATTCTTCTGCCAATTTTTTAAAAGATAAACATTCCATTTGTTCTGTCAAGAGCTGCAGGAATTATTTTTGTCTGGATTCACCTGAACGGTGGTACTTTTCATTATGCTGATCATGAAAAAGCATAGCATTTCTAGCTTGTAATGAGAATTCAGTTTTGTCTTTTGAATTGAAAGATGAACTCATTTGGGCCAAATCTAGCTTGCCCAGTGAGTTCACAGCTATGCTGCTCTCCAATTTTCAGCATTTACAATTGCTAGACACAAAGAGAGTGGGGGAGAGAATACTGTAGCATTGTTGCCAAAAAGGCAGAAGCAAAATGACAATTAGTATTGCTTCCCTCCCACCTCTGGGGGAGGAGCAGAGATGCTGGGAAACAGAATTGCCAAGATCTCTAACAGTTGGGTATGTTGAAAGAGTGCTGCAGGGTCTGCCTTATGCCAGTATGGGATGTTTCATCATCTGCCTAGCTCCATACAATGTTGCACTGTCTCCGTAAGGATGGAGAAATTAATGCAATCTGTAACATAGCCTCATTCTTCAATGGTGGGCATGTTAACAGCAAATGCTGATTCTTTTAACAGCAGTGCCCTGAAATCCCTTTTGCATGATTTAACGGTTGCATCTACTGATTTGTTAAGGCCAGAAAAATCCTCGCCCCCCAAAATCAGAAAGTTTCATATCCACCCTTTAACTTCTTGCTTAGAATATCCTACAACTCAAATATGAAACAGGATTCTAGCTTAGATTTTGTTGTGGTGAGTGGTACTAATATTTCAGTTGCATTGCAAGTTTTTAAAATTCTGTTCCCATTCCCTTTTTAAAAAAAAAAAAATACTTAAGGAAATTGACATTTATAGATCGTGAAAGGTTGTGAATGTTGTTGCTGTAAGCTAGTAAGATTGAGTTTTACAGTACAAACAATAACTTTGTACACATATATATTTGCATTAAAGGAGTGCAAAATGGAGCAATTCTTACACAGAGTAGCATATTCACTGAGCGATAATGAGGTAATAAAGAGGATCCAAGACCTCTCCAGATCTGAGGGCATCTTTTTAATAACTATGTGAAATACGTAAGTCTAAGGTAGAAATACTTAATTTAGGTTTTTAATTATTTTTATGTCAGGAAAAGTAAACTTGAATATTGTTGGTCTCATGTAAACCATGACTTAAAACAGATAATTTTTTTAGAAAGAGCTGTGCCAACCATCTTTAATTTATTTGACACAACTACATCCAGAAGTATGGATGTTCTACATGGTTATTAAAGATATCTATGGAAGCACACCTTAATAACATCTCAATACGTTGCAGGAAGCTAGAATTTGGCTCAAATTAGGTGTTCTGGCAAATTCCTAGAGATCTGACTATAATAGCCAATAATACTGTCAACTTTAAATGCATTAACAGTTTTCTTGCAGTTACCAGCAACTTTGTTTGGAAAGTCATCATGAAAGTATTGCCACAACCAAATAATGCAAATTGACTGATCATCAGCACAACGACTCACATTTTGGTTGTTGGGATACAATATAATCACTGATCAATTAATGCTTTCAGTGTAGCAAGGTTCCCCCCCAAATGGAGAACATAGCTGTTAATCACATTATATCTGCTCCAAACTCAAAACAAATTACAACGTAAATTTAGTTTAACACCTGGTATAGCACAGTGGGGAGGAGAGCCTGGATGGGAGTCCAGAGTCTGTGAGTTCAAATCCCCACTTGTGTCTTCTGGGTGTCAAGGGCCAGCTAAAGATCACCTCCACAGTGAGTGGCTCAGGGGTTACGTGCCCTGCCACCCGTGCAGCCTTGGGCAAGATGCATAGTCCCAAGGAGCCCAGTTGCCCCCAGCTGGCAGTTGCGGACAAGGAAGGGGCTGGCTTGTGCAGCTGTGGCAAGCTGAGCAGGCTCTAGCCAGCTGTGGAGGACTAGCCTCAGAGGGAGGCAATGGTAAACCCCCTCTGAATAATGCTTACCATGAAAACCCTATTCATAGGATCACCATAAGTCGGGATCGACTTGAAGGCAGTCCATTTCCATTTTCATATTTAGTTTAACCATTCATACTAAGCTTCATACTAGGAAAGGCTTAAAATCTCATCCTTCATGCTGCTTTAGGAAACATGTCCTCTTCTACCTAGGATTTCAGTTTAATTGACTGCATTTATTGTATAATTGCTTCAGCATACAAGTGAACTGACACTGGTTAGAATATACCATCTATATCACAATATTCCTATCCTACACTAGCCATAATGGCACATAAAAAGTAAAAGGGAGATACAAAAGCCCTGCACAGAATCTAATGCATATGCTTTCAATCACTGTACAAATGGGCATGCATTTTAAGTTAAAACACACATTGTTAATTCTCATGTTCAACTGTTTACACATTCATCATAATAGTGTTTGCGGTGACTTCATCTTGATGCTGCTTCCTTCCATATACTCAAAAGTTTGTATTGTATTTATCACAAACAACCTTAAGGAGGGATACATCTAAAAGTGTACATTGTACGACTGAACACAACACATATAACATTCTTAAGTTAGGGTGTATGCTTGACCACGATGAGAAATGTTTGTAACAAAGGCACCCTATAGTATGATGAATAACCCTAGTAGTTTGCAGAATACAAGGTTTTAATGGGGTTGTCAGCTCGTTTTGCCCCAGTGTCCACTTTCCTGACAAAAACAAGCCCAGCAAGTGAAGCTTTTCCTAGGATGGGTCAGGCTTCACGTGTCAAGATTTCTGATGCCATGATGCTGCTTTTCCAGCCAGACAAAACAGTGGGTCGCTCTAAACTTCAGCCAGGCTTCTGCATAACCCTCTTAAGGATTCACAAGGCAGCCAGTCTGAACAACTCAGTAAACTTTGCACGAACGATTAAGAAATCTATCACACCAGAGATACACATGACTGTTTTCGTCTAGAGAGAGGAAATGCCCCCTCCCAGATACGACAAACTGTCAGAGGAGAATTCCCATTTCTAGGCAAAGCCTGCCGGATCTTCTGTGCCTTGTCAAAGCTCCTTTTCAAGAGGGGCCAGAAGCAGGCGTGGGGTGCTGTGTTGTATATACACATCACGAGAGCAGATAAGCGCACAGGCACACCGCTTGCGGGCAGCAAGAGCGCGCTTGTCACTCTGCTCGGCGCATTGGCGCTGCCAGCAAGGTCCTAGCCGCACTACCAGCTGAACAGAGCAACACAGCCCGAGCACGGCAGAAACCGCCTTAACAGGTTCTAGGAAGAAAACTCCCAGCCCACACGATGCTGCTCCTCCTCCCAGACAGAAAAAGATTCCAAGTTTCCCTGCAGCCCCCCCCAATAACCAAGCAAGCGCGCGCACTCGCGCGCGGAAAAAGGGGGACTCTTTTGGCTACGCTCTCTACGCTTCCCAACCGCGTATGCACATACTCTGTGCCCACACCTCCTCTTCCTCTCACCGCTTCAGGCGGCGGCGCCAGGCCGGCAGCAAAATCCTTTCAGCCAACCAAGGTCCCCGCTGCAAAGCGCCGCCGCTCGCTTAGTTTACCTTCCCCATGGCCCCGCCCCTCGGGTTCTATTATAGTTAGCGCTCCCCCGCACGTGACTGCGTGCGGCCCTCGCCGGGAGGATCCCTAGCCGCTCCTCCCCTGGCCTGCCAAGACTGAGACAAAATCCCAAAGGGAGCCACCAGACCAGAGGATGGCAAGAAGAAGTTCCTCCCAACGGCGGAGCCGCGCGAGGCAGTCAATACTGTTCCTTGTGCTCCCCCACTCTGCGCCGAGTGATGTAGTTCCACACAGTGTGGAGAGCGAAATCATTCACGCGTCATAGGTTTTGTTCTCCCACTCCTCAGAGGTGTGTTTTTTTTAAGTGCAGATGCTCCTGCGATCCTCTATCGTGAACGTGTGCAACATGCCTAATTCTTTTCAGTTATGCAAATACTGATGCTAGTGAGGGCTTACTACAGAAACAGAATCGGTTGGATTCCTGTTAGCCAGTGATCAGGGTTTATGGAAACTGTGTAGCTGACAACATCAGAAAGGCCACAGGTTTCCTATCCGTAATTTCAAGCACCTGTGCCAGTGCTTGGTTTCTCAAGCACTTGCGTAGCTGGATCACAATGCATGCTTTCTCAGGAGTTTTATCACACTGAGTTCAATGGGGCTCCTGTCAAATAAGTACACACAGGATTGCAGCCTACACTACAGTATGCTTCACTTTTATCTCAACAGCAGACCAATACTACGCAGAGTTAGGCATACCCAGGCTCAAACGCACTGAAAAAGAATCGGGCTGCACGACTCACTCCTAAATCAAGGGACTGCAGTAAGAGTGTAAAGTTGTGCAGGCAAGGAGTGCCTGTACAACTACAGAGTTAATCAAAAACAGTTTTGTGGCACCTTAAAAGCAAGAATTTGTAAAATAAAATCAATACCAGAAGATGCCTGTAAAGTTGCAGTATGTAATTATATTGAGTTGGGTTTGATTTTTGTGATTCCATGACTTATGACTCAGAATTTGACACAGCATGGAGGCGTATGCATATATATGTGCTATTTGGTATGGTTTAAATTTGTATACTTGTTTTTAATGTTCTTAATTGTTGTAAACTGCCCAGAGGGCTTCGGCTATGAGGCAGTATATAAATGCAACAAATAAATAAATAAATAAATAGATTTTATTTTGGCATAGTAAATCTGGCATATGATGGCATAATAAATTTTTCATGAAGGGATCCTACCTCTTCAAATGTGAGGGTTCCTTGATCTGAGAGATCAAGCAAACATTTTGATCGTGTTTGTAACGTGATCTGGGTATATGTTAAAAGGAGTTGGAGGGAGGAACACACACACAGGTAGTTTATCTTCATATCTAAGCTAAAGAAGTGCTATGTGGTACAATTAGTAGATGACCAAGATCTTTTTCCTGGAAATACGATTTCAGTTTCCTTGACTTTGGAACTCCCAGTTTATTTACTCCAGAACAAACAGAGGTACCATTGATATTTATTACTTTTTTAATCACTCATGGATGAAGCTGTTTGGAGTTGTCTAGTTATTGTAGTTTTAGACATAGGCAGAGTAATCCTATGATTATTTACTCAGAAATAAGTCAAACTGTGTTTATTGGAGGTTATACTCATGAAAGTGTGCATATGATTACAACCTCACTTTACAAATAAAGTACCAGCTGCCTCTTTAAAAAAAACCCACAAAGTGTTCTGGGCAGATTTAACTTCTTTCCAAGTGTCTGGATAACAGATTTTTTTCTGTATAATTCATGGCAACATAGGTTAGCAGAACTACATCATGAGCAACTTGATCCACCAACTAACTTTACACTTGTAGATTTATTGAAGGAAAACTCTTCCCACACTGACAAGTTTTTACAACACCAGTTCCAAGCCATACTATGCAATGCTAAGAAATATTCTAGTTTTTTTTTTTGTTTCTGCTAATGTCTTCAACATGTTTTGGAGAGAACTGTACATAAAAAGTAGAGAAAAATCTAACATATCTATAATACAATCTGATTTTAATGAGTTTTATAGGTGAGATGAGCCATCTCATTAAAACAGGCCATTGAATATTCTCCAGAAACTCTGAAGTAGCTCTTTTTTAAAAAATTAAGAAAATAAGGACAATAAATGGAATGATAAGATACAATGTTAGAAAAATAAATAGAATATTGGAAAACAGGTTTAACTGCTGACACTAAACTTTTAAAAATCTAGAATAGATGTTATTTTCTTACCTGGCATTTTTCTTTTTATCAGAAAACACTGCTACATAGATTGAAGTAAATCCCACGCTAGTTGTAAAAATGTGTTCCTTATTCCTTACGTACCATTTCTGCTGCAGTCCATAGCTGCTAATGTGCCTGAGAATAATTTTGCAATAGCTCTATATTACTGAAACTGCAAATGGAGCAGTAGTAAAGTGTTGCGAAGAGCTACACACTATAATAATGTGCCAGTGTGTTGAAACAAAGTATTTTCCATTTTCCATTAGATAAAGTACTGCAAAGTAGGTCAGGAGCTACAGAGCAGTGAGAAAGTTTTTCAAGAGTAGGCTGTTCTAGGACTAGACATGTTTAACTTGTAGCAACTATTAAGAAACAAGGATGATGCATAAAAAGATGTAATATGTGTGGGGTGTTTCTTATTAATGATGTTTGTTTTTTTGTTATTAAAATATAGTGATAACATTGTGAAATAATGCCAGAGAAAAATTACCACACAATGGAATGTTACTAACATTATCAAAATTATTTTTATGGTACTGATGTTGCATATGTAGAGTTCTGGTTATCACTTTCTTAGGAAGATATCAGACAAGTAGAAAAGGTACATAGAAGGGCAAAAATTATCAAGGGCATCAAAATGTCTTCCATATGAGTGAAGTATATAGCCTATCCACATTTACTTAGAAGCAAGACTCAATGAGTTCAATGACACATACTTTCTTGCAAGTGTGTGGAGGAGTGCATTCTATACATTTCATTTTTAAAAATAAAGACATGGTTAAGAACATTACAAATAGTTTTGAAAAGTGAATGGAAAAATCTTATATTTCAGTTAGAGAATATCTAATAAAATAATCTTACAGAACTTTGTAAATAAAACAACAGAACAAAAAGATGGCTCACAGAACATAAGTTGCAACTAGCATATCAAGGAGCTTACAAAGCTGTTTCAACAACCCAGATAGTTTAAACAAAATAATGGCAATCTCAGTCTATGGGATTTACCATCACAAAAGTTTGTGATGGTGATTAGACAAAGTAATGAAAGATGGAAATTTCAAGAGCTACTGGTTAAGGGATCAACCCTTGTATTGCCACACCAGGGGAGTTCACTATGTGATGAGACAAGGTTGTGCTGTGCTGTTTGATACAGAATGTTGGGATGTGCCTTCAAGTTGATTATGACATATGGCAACCCTATGAATCAGTGACCTCCAATAGCATCTGTTATAATCTTGTAAGTTCAGGTCTGTAGCTTCCTTATGGAATCAATCCATCTCTTGTTTGGCCTTCCTCGTTTTCTACTCCCTTCTGTTTTTCCCAGCATTATTATCTTTTCTAGTGAATCATGTCTTCTCATTATGTGTCCAAACTATGATAACCTGTTTCATCATTTTAGCTTCTAGTGATCGTTCTGGTTTAATTTGTTCTAACACTCAATTATTTGTCTTTTTCACAGTCCATGGTATCTTCAAAGCTCTCCTCCAGCACCACATTTCAAATGAGTTGATTTTTCTCTTATCAATTTTTTTCACTGTCCATCTTTCACATCCATACATAGAGATCGGAAATACCATGGTCTGAATTATCCTGACTTTAGTGTTCAGTGATACATCTTTGCAATTGAGGACCTTTTCTAGTACTGTCATAGCTGCCGTCCCCAGTCCTAGTCTTGTTCTGATTTCTTGACTATTGTCTCCATTTTGGTTAATGACTGTGCCAAGGTATTGATAATCCTTCACAAGTTCAGTGTCCTTGTCAACTTTAAAGTCACATAAATTTTCTGTTGTCATTACTTTAGTCTTTTTGACATTCAGCTGTAGTCCTGCTTTTGTGCTTTCCTCTTTAATTTTCATCAGCATTCATTTCAAATCATTACTGGTTTCTGCTAGTAGTATGGTATCGTCTGCATATCTTAAATTACTGATATTTCTCCCTCCAGTTTTCACACCTCTTTCATCTTGGTCCAATCCCGCTTTCCATATGATATGTTGTGCATATAGATTAAACAGATAGGGTGATAAAATACACCCGTCTTACACCCTTTCCGATGGGGAACCAATCGGTTTCTCCATATTCTGTCCTAACAGTAGCCTCTTGTCCAAAGTATAGGTTGCACATCAGGACAATCAAATGCTGTGGCACCCCCATTTCTTTTAAAGCATTCCATAGTTTTTCATGATCTACACAATCAAATGCTTTGCTGTAATCTATAAAGCACAGGGTGATTTTCTTCTGAAATTCCTTGGTCCGTTCCATTATCCAACATATGTTTGCAATATGATCTCTGGTATCACTTCCCTTTCTAAATCCAGCTTGGATATCTGGCATTTCTTGCTCCATATATGGTAAGAGCCTTTGTTGCAGAATCTTGAGCATTACTTTATTTGCATGGGGTATTAAGGCAATAGTTTGATAATTACTGCATTCCCTGGGATCCCTTTTTTGAAACTAAACGCTTCCAGTCTGTGGGCCACTGTTTAGTTTTCCATATTTTCCACATCTGTTGACAAAGTTTTGTCAAAATTTGGACAGATTCAGTCTTAGTAGCTTGTAGCAATTCTATTGGTATGCCACCTGTTCCTGGTGATTTGTTTCTTCCAAGTATTTAAAGAGCAGCTTTCACCTCATTTTCAAAAATTTCTGGTTCTTCATCATACGGTTCCTCCATGAATGAATCTAATCTAATTCTAATGGAGTGCCACAGGGTTCTATCCTCTCTCCCATGCTATTTAACATCTATATAAAACCGCTGGGAGCTATCATCAGGAGTTTTGGGCTGCGGTGTCACCAATATGCTGATGACACGCAGCTCTACCTCTCTTTTAAATCCTCACCGGAGCTGGCTGTGGAGACCTTGTCCAAGTGCCTGGAATCCGTGAGTGGGTGGATGGGAAGGAACAGGCTGAAGCTTAATCCTGATAAGACCGAGGTGCTGCTTGTGGGTGACAGGGGAAGGTTGGGTGTTGTTGACCTGAGGCTTAATGGGGTGAGTTTACCCCTGAAGGATCAGGTCCGCAGCCTCGGGGTTGTTCTTGATTCCAAGCTGTACATGGAGGCGCAGATTTCGGCAGTGAGCCGGGCAGCTTGGTATCAACTACACCTCATACGAAGGCTGCAACCCTACCTCCCTATTCATCAGCTCCCACTGGTAGTACATGCCCTGGTCACCTCTCGATTAGACTACTGCGCTCTACGTGGGGTTACCCTTGAAAACGGTCCGGAAACTACAACTGGTGCAGAATGCGGCGGCTCGGTTGCTTACAAACAGCCGCTGCCGCGATCACATCACACCAGTGTTATTTCATCTACATTGGCTTCCAGTTGTTTTCCGGGCCCAATTCAAGGTGTTGGTGTTAACCTTTAAATCCCTATACGGTCTCGGCCCAGTTTACCTGAAGGAGCACCTCCAGTACCACAAATTAAGCCGCCCGACTAGATCAGCCACGCAGGGCCTTCTCTCAGTCCCACCAACGAAAACAGCTAGGTTGGTGGGGACTAGAGAGAGGGCATTTTCAGTGGCGGCCCCCACTCTCTGGAACTCCCTCCCGTTTGATCTTCGCCATGCCCCTTCCCTGGATACATTTCGCCGAGCCTTAAAAACTTGGCTCTTTGGACAGGCCTTTGGGATCTCCGGGGTGGGCTAATTTTTCTGTGATTGTTTATTGTTTCTGATTGCCCTACATAGTTTTACGCCTGCATTAGTGTTGACTGCATTGTATTTTATTCTGTAATTATATTGTATTTTATTGAATTTTAATATGTACGTCGCCTAGAGTGGCTTCGGCCAGATAGGCGACACAAAAATTAAATTTATTATTATTTATTATTATTATTATAAGACTGGGCTGCAAAATGTGTTTAGGATTAGCATTACTTATCTCTCAAGGAACTCTTACCATTGAGAAACCGGTCTAGCTATTATAGCTATTCACAAAGAAATTGTTTTTTTAAAGCAGCTGAGGCCTCATCCTCCTAAGAATTACAATTCCCATGGTTCCT
This sequence comes from Rhineura floridana, assembly GCF_030035675.1. Taxonomy (NCBI): domain Eukaryota; kingdom Metazoa; phylum Chordata; class Lepidosauria; order Squamata; family Rhineuridae; genus Rhineura; species Rhineura floridana. The sequence continues at coordinate 246,921,719 of NC_084480.1, forward strand.
TCAGAGAGAGTTGTGAAATATATTGAGCTGCCATCATCACAGGATTTGCATCTGTGCATAAACCATCCATGTGGAGGCATCGTTCTCACAAATGGTGCTTGCACTTGAATCTAGGAGGGTTACAAAGTAGTCACTTGAGTGTAGTCCCCTGTATGAACTTGCTCTTAGCATGATCTTGGAAATTTGGAATAGGAAGCACACTTCCTATTTCCTATGTTTTCTATCATATGCAAGATATAACATCATCATCATCTATTACCCACCCTTCACCCAAAGTTCCCAGGGCGGGTACTAGGTTTTTATGAACCAATCTCTGTCTTATCTGCTGCTCCTACTGTTTTTATTGTATTTGTCCAAAAATTGTTTATTCTTTATACATTTTAATTATTGCAAGAAGCTGTGAATGCTGGATAACGGGATTATAAATATTTAATTAAATAATTAAATGTAAACCATATACACAGAATGTGGTTTTTTGAGATTTATACCTTGACTTTTAATATATTTTTAATTCTAATGCAATGTACAGCTTTAGAAAAAGAAAACAAGCTAGTCATAAAAATTGACAAAAAGTACTCTGTTGATCTAACGGGACTGCATTCAAGAAGTTACAATCAGGATTCCAATTTATTGAACAGCAAATCCCATTTATTTATTTAGACTATTTATATACCACTTATATTTAAATAAAACTTTAAGCAGTGTACAACATAAGTCAAAACATCTTAAGACAGCAGATGCAAAAAACCCATTATCAATAAAATACAATTAACTGAACAAAACGCCCTCTTTAATTTGTTTTTTTTCTATACAGTACTCAAACTATAAAACACTTTCTGCTGAATCACAGAATCGTTCCGTGTAATTCAAAAGCATGCCTATTCCTTTACTACGATCGGAAGCTGGAAAAGATTCCCCTTTTCCGCGTCTTACTTTTTCTTCTTTGGCTTCACGTTTATTCCGTTCCACACAGTACAGCACACGCCCCTTTTAATCGCTCCACTCTCCAAACGAGAACCCAAATGCCTCTGACCCGTGCGTCCATATCCGCGTCGCTCTTAAAGGAGACACCCTTCCCTAGAAAATAGGGTGAAGGCAAGGTCTTCAATCTTAACAGTACGCACGCGTTCATGTCTTCCTCTCCCGCGCGAGTTCTTGCTCGGTAGCATTTCTATGTCAGGAACTCTGAATTTGCCGGAGGAATGATTCCTGCCTTTCTGCGACGTAATGGCGGCGAGTGACCCGGAAGCGGCTCAGAGACAAGTGAGTGAGTACGCGGTACCCTATAGCAAAGGAAGGAGAGGCTGATTCCAACAGGTTTCAAGTGTGAGCGTTTGGTTCACGTTTCAGGAGCTGGTCAGAGAAACGGAGTGTTTATCGCATGCTCTGTGCTTTGAGGTGACCTGCTTAGGGGTTTATTTATATTTTGAAACCCTAAGGCAGAGATAGGGAACCTGTGGCCCTCCAGATATTGCTGAACACTTGTCCATCAGTTTCAGTCAGCTGGTCAGGGGTGATGGAAACTGTAGCGCATCAATACTGGATGGTTAAAGGCTCCCCATCCTGTTAGTCACACCAAAGATCCGTGCAGACGCGATAGAAGCTTCCAGAAAGCCCCTAAACAGGGAAAGCAGACAACATTTTCCTTCTGTTTGCATCTCACCATCTGGTATTTAGAATACACTGCCTCCAGCTATGGAAGCTCAGTTTGACCACTATTGCCAATAGCTGTTTATAAACCTTTTCTCCATGAACCCCTTCTAAAGTCATCTAAAGGCACTGGTCTCCACCACATTCTGCGATAAGGAATTCCGTAAATGAATTGTGTGTTCTACAAAGAAGTATGATTTACATGAATGAGTCCCTGATAAAATATTGTTACCTTTCAGTAGAGGAAAACCCTCACAAAGCATATTGTTAAAAGTGTGTGCCGCTATACTAGCAGAGACATTCCCTGACACTTATAAATTAGCAACTAAGGCTGCAGTCCTATAATTGCTCACCTGGAAAGAATCAATCAATCAAATCTTTATTTACAGTCAACTGACCACAAATACAGCACATAATATTAGATGTTATGAAATAAAAAAACTACAAAACACAAACTACAACATACAGCATACTAGATTATAAAAACAGCTCCATTAGTTTAATTGCCATTAACAGTCATACGGGGTCTGATGGCCAAGTTCAGGAATTTTGCCACTTGCTCAGTAATTTCCTTATCTGAACCCTCAAGTAAAATAATCAGAAGGGACTCAGAGGAACGGCCTGGAAAAAACTGTGTAATAGGATGTATTAGGTCTTTTCTGGCCCCTTCGTAATAACTACAATTGAACAAGACATGTGAAATAGACTCCACTTCATCATTATCACAGGGGCAGCATCTGTTGTTGGTTGGAGTCTTTTTGTATGCCATCCAGAAGTTTGGAAGGTAAAACATTAAATCGAGCCAGAGAGAATGCCCTCCTATACTTGGGAATAAATAACCAACTTAGATAGGGCATCCCATCTTTACAAGGAAGACCTGGTAGACCCAATGACTGGGGGGGACAGGGACCCTGTGCGGCTGCAGAGAGCTCTTGGATATCAATATCCACTAGCCTCTGTTTGACAATCATTTTAGCGCTTTTAAGGTCCATAGAGAGCAAATCAGAAGGAGAGAGGCCTGTTGAGGTAACCTTTTTTACCACCGCCTTTATCCAAGATGACCCAGAGGAATCTCTCATAACCTGAGATGTGAGGGAGCTGTGGGTGAGCACAAGACAGCAGCAAAGCCAAAAGTGGATAGCATAAATCCAAGCTGAGCATTTTAGGGAATTAAGGCCAGCCTCTATTAGCTTAGTGGCTCCAGAGACACATCTGGGGACACCAAAAATGGACCTGAGAAAAAAAGATTGAGTTCCTTCAAGTGAACCCGTGAAGTATGGAAAACAAATTGGTGCCCCAAAAAGAATCGGAGGAACTATTTTGGGTTTAAAAACACGAATGGCCGCTGGCAGAAATCTTCCACCCTTTGTGAAAAAAAAGCGGGTCATTGCACCCATATTTTGCTCAGCTTTAGCCTTAGCAGATATTTCTTGAATTCTCCAGCTTGCTGCTTCTTGGAGCCAAATACCCAGGTATTTATAGGAGCCAACCTGTTCAATTCTGTCATTTTCCAAAACCAAGAGTACCTGACCTTTCTCTTAGAGAATACCAGTACTTTGGATTTAATGTAGTTAATTGTAAGAATATTTTTTTTACAATACTCCACAAAGCCACTCAGTAATCTCTTAAGACCATTTCAGTCGGGTTTCAGGCATGGTTTTGGCACAGAAACAGCTTTGGTCGCCCTGTATGATGACCTTTGTCGGGAGAGAGACAGGGGGAGTGTGACTCTGTTGATTCTCCTTGATCTCTCAGCGGCTTTCGATATCATCGACCATGGTATCCTTCTGGGAAGACTGGCTGAGTTGGGAGTGGGAGGGACTGCATGGCGGTGGTTCCGCTCGTACTTGGCAGGTCGCCTCCAGAAAGTGGTGCTTGGGGAACATTGCTCAGCACCCTGGACTCTCCAGTATGGGGTTCCGCAGGGGTCAGTTCTGTCCCCCATGCTGTTCAACATCTACATGAAACCGTTGGGTGCGGTCATCCGGAGCTTTGGAGTGCGTTGCCATCAGTATGCTGATGAGACGCAGCTCTATTTCTCCTTTTCATCTTCTTCAGGTGAGGCTGTCAATGTGCTGTACTGGTGCCTGGCTGCGACAATGGACTGGATGAGGGCTAATAAACTGAGGCTCAATCCAGACAAGACTGAGATGCTGCTAGTGGGTGGTTCTTCTGACCGGATGGTGGATGTCCAACCTGTCCTGGATGGGTTTGCACTCCCCCTGAAGGAGCAGGTTCGTAGCTGGGGGGTTCTCCTAGAATCATCTCTGTCACTTGAGGCTCAGGTAGCCTCAGTGGCACGGAGTGCCTTCTACCAACTTCGGTTGGTGGCCCAACTACGTCCCTATCTGGACAGGGATAACCTGGCTTCAGTTGGCCATGCTCTGGTAACCTCCAAATTAGATTACTGCAATGCACTCTACGTGGGGCTGCCTTTGAAGATGGTTCAGAAACTGCAGCTTGTGCAAAATGCAGCAGCCAGATTGGTAACAGGGACCAGACGGTCCGAACATATAAAACCAATTCTGGCCCGCTTGCACTGGCTGCCTTTATGTTTCCAAGCTCGATTCAAGGTGCTGGTATTGACCTATAAAGCCTTACACGGTTTGGGACCACAATACCTGAGGGAACGCCTCTCCCGATACGAACCCACCTGTACACTACGTTCAAGATCAAAGGCCCTCCTCCAGGTGCCTACTCCGAGGGAAGCTCAGAGAATGGCAACAAGGGAGAGGGCCTTCTCAGTGGTGGCCCCCAAATTATGGAATGATCTGTCTGATGAGGTGCGCCTGGTGCCAACACTATTATCTTTTTGGCGCCAGGTCAAACTTTCCTCTTCTCCCAGGCATTTTAGCATGTGTTCTATGTTGTTTTAAATTTTTAAATTGTGTTTTAAATTGTTTTTTAAAAAATGTATTTTAAATTGTATTTGTTTTTAGTTATTGTAAACCACCCAGAGAGCTTCGGCTGTGGGGCGGTATACAAGTTTAATTAATTAATTAATTAATTAATTAATACTCAGCCGAGTTTGGGAAATCAAATGCATCATCCGCATAAAGCAGAATAGACACCTTTGTATGCCCAATCTTGGGTGGATGGGATTGTATCAACCACAATACAGAGGGAAGGTCAGCCAAATAAAGATTAAATAGAGTGGGGGCAAGAACACACCCTTGTCTAACAGCACGTGAGGAGATAATCTCTTTAGAGAAGTGACGTCGATTGCTACAGCGTACCTGAGCAGACGTGTTGTGATATAATGTGCGGATCAAAAACAATAGCCTTTTCTCAATGGAGTGCTGTTCTAGTTTGCTCCACAGGCGGTCACGCAAGATGGAGTCAAAGGCAGATTTTAAGTCAATAAAGACTGTGAAAAGTTTACCTCCTCTTGGTTGAGAGTATTTGTGCACTAAATGGGCCAGCACCAAACAGTGATCAAGGGTAGAACATCCAGTTTTAAATCCTATCTGCTCTTCCCCCAAGATGTTATTGTCATTGATCCACATTTTCAATTTAAGACCTAAAAAACTAGTATATATCTTCCCTACTATAGATAACAAACTGATAGGGCGATAATTGCTTGGATCATCTTTGGGGCCTTTCTTGTAGATAGGAACAATGAAAGCTTTCAACCAGGCTGCAGGGATTATACCAGATTTATTTATTAAAGTAAAAAGGGAGACCAGCAATGGGACCCACCAGCTGATATTGCCTTTCAGCAGTTCCAAGGGAATGCCATTTGGTCCGGGAGCCTTGCCTGACTTTAGCTGGAGTAATAATTCTTCACCAGTGTTAATGTCAACAGGGGGCCATTCAAGAATATCGGGGTGCAAATAGGGGGAAGAATTAGAATTAGATATGTTCAAATTGTAAAAGAATTGCACAAAAGTGATCTTCCCAAATATTTGCTGGAATATGACAGTATCACTTAAAGCTCCAGAGACAAGCTTCCAAAAAGATTTAGAGCTACGTGTGACAGATGCTGCAATCAGCGTTTGCCATGAGTCCCTAATTGCCTCACTTTTTTTACAGTGTAAAAGTTTCTTATATTCTTTCCGTAACACGAAGTATGAGTGCGGAAGTTGACGTTCATTATTTGCACGATAGGACGAATAAGCACAATGAATTCTTCTAAAGTTAGCACACTCCCTGACAAACCACATATTTGTTCTATATGTTGAATGCTTTATAGTACCAGCTGCATTTTGGAGGGAGAGAGACATATTCTGCATCACCTCCTTGAAAGCTGATATACTCTTCTGCGGTGAATTGTCCACTGTTATTTGTTGTAGAGCATTTATTGTAAGAGGAGAATGAACAAAACTATGGAAGGCCTGCCCTGTTTTGTTAGACCATTTGATCTTTTTAGATCTGACCATGGTAGTTGGACTGGGAGGTAAGTGATGTGGCATGTTCAACTTTAGCATGCCTGGTATAATAAGGGATAGTTCCAGCGGCAAATGATCACTGTCAGAGCGGTCTGCTACTCTAAAGTTATAGCCCAAAGTTTTCAGATCCTTATGGATGAGAATATAGTCAACCACACTCGAACCCCTAGAGGAAATGTAAGTAAACTCCCCCCAATCGTCGTCAGCACTGGAGCCATTTAGAATACACAGATCAGTTTTTGAGACAAATTGAAGCAAGCCAACCCCCGCAGGGTTTACAAAGGTATCTTTTGAATGACGTAAACTGCCCTTAAGTTGATCCTTGCCTACAGAGGGATGGACATATGGGGTGGAAACATCCACCAAATAGGTTCCAGTCCTTGAGTTAAAATCACCTGCAATTGTAAGGAACACATGAGGAAATTTAGCTATCCATTGTGTATTATTATTATTATTATTAATTTAATTTGTATCCCGTCCTTCCTCCCAGCAGGAGCCCATTCAGCTTTAAGCCAATTTGACATAGGGTTCTCCCTGCATGCCACTGGGGGAAATAAACATTTAACAAAAGCAGGGTCAGCTGAGCGGTCCTTGTCTCCAAGGTAAATGCCGACAAAAAAGAGTCACAGTTAGGAAGCTCTGTTATCTTAGCATCAAGAGAGGAAGAAACCATAAGCTCAATCCCTGACTGGACCTACCCTTTCCCTTAGTAGGGAGTGCAGGCAAACAAAAGGTCACAAATCCATTGACATATATGTGTTCACAGCACAATGTCTCTTGGAGCAGGATTATGTCAAATCTGTTCAGATAGGCAAGGAAATTTGGGTCCCTGCATTTAGATTTCCACCCAGCGATGTTCCAGGAGAGAAGTTTTAGAGGAGTGGTACCACTCACCTGTCTTGGGCAATCTAATTCTACAATTGTATCCATACTGTCCCCAAAATCACCCAGAACACAACAGTTAGATGATAACACACAGGGGCTAGATGTTGCAGAAACAGGCCTGTGTGTGTTATTGTTGCCGTTTTGTGAACCAGTCTCATATGGTTCCAAGTATTGCATAGCTATCCAATCAGTACTTTTAATGTTTGAGTTTTTATAGTCTGCAGAAACAGGTTTTTTAAGTTCACTATCACATTTAGTAAGTCCAGGTGATTTGGGAGTGATCCCCAATTCTCCAGACTTTGAAGAGATACTATTTTGAGACAGTTCAGGTAGTTGCAGTACCATAATTTCGGGGCTTAAAGCCAACCGTCTCTTCGTATTAAGGTGTTGTAACTTATGTGTTGAGGGCTTTCCCTCAAAAGTGTTACAAGCTGTTGTCTGATTGGGGACCTCTAGGGAGCTCACAGGGATCTGTACAGATCTTTTCCGGGCTGAAAAGTTTTTTTCTGCATTGTTGGCATTGGGAGCAAGCGGGCAGATATCAATTAATTTGGGCCCAGTGCCCTGATTGCACATGTTCAATAACAAATCCTTTAAGGAAGAGAGTCGCAGCACATTCTCCTGCTGTTCCTGTGCTGGGAGGGCACCAAAGCTTCTAATCAGCATTTGTTCTTCTGGAGTAAAATCTCCCGGAGTAATCCTATCATTACTTTCAGGAGTCTTCTCAGCACTATTTATACTCCTGAAACTTCCTAAGACTGGAGTGACTTTACATAGTCGATGAGACGGAATGAGGGTAGTATCATTGGTCTCACTTAGTTCAATTAGTTTCCCGGTCGGTGGATCCTTGCTCATTAAACTAAGGGGACATCTCTTCTCCTTCCTTAGGGTTCCCAGGGATATAGCAGGGGAAATGTCCTTAAAATGTCTCCTGACTTCCATACCCTTTCTTTTAAATTCCTCTTTGGCAGAATATATTTTGGCAGCTATATTAGCTGATGCAAAAGTTACAATTGCTCGCGCTGACTTATAGTTATAGAAAAGATACTCTACCTTCCGAATAGATTCTAAATCTAGCGGTATCGCAATTAAAGCTGATAAAATCTGTATAAGGTGTGCTTTGTGATCCTGTTGCGTCAGCAAGCCGTTTGGTTTTGGATAGTTAATAAAAACCAAATTCTGTTTCATTAGCTGTAAATTCCATTGTTTATTTGCCAAAATAGGTTTCTGGGAATGCTCTTGCACCACATATTCCAAGGTGAGAGATGTTGTCTTGTTTGGGAGCTGGGAAATTGACCAGGGGTCCTGTATTTCATCTGGCTCATCAGCAATAATGTGCTGAAGGGAAATTTTTGGCTTCTGGATCTAACACGCCCTTTCATAGGTATCCTTGATTGCTTTATTCTCTTGCATGTTGGAGTAGAGACCTTTGATCTCTTATCCTCTGCTTCCGATAGCTTAAATAGTTTGTTGAAGTTCATTTTTAAGCAGCCTTTGGTGCTAGCTGTGGATTTTATATTTTTGGTTTTCTTTTTAAGACTGATAGGGGCCTTAGTGTTTTTACACTTAGTTTTCCTACTGGCCACACCTGTGATATTTTTGCCTCTCTTCCTATTACTAGAATTTTTACTATTTTGATTTACTTGAGAAGAGGGCTCACTTACTGTTCTGGCACAAAGATCTGTCTTGGGCTTTTGCATTAGGTCCTTGGCTTCTAATGAGCTTAAAATTGGCTTGTCTCCCCCTCTTAATTTGGCTAGTACTAGATCTGTTAAAGTGGTCAGTAATTCCTTGCACTCTGAAAGGAATGAAAGGTATTTCTTTATTTGAGATATATCTTCTGTCCACCCCAAAAACAAACTCCTAATCAGCTCTAGCTGGTTATTGAGCAAATTTGTTACCATGTGAGGGCCAGAATTCTTATGATCAGAGGAGAGGGGAGAAATACTTGGCTGGGAGGGAGGGGAGTCACAGTTCCCCCCCCCCATAAAGCCTCTTGGAGAAATTAACATTTTAGGGCTCTTGGGGCTTCCTTGCAAGGATTCATGCCTACTGTCCTGCTGTCTAAATATTATGGGAACATCCTCAGCAGACTAGTTCTGTAGCTAAGCTGCACCTGCCTTCCTCATGGATTTCCCAATCCATAGTTTTCATTATACATTGGGGGCCCAAACACCCGTCCAAAATATCTTCGTCAGATACCATGTTCTCAGTAACTGCCTGAGCACATTCCTCCGAATGAGAGCAAAAAAAGTCTGTAATTTTAAGCTGATTATAAGCTTTAACAAAGGATACAACATCTTCCGTCACAGGGACCAGGACCAGTTGTTTGTACCCTCCTCTGGTAAGGACCATCGCGCCGCAGTAGAATAAATTAACGGAAAGGAGATAATAATATTTGGAAGTGTAGTGTAATTGAGTAACCCTTCTAAAAGGAGTCTGAACAACCAATAGATCTACTGAGCCTCAATATTGGTGGTGTGGTGGAAATTCCTTCTTATACCACTTGTTGAGATGGTTCTAGCCCAGGGAATTAGTGCACACGAGACTTCCAGACAGAAAGCTAGCTTTTATTACTTACGTAGGGAGACAGCGATCACACAAGCATGTCTGCCTGAACACAGACTGAGACTCCCTTATATACCCTCGCAACATCCAAGGACATGTGATCCCACATAGTGAATGAAAGAATTTCTATCTGCGATGTGCGCCAGAAGAGCTGTGCAGTAACCCCCCTGTTAGCTGTTAAAGTGGCGGGAGTTTTAAAGATTTACATCATCACTTCAATCACTCCACCCTTATCTCTACGTACCAGTACCCACACCCATCATGACAGTTATGTGGAATTTTCCACATCAGTGGGATACAAGGGAAACCATATAAAATATTAAACTCATGAAATACCTCAAAACCATACATAAAAATCAGATAAACTAGTTAGAGACAGACAGACAGACGAACAAACAGACAGAAAACTACAAACAATTAATAAATGAAACAATAAAACAAAAAATAAAAATGCAAAATAAAATAAAAAGATAAAGGGAATAGAACCCTAGGTCTTTATATAAATCGTTCTGCAGCAAACGGAAGGACTAAAGGACATTTAATTGTCCTATTTCCTCTAAGTAACACTGTGCTACTTAAAAGGGGAATAGAGACAGTTGAAATATCAGCACTTCATTTCATGTTTAAAATATCTGTTTAAAATCTTCACCTTGTGAACTTTTAACAGTAGCTAGTCCCAAGCACATCTCTCAGGTAGTAGCTGAAAAGTTTTGCGGACAAGACAATTCTCTGTTCCATATACTCAGAGCTCAGTGTCATCAGCACGCCCTTGTGCTATCAATCTCAGCGTTCCAGGGAGCTCCCTCCTCCACACTTGCAGTCGGATTTCTTCTTTTTTTCTTGCTTATGTTAATGGCCTTATACTCTAAATAGGTTCTACCAGGGCTGCTGTTGTTGCAACGATATCAATATTCCCCCACTTGTTTCTCCTGAGAAGATGGGTTCCCCTGAAAAGACAGGTTCATCGGCCCTTCTGTTAGAAATTAGCAATGGTCTTCCCATGGAGGTATTCAGGTTTTTTAGTTTGGTTTTTCCCACGGAGGTATTTGAGGTTTTTTTTTTATTATTAGCTATAGAATTTCAATTAAGGCAGTACTCCTTGTCGGTGGTACTCAAAGCTGTCCTCCCTTTATCATTTGTTGCTTGACTTCCGATAAGCATGCATAGGGCTCCAGTATTATCTAGAGAGTTTCTTTTCTTTTCCTGGACTAATATTTTCTTCCAAGTATCCTCCAAAACACATAGAATATGCAACATAAAAGGAAAGAAAGAGAGAGAGACGCTGAGGGAGGATATGATATCACCAAGCTTCGGTAAACTCTCTGTTTAACCAAAGTAGCTCTCAGTCCAAGTCCTCAAACCAGAGAGAGGATGAATATACCAAACAGCTTCTAAAATAGAGATAGCAGCCTTTCCAGTCCTGCTCCGGAGCTCTGATAGATATTCTCAGGGCCGGTTCTAAAGGGCGGCCAGGTGGGGCAATGGCCTGACGGCCCCTGGAGCTACAGGGGGCCCCTCAGCTGCCCTTCCACGATCCCCGGCCCCCCACCCCTCACCTACCTGTCTGCTGTCTTTTACCATTGCCCTTAATGAAGATGGCGGCCGCAGTTTCCCTAAGGTACTGAAACCCCTGCCGCCATCTTAGTTGATGGCAGAGATGTGCGCACATAGCATGCATGTGTGCCATCAACAAAGATGGCGGCGGAGGCGTCATCCCCTTAGGGAAACCATGGCCGCCATCGTCGTTAAGGGCAATGGTAAAAGACAGGTAGGTAGGGGGCGTGGGGGGGCCATGTGTGCGCGCACACACACATGCTGGGGCCCAGGGCAAGCTGATACCCAAGGGCCCTAGCATTCCTGGAGCCGGCCCTGGATATTCTCCAGTGGAACTTTGAATATGGAGAGCCTCTCTGCCCTCCAGACCACTGAGGGAAGAGTTGAACACTGAGCTTCCAAGAGTCTCAATAGCCAGTGTTAGCTTACAGCTTAAAAAAGATAGCAGCTTGTGGTTTAAAAAAGATAGCAGCCAATCTGTCAGACCTTAAAACAAACTCATAAACTCCCAAGTTCCAGCTGTATCAAAGCTTCAAACTTCAAGGGCAAGATAACGGAGTAAATGGAATTAAAAACAATTAAAATGAAAACCTTCCCAGAGCTCTAAAAAGGGATGTTACTGCTGCAGATGCCATCTCCCCCCCCCCGAAATAAGCCCCACTGAGCTCATGGGACTTAACTTTGAAGAGATATATGTAGGATTATGCTCTAACAATGAGAGCTCTGAATTAAGGCTTTCCTGGTTCAAACACTAACTCTGTTGTACACTCTATACTTGACACAACCTCTTTCTGCTTCAGTCTGCTATCTGCAATATGGTGGCTCACCTGCTTAAATTAGATCACACTCCTTGTTTGGGTGAGAACAGTTGCACTTTTCTTTCTCTCTGATTGTGGCTCATGTACTTGATGTCTGCTTTAATACTTTTGATGTTACAGCTGAAACCTGACTACTTGTAATTAAGTCTGTAATAAAATCAGGAGGGGGAGAACCATGTTTGTGTTCTACCTTGAACTCCTGTTAGAGCCGAACAATAGCGGAAACAATTGCCTAGGGAAGTGGTGGGCTCTCCATGACTGGAGGTATTCAAGAGGCAGCAGGATAGCCAACTGTCAGGTTTGCTTTAACTTGGATTCCTGCATTGAGCAGGGGGTTGGACTCGATGGCCTTATAGGCCCCTTCCAACTATACGATTATATGATATAAATGTAATTAAAAATAATAATACAGGGGCAGGCAACCTGTATGCAGCAGTCGATCTTATTACATATGGGTTACATGGAGGGTAAAATGAGGGAAGGGAATAGCAGAAAAAGAGAAGTGGGATTCCCCTGCACACACTTTGGGCTTTGTCCCCACCTGCTGTTAGTGTGTGGCCCCAACATATATATTCTGTGGCCCCAGCATATAAATTAACCCTGAGGGAATGTGGCCTTTGACAGAAAAAGGTACTCTGGCCTTGCTGCAATATCTTGCTCCTCAATGGACACTTTGTTGTGGAGCAAACATCTTTGTTCTGATTTAGCTAAACCTTTAAAGCATAGTAGCCATACAGTTGTGCCCTGTTTGTCGTTAAACATTTTTCAGGTAAATCACTTGACGTTAACATGGCGACACGAGTTATTTCTCATTGCCTCAGGTTTTAAACACCGGTCCATCACTTACTTTACTGAATAGATCAGTATCAGCAAAATTGTGGTTGGTCCTAGCACCCTTACAGGACACAAGCTGTGCAGTTCTGGAAATAATGTACCCAATTTTCAGGATCAGTGTGTAAATACTGAGGGGTTATAGGACTGGGGCATAAAGGTGCAAAGATAATCACACTGAGGTGATCCTGGAGTAGAGTTGTTGCTTTATATAACCCCCTCTTACATTGGATGAAATCAGTTTGTAGCAATTCACTGAATGCAGAAAGAGCACCGTGTATTTGGATACTGGCAGGGCTTTTTTTGTGACAGTACTCACTGGTACAGAGTACCAGCACCTCTTATTTTGCTGCCCATGGCAGCAATTTTCTGCTGTCATCCATGACACTTTTATCAAACATGAGTACTGGTACCTCATTTTGTACCAAAACAAGCATTGGATGCTGGTATTGAGGTAAAAGTTTCATGCCTTGTTACACTAAGTAATTTTGCCATGTAAAAGGTAGTATATGAGGTACAATACTCTTGCATCATCTTTTATTAGACTGAAGAAATTGAAGCCCTGTCTGCTATATATGGTGATGAATGGTGCACCATTGATGAAGATGAGAAAATATTCTGCATTAAGATTAGTGATTGTTTGAAACAGCCTAAGTGGACTCTCTGTTTGCAGGTAGGTTTGTTTCATAATCAGCTTAAAGTTTGCCACTGGATGTCTCAGCTTGGTATCATAGAACCTAAATAGAGCACTATTTTGTGAAGTCAAATCTGGCCTTTGATAGACTTTTTTAAAATTCAAAATATTACTGTTAATTCTGCACCCCCTCCAGTAATTTTCTTTCAAAGGGTATCGTGAAACTAGTTTTGTGAACCCTAGCTGGGGTTCAGGGTTGTTACCCTGTCAGTTTAAGGAAAAAGTCAAAAATTGCACTTGGTAGATGAAAATTCTGGTCTATGTCTTTTTTTAAAAAAAAATGGTTTCAGAACTGGCCTTCATTTGGAATGCATAGAATTTGCATAAGAGAGATGGTTGAACTGGAAGTATTGCTTTGTCTCTTACATTATGTTGGTGTTGCATGGAAACCCTATAGCTGAGTGATAGAGCATCTGCCTTGCCTGCAGAAGGTCCCAGGTTCAATTCCTGGTCTCTTCAGGTATAGCTAGGAGAGAAGCCAGCCTGAAATCCAGGAGATCAGCTGCCAGTCAGTGTTGATAATACTGAGCTAGTTGGACCAATGGTCTGACTCAGTATAAGGCAGCTTCCTATTTTCCTACGTCTAAGTTAAATGTGAAATAAGTTATTTACTGTAAATAGTTTCATGATTTTTGGGGGTGTCGAGTATTCAACGTTTGTTTCAAACCATTTTTGTTTAGTGAAAAGCAAGTTAACTATAGCTTGAAGATACATGTCAAGGTGGCACATGCAGGCTCCAATTGGTTGTTTTAGAGTTGCATAATTTTTATTTAAAAAAAATCAAAACTTTGTAGGGTAGTATTTTTGTTTTCTCAAATGGATTTCAATGTTTGCAAGCTAGTTCTGGAGTTCTGGCTCATCATGTTTGTGCCTCTCTTACATATAATGCAAAAAAGGGGGGATATATATTAGTAAAGTAATATTATGGGAGAGCCATAATTTGCCTGAGATACTGACTGTATATGCTGTTCATAAGTAATTTGTTTGTGTATAGGATTGTAACCTAAGCGTGTATGTGTTGGTGTTTCAGAACTGTTCTATACCCCCCCCCTTCAAGTTTTGAAAAGAAAACTACCGGCTAATCTATTTTAAAAACCTTTCAGGTGATCCTGCCTCCTGAGTATCCTGCAACAGCACCACCTATTTATCAAATTAAGTAAGTGATCTTAATATTCCTGAAAAGAGCTTCTGTATGTTTTATCCCAATCTGTTGTTATGTCTTGAAACATAACCGCTAGTTAGCTGTAATATAAGTAAGGGAGAGGAAATTTACTTCTGATTTCCTGTCCAATCTTCCACGTCCTCCCTTTGTCGAGAATATAACTTAGGGAGTGGATGTATTGTGTGCTTCCTGTGCTCCCCTCTTGTGTGCTTCCTGTGCAGCTCCTTTTCCCCTGCTGCTCAGCCGTATCCCGGTCAGCTGAGCACCAGAAGGGGAAGACCCTAGGGAGGGGAACTTGTGTGTCTGTGTGATGCCTGTCCGGGAGGGGGGATAAGAGCAAGTGAGCATAGGATGATTGCACCTGCTCTTGGTTTTGTGTGAGACTCTCAGAGGGCTGGCCAACAGGAAATGTGGCCCTCTGGCTGAAAATTGTTAACCACCCCACTTTAGAGGAATTCAGCAAACCACAGCAAAATGAAGGACAAGCAAATGAAACATGGAATTTGTACATGCTTTGTCTTCTCCCAATTTTTCATTCTCATATTTGCTGAGATGCATACTGCCCTAGTGTGAAGAAGGAGAGGGATTGCAACATAATTTGATTTACTGAAGCCCCTAGAACTCATAATCATAACAAAGAGTTTTTAGTATCTTTTAGTAGAAAATGGTTTAGAAATGCTATAAATAGTAAACTAGCATGTTCTTTTTTTTAATTCTAGTGCTCCTTGGCTTCTAGGACAGGAGTATGCAGAACTAGCAAATTATTTGGAAGACCTCTATGTGTAAGTAATATTCTGTCATGCTTATGTGTTAAATCCAAATACAGTAGGGCCCCACTTCTTGGTGCCCCGCTTTTTGGCATTCTGCTAATACGGCGCCAGCGGGGCGATCAGCTGGAGGGGGGCTGGAGCTCCCCACACCCCACCTGATCGCGCCGGAGGAGGGGAAGATCAGCTGTAGCGTGCTACAGCTGATCTCCTCCTCGGGGGTGGTCAGACTCTAGCACTCCAGCTGATCACGGGAGGAGGGGAAGATAGCATGCTACAGCTGATCTTCTCCTCTTCTGGCGTGATCAGACGCCCGCTCGAGCTGATCACGCCCGAGGAGGGGAAGATCTGATCTTCTCCTCCTCTGGTGTGATCAGCGGGTTAGGTTCCAGACCCTCGCACTACAGCTGATCTGCTTTTCGGCAGTTTTCGCTTTAGCTTTCCTGCCGTATGAGTGGGGCCCTATTGTACTGTCATGCAATGTTTTATATATAATTCCAGCAGATGGCAGTAATGCGGAAAAAAGTTTGGTGAAGCAGACCTTTTTGCTGGAAGTCCAGATCTGTGCATCTTTTACAAAGGAAGAGGGTCTCTTTTCTAGTATTTATAGATATATTTAGGACAGTTATACATAGGAACAATGTATAGGATCCAGGGATCTACTTAAGCATACTGAAAGGTATGCTAGTGAGATTCCTTTCTCTTCTCTCCTTGTCACCCCAGCAACAAAGCCACTTTTGAAAGCATTCCAAAGTCAAGTTGTGACTGTTTCAGGTGATTTGAGAAGCAGAAGTCCAAAGTGGCATACAGAATCAGTTGCATGTGATCCTGCAAAGTGTCTTAAAATGTTACTAGATATACCCCTTTAACTTCTGACGAGGTTCAGTTCAGATACATTTTTGAAAAGAAAATACTTGGCAAGGATAATTTGTTGCTTTCTACAAAAGGAACTAGAGATTTAAGCCAGAGAGAAACTGGCCTTAAATTCCAACAAAACCACAGGGGTTTACAAGCTTAATTCTGCACTTAAATCTACTTTGGTTTCTCTGGACAGAGTCCATAGTTTAATTTGTTGAATCAACTGTAGCTCCTGCTGATTTCTTCTCAATAAATAGTTGACATTGGGCCCATCCAAACTTACCTGGCTAATCCACATTTTTCATATTCGCTTTGTCATCGGAGAGTCCCCACTTTGGCTGTTTGTTAGCTGTTTTCAATGTAAACAATTCCACTGTTTTTGTGTCCACACATGAAATACATTCTTTTTGGTTTTCCCCAAAGTTCCACCCGTCACTCTGCCCCTATGAGGCAATTGGTCTGCAAAAAATGATGTGTGCTCCCCCCCCCCCGTTGCACCCAAGCACAATAATGTGCAGGTGCTTAACGGAAGAGCACAAAATTTTGAATTTGCTGTTGGTTTTGAAGTTGTGGGAGACTGGTTTTAAGTGGCCGTAATGGAGTTCGCAGACTTTCATTGGCTGTCGCAGGGACTGGGGAGTGCACCCTGGTTTGCAAAGAACACACATGTTTGTATTTTGATTCATAATCAGCAAATTGGGTGGGGATTGCCATCGTCACTGGGAACAAAAGACTTTTGTGTGAAACGTCCTTGCAATGCTGAGAGTGTCAGATAAAGCCGTTCTACACCCCCCCCCTCCTCTGAATAGGGCAATTTTATCTCACAAGGATTTTTCTGTGTGAGTTTGCGGGTCCCATGGCTGCTTTTCTTACATTTTAATAATAATAAATTTATTTTTGTTGTCTGCTTCTCTCCCAGAATGTGGGTCCTGAGGTGGATTAAATATATTTGAAAATACAAAGTATACATAAAACCATACAAAAATGTAAAAATACAAAGAACCATACATAAATCCATAAAATCCTTAAAAACATCAATACAGATGGGTAGAAATTTAACTAAATGTTTGTATAAAAAGATGGATCTTTAGCAGCCATCTGAAAATGGGAAGAGAGGGGG
Organism: Rhineura floridana; assembly: GCF_030035675.1. Lineage (NCBI taxonomy): Eukaryota > Metazoa > Chordata > Lepidosauria > Squamata > Rhineuridae > Rhineura > Rhineura floridana. The sequence goes on from NC_084480.1 coordinate 246,939,014, forward strand.
CTGACCTTACCTCACAAGGCATTCCATAGTCTAGAGGCCATGACACAGAAGTCTCAAGAGTATTTGCAAGTTGGGCTTCAGATATAGTAGGCACTAGCAGCAGGCCCTCTTTCCTGGCTCTCGTGTGATGGGCATGGCTAAAGAGGAGAAGGTGGGAAGTCACATACCTAGACCCCAAACCATTTTAGGGCTTTAAAGGTCAAAACCAGCACCTTTAATTGTCCTTGGAAGCAAACTGGGAGCCAATATAGCTCTTTTAGCCCAGGCATAATGTGCTCAAAGCAGCTCTTTCTAGTTAACATCCTGGCTGTCACATTTTGAACCAGCTGAAGCTTCCAAGTAGTCTTCAAAGGCACCCACATAGAGCACATTACAGCAATCCAACAGATTAACTTTGACATTCAAGCAGACAACATAGAAGCTCTTGTCAAAGTACTATTTCAATCTGCCTTATTAATTTTAAAAAACAAATCCTATCCTGTCGACATTCCTAAAGTATCTGTATTAGTGAGACAGTTGGCATAGCAAAGTTGCCATGCTTGATGGTATAGGGGCTTTTATCATGTGGGACTTACTTCTGAGTAAAAATGCAGAGGATCACACTGCCTGGCTGCTTTCATCCAAGACTTCAAGAACAAGACCACTGCATTTTCCTGGAATGAAAGTGGTGTATTATAGCATATTTTACACAAGAAGGCTCCTAAACCACATCCTGATCTGAAACATTTCTTCTGTAGTTCTGTTCATTTTAAAATTAAATTTAGAGTTGCTTTGTATATTTTGTATCCTTTATTTCCCAGACAGAATATTGGTGAAAGCATCCTTTATCTATGGGTGGAGAAGATACGGGAATTTTTGATAGAAAAATCACAATCATCTGATTCAGGTAAGGTGGCAAATGAATGGGTTGCTGCTATTCTGACTGTGCAACAAACCCCCATTTGTGCAACAGAACTTTCTCTCCTTCCCGCTTCAGTCCCCCACGCTCCCTCAAAATCTGCTCCAGAGGGCCAGACAACCCTCCAGAGCAGGTTTTGGGAGCATGTGGGAAAAGGAAGTGGCAAACCCTGTACAATTACCTTTGATTATTACAAAATAGAAAATCCACATGATAGTTGAGAGAGAGATAAAGTTGGAAGTGTTGTGAGTGGAGAAGAAGGCTGTGTTAAAGCTTGTCTGTAGTCATGTGACACGATGGCTAGATGTGCAGGCAGGGCTTATGATCAAATAAAAGAAGAGGTATGGCAGTCTACACAATTGTACATCCTTTCACCATAAGGCCCCACCCCAGTTAAGTCATGTGATGGTATTGTAGAACACTGCGAGCGAGGCTAGAAGCAGGCTAACATGACTTGCAATAGAAAATGATCCACCCTTCATTCTAAAGTTAGATCCCCCCCATGAAATACAGTTTCAGATAAAATATTACTAATTTATTTTAATTACATTCTTTTAAACACACACACACACACACACACTTCTAGCCACACTTCTCAGAGGCTTTAGCATTTATCCTTCAGGGAAAACGGTGACAGAAAAAGAGAGAGCATCAATAAAGCAAGAACAGCAGCTGTAATCTCGTAAGTTTTTAAAAATCTCATCTGATGGCACTGAAAACAGGAATACAAAAATATTTAAGCAGTAGAAAAGGTTTGTGCTATGTGTAGTGATTTTACTTTGCACTAATTAATTTCTCATGCTGGGAATACTCTTAAAAATAATTATTGCTATTTTTATTTGTCTCTTTTTATGGATCTCTTTTCATAAAATACTCCAAAGCGATTTAATAATAACCTATATAAAAACAATGTTCAAGTCTGATACAAATTGGGATAAAAATCTCTACTTAAAAGGCTTGTTGGTAAAGGAAGGTCTTTTATAGGCATCAAAAAGATAATAGGGATGGAATCTGACAAGTATCTGTCAGTTCCAAAGGGTAGGTGCCGCTACACTAATGGCCCAGTTCCTCCTATCTCAACAATATAGCAACACAACTGAATATACAGGCATCTAGTTCAACATTTCACTTATTTTGCCAAATTGCAATTTATCATCTTGACACAACAAACGAATAGAGACATTTCAGTATGGAAGTTCATTTTTAGCTTCTTCCTCAAAGACATCACATTTAATGAGGCTTGAAAACTCATAATGTTCAGAATATGAATAGTTAGATATACAACACTTCGACTGGGATCTTAAATGTGATCTGCTCTACTGTTTTTTGTTTTTAGCAACTATTGGTGTGGCTGCAGGGTTTGTAGCCTACATGGTTTTCTACTATGTTCTACAAAGCATTCCTGTACCTGGACATGCATCTAGCCAAGTCCACATTTGGTAGTTCTCGCTGTCCTCTTGTGGTATAACTTTATCACTTCACACACCAGGGGATCAGTTTTTGATTGAATATGATTGCAGCATCCTCAGATATAAAATGTAGATAGGCGGTATAATAAGGGGCATTGTAGTTGCATAGGAAAGGGGCCAAGCAAGCTGCTTTGCTTTACCGCATTGCAGATAATTGCTGAATTGTTCTAGCAATCGCCTAACTTTACTTGGTTCTCTGAGGTGGTTGACTCCCATTTTTCAAGGTTTTGGATATGTGAGAAAATTTAGACACATGGACCACATTTGCATACATGTTTGTGATCCCTAGAAGTATTCTTTTGCAAGATTGGAATACATAGAAGTGCGGTCATCTGGAGTTTTGGAGTGCGTTGCCATCAGTACGCTGATGACAGGCAGCTTTATTTCTCCTTCTCATCCTCTTCGGATGAGGCTGTCAGTTTGCTGAACCGGTGCCTGGCTGCGACAATGGACTGGATGAGGGCTAATAAACTAAGGTTCAATCCAGACAAGACTGAGATCCTGTTAGTGGGTGGTTCTTCTGACCGGATGGTGGATGTCCAACCTGTCCTAGATGGGGTTGCACTCCCCCTGAAGGAGCAGGTTCGTAGCTTGGGGGTTCTCCTAGAACCATCTCTGTCACTTGAGGCTCAGGTAGCCTTGGTGGCATGGAATGCCTTCTTCCAACTCCGGTTGGTGGCCCAGGTACTCCACTATCTGAAAAGGGATAACCTGGCTTCAGTTGTCCATGCTCTGGTAGCCTCCAAGTTAGATTACTGCAATGCACTGTACGTGGGGCTGCCTTTGAAGACGGTTCGGAAAATGCAGCAGCTAGATTGGTAACGGGCCAGACGGTTCAAACATATAAAACCGATTCTGGCCCGCTTGCATTGGCTGTCTGTATGTTTCCGAGCCCCATTCAAGGTGCTGGTTTTAACCTATAAAGCCTTACACAGCTTGGGACCCCAATACCTGATGGAGCACCTCTCCTGACACGAACCTACCCGTACTCTGCGCAACATCAAAGGTCCTCCTCCGGGTGCCTACTGCGAGGGAAGCTGGGAGGGTGGCAACAAGGGAGAGGGCCTTCTCAGTGGTGGCCCCCAAATTATGGAATGATCTGTGTGATGAGGTGTGCCTGGCGCCAATACTGTTATGTTATTGGCTGCAGGTCAAGACTTTCCTCTTCTCCCAGGCATTTTAACAGCATTTGAATAACACGTGTTTTTAACTTGCTTATCGGCTTTTATATGTTTTAATGGTTTAAATTTGTATACTTGTTTTTAATGTTTTTAATTGTTCTAAGCCACCCAGAGAGCTTCAGCTATGGGGCGGTATATAAATGCAATAAATAAATAGAAGTTAGAGGGCTAGATCTGTGTTATGATCTTGCTATGTAATTTTTTGCATCTAAATATGCAAGATATATTCTTGTATTTTTTAAAAAAAATCCTGAAAAATACAATGTGTGAGTGTCACTTCATGCATTTCCTTTTTTCCTATATGGAAAATAGTTGGGTGTCAGGAAACAGAATCCAACCCATCTGTAGGTTATTGTGTGTCACAATTGTACATTGGTGTTCCTAGTAAATTAGGTCCAAAATATTTTTATGATCCTTTCTATCTGATATTTATAATTAATACCTTCTGTTCTCTGAATGATCAATCTATACTTTTTTAAAGTATGCATTGTATATGTTTCTCAGAGAAGTACCAGTTTTATGTAACTCAAGTTGCACTTCAGAGTTTTTCAGCATGGAAACTGAATTATACAACTAATTTCCCCACACTTAAAATAATTGGAACTGTCAAGAAAGCCTATTAAAGCAGATATTTCTTTCATACCAGTAGGACCAGATGTTAAAAAATCCACAGAAGAAACTGATGTGGAGTATGAAGATGATTTTTCACTGGAGTATTCCCTCCGGGAATGTGCAGATGTAACTCTGAATTTTGATCTGTCAGAAAGCCAGGAAGGTAGAGTAGCTCTTGATGTTTAATTATGTTTTCATTCTTACTTTTATGTGTTTTTCGAAATGTGAAGCAGGTATCATAAAGCAGAGCCAAATACATTGCAACCAATGTAAAAGCACTGTAAATCACTTTAGCTTCCTATAATTGAACCAGTATTAGGTACTTACAGTGTAGCTTTGCTTAGCATAGAAATAATATGATCATTTTATTAAAAAGTGGGTCTTGCAAATTAACAGAGAAACTGATGCCTTTGTGAAAAGTATCAACACGTACAAAGGGTTCGCTTCCCCAAACACTGCCTTCAACTTCTACATGTTAGGTACGGACATCTGAGCTACGGAAGCCTACATGCAAAGATCTCTATTAGAATTGATCAGCTCCAGTTGAAGCCTACTTGCCTAAGCTTCCCTTTCTCAGGTGTCTACTCACACTCAACACAGAGACATCAGAGGTGGGGTGAGGAAAGCCTCTCCTGCTGCTTTCTGCACATGAACCCTCTTCCCACAATTGTGAAGGAGGATAGAGAGGGAGGTTATTCTTGCTACCAGGTTTGCCTTAGCCAATAGCATGGTACAGAACAGAAGGGAATATGATCATGTGTGAGATTATGCTGAATGAACATGGATGGAGATGTCCCCATTACACTTGATGCTTTGCAAGTATTTGAAACAGGTATATGCAATTAGGTATTCTGTGCATGAGCCTGAAGAGAGCACCTGTCTCATGCACTCCCCTCTTCTTGCACACAGCAATTCCCTGACTTTCCCTGGATTGAGGTGCAACATAATTGGGCATTTCACTCAAACCAGGAAACTGTGATTTGTGCTTGACCTGCGAAACAGGATCAAAGCCGTGGTTTGGTATTCATGTCTGAAACAATGAAGAGTACGCCATAGAGAAGGAAAGTGTTAAAAGTTGATGGAGAGCAAGAGAAGAAATTGGTTTTAAAGATTTAAAGGGAGTGGTGACATCAGTGACAATATGAAAGGAAGGAACAGATCAGTTTAGCGGGGGATTCTGAATTAGTTGGAGAAGTGGTACAGCAGTGGAGGCTAGCCAGTTAGGACAAATGTGGCACTGCCCTACCAACCTCAGTCTGTCCTCAACCAGCCCTCACCTTCCTGTCTTCTTATAACCAGTCCAAGGGGTGCCTCTGCCTGGCAGCTTCCTCCTCCTTAGTCTCAGTGTTGCCCTTGTAGAATTTAGCAGGGTGGGGACAAAACTAGAATTAGTTGGTTCTGCTTATCGTTGGTTCTGACTCCACTTACTGTTGGTCTCCTTCCCTTCCTCCCTGCCCGTTCCAGTGGGCGCCAGCCACCACTGGTACAATAGTTGCTCTTTGCACAAAATGTGAATTGTTAAATTTGCAGATGAAGAGTTGCCTCCAATCTGTCATGGAAACCCAATTACAGACCGAAGAAGCACTTTCCAGGCACATTTAGCACCTGTTGTGAGCCCCAAACAGGTTAGTAAAATCTGCTTTCAGACAGACACTTTAGTCTTTTTTCCACTCTTGGATATATGCATAAGATCAGCATATTCATATACCAATGCATTTAGTTCTTTCTTATTTATTTATTTAATAAAATGTAAATCCCGTTGAACGTAAAGATCTCTAAGTGGTTTACAAAATTATTCAATAAGAGTTAAAAACAAATAATTAAAAACATATTTAAAACAATTAAAACAGCTAACTACTAATAAATGAAAACAAGATGTAGATATTCTGTCATCCATCCCAGATGGTTTTATTGGTTTAAATACTGTTATCCAGATTGTGAAGTGAATGAGGTGGGAGATTTGGATTCAGATTAATCATAATGTGTAGTAGTTAAGATTCATGATATCGTATAAGACAAGATATGTGGTGACCTTTTAAATCTATGGGGTTATATTTTAGCTTCTATGAGAAAAGCAGATATGTACATTCCCCCCAATTCTGGGATAACTTAAGAGCTCCTGTAGGCTTAGCTACTTCACCAAAGTTTTATTTGGAAAAATGTAAGACCGAAGGCCCACTTGAAGTAGAAGACCAAAGTTACCATAGTGGCCAGCTTGATGTCTCTGGAAGTAAACTACTTGAAGGACATGCACATGTGAGCAACTGATGTGGGATCTGGTGCAGTGCAAACTCGGTCTTTGTTCCCCCTCTATTCCTGCCTTTAGGCTCCGTGTGGTAACATAAATGCCTGTGCTGACTGAAGAATCCCTGATCGTCACAGTTGTAGTTGCACAGCATCCACACAAAGACCTGCATAGATTCTGCAGATGCAGTAAATGTGCAGTTACTTAGGCTGCAACACGTACCTTGGAGTATGTTCTATTGACCTCAGTGGGTTCTCCTGGGTAGACCTGCATAGGATTGCTATATTAATGTACCCATACCAAGTTATGCCAGTTCAGCCCCTTTTGTGTGATGGTGGTGGTCGAAATAGTGCTAGAATTGCTGGCTGATTATTAGCACAGTTAGTTATTTACACTGCTCTCCTTTGGTGCATTTTCCCCTTAAAAAGGGAAATGTATGATTTGGGAAACTGTTTTCAAAGCAAAATTCTCTTTGGAGATGCTGTGAACTGTTTCTTGAGGTATGCTATAGCAGTTTTTGTCTCCCCAGCACAGTAAGTGAATTTGCTGGGAAATAATGAGAATACTGCAAAGATAAATATTGGAGATGTATTTTGATAACTCTAGAGAGATTACTTTTTTTTTTTTAATTACAGGCAATTTGCTTTCCAGGCATGTTTTCTCAAGCTCTCATAGCTTTAATAATGTTTTGCTTAAAGTGGTATTAATTATGCATTGTTTATTAAAACAGTTTTTTTCATCACGGGGTTTATCTAGTACAGGGAAACATGAGCCATCTTATAAGAATAGAATAATAGTTACTCTGTTTAAGTAGATAACAGGGAAAAGGACAACTAATAAATTACCATCTAATTCTTTAATGAGCTCATAGGGCCTACAGTGCAAACAATAGATTAAATGTATAAAGGAGTACTGGAGGAATCTTGCTTATTTCCAGAGATTAATACAATATATTCTATACTCTATTTGGCAAAAAGCAACCAACTTTAAAAAGACACCCCTAAGTCCTGTTGATTTATGTTTCTGAGGGAGAAAAGGGACTGGCATAAGAGACCAGATGGAAAGGTAGACTGGAAGACTGTGGGTCCTGTATGCAAAGAATAAGATGCTACTCCTCAGAAGCAGCCTTTCTGTTGATCTGTAAAGAGCTGCTGCTGATGTTGTTGCTTCATATTTCATTTTCTTACACATAGAGCCACCTATGACTTTATAGATCACGCAATGCATCTTCTCTGGAATCTAAAGTGTTTCGCTTTAATAAGATACTAGGGGCTCCATTTTGCACATCTTCACATGCCACCTCAAAGGCACAAGACTGCCCTATGTAACAGGTTGGCCACTATCCTTCCTATTCATAGAAAACTTCTTAGAAGGCTAAAAGCCATAGGCTGCTGTTCTTTGAGCTCTTTCCTTCCACAACAGTTGTACCAGGAGTATGAACACCATACTATAGTCTGCACTACTGCTTCATTTAATTGCACTGAAATATTTCAGGAATAACCATGGATAATGAGGCTAGTTTGCAAAACCTTTAAAGCATATTATAGGCTGTATAGTATAGCCAGCATGGATATTTTGCATTCCACAATGTTAAATTGAAAATAACCCCCATGCCATTCTGATGCTTCCCATAAGCTCATTTCAAAACAAAAACTTACAAAACATATAGTCCTGAACTCAGAAACGCTTGCTTAACAACCCTCTAAGTTTTCATGGTGATACAAAAAGCAGTCGGACAGAATTGAGAGTCCAAAATGTAAAACAAGAAAAAAATCCAGGCCCCTGTTGGACTTTTTTCTGTCAGTGGTTTCATAATTAGTTGAAATTAATTGAAAATCAGCCATGTTCACAGAGGACCTGTAATGCTGTTACTGACCTTGCCCCATACTCTTTCATCTTCTGCAGTTTAAAAGTTAAAAAAAATGTGTGGCTGATTTTTAATTAATTTAAGAAATTTAACATTGAAGTCTATTATAGCGCTAGGCATGCTCAGTAAAAACCATCAGTGTTCTAAAAGTCTTGGCTAATCACATGGCCACATCAACGCTAGACATTTATTTCACTTTAGACACTCATGGCTTCCCCCCCAAAATCCTGGGAAGTGTAGCTTGTGAAGGGTTCTGAGAATTGTTAGGAGACTCCTATTCCCCTGACAGAACTCCATTGGCCAGAGTGGTTTAACCATCAGCCCCTCTTCTGGCAACTGTAGCTTTGTGAGGGGAATAGGTCTCTCCTAGCAACTCTTGGCACCCTTCACAGACTACACTGCCCAGGATTGTTTGGGGGAAGCCATGACTATTTAAAGTGAAATAAGTGTCTGGTGTGGATGTGGCCTGGGATAGCTTTGGTTTAAATTTGGGTGAGAGACTACATCTGCCTGCTGTAGAATAAAAAGGTGGGGGAAAGCATGAAAAACAATGATAGTGTTCACATTTTTTTCCTTTTGGAATGGAAAGGGGCTTTCTTTCTGCCCAGTGCCCACCCACCCAATCTCCTCTCCTTCCCTCCCTCTGCCTTCCACGTTCCTCCCTACCCCTCCCCTTCTCTCCCCTTCTCTCCCCCCTCCTCTCTCTGTGCCCCTCCCCCAGGTCAGTTTCACCTATCCTAAGCCTGATTGTACAGGAGTAAATCCCATTGAATTCAAAAAGCATGCAAATTATCCTACCTGCCCTCCCCCTCCTATTCCCTCTCTTTTGCCCCTTCCCTTCGCCCCTTCCTCCCCATCTGCTTCCAATCCCCTCCCCCTCCTCCATGGTTAGTTTTACCTATTCTAAACATGATTGCACAGGAGTAAATCACATTGAACTCAAAAAGCATGCAAATTATCAGACCTGCCTTCCCCGCGCCTCCCCTCCTTCTCTTCTCTCCCTTCCTCCTCCCTTCTTTCTCTCCTCCCCTCTTCCTTCTTCCTCCTCCCCTGCCCACTTCAGCATTTCCTCCTCCCCCCATGGTCAGTTTCACCTATCCTAAGCATGATTGCAGGGAGTAAATACCACTGAACTCAATAAGCATGCAAATGATCAAACCTACCCTCCTCCTCCCCCTCCCGCCTGCTCCCATCCCCCTGCTCCCCTCTGCCCTTCCTCCCTTCCCCATCCTCCTTTGGTCAGTTTAACCTATCCTAAGCATGATTGCAGAGGGGTAAATTCCATTGAACTCAATAAGAATGCAAATGATCAATCCATTCTCAGCAAACTTGCGCAGGATTTCTTAGCTCCTGGATTAAAAAGCAGAGAAATTCACTAATAGGCAAAAAAACCTTGCAGTTTAAGAAAGCACCTATAGTTAACAGCCACTTGCTGTGTAGCTTGGAAGAATTTGGTAACATGTGCCTCTGAGCATATGGTGAGGGGTGGCAACACCTGTAATTAGCCCAAAGAACAAAAACAAGATAAGTGCTGTGCTGATCTTGTTTTAGTAGGGAGGAAGCAACAATATTAAGACAGTTGATATAGTTCAGATAGCCACTTTAAATATGTTTGATTCACTTTGCAATTTTAGTGAAGTTTCCTAAAGCAAATCATTTTTTGCTTCTGTTTCTGTGAATATGTGAAGTATAGCAACACTGCAAAATTTACACTAAAAAAACCTCCAGAAATAATTGTGGAATAATGGCACTGACTATTCTGCAGAACAGTCTCCAGTGGACATCAGGAGTGTCTCAGTTTGCACAAAATAAAACAGTGGGAGGTGAAATATATTCTAGCAAATTTCTAGGTGTGCTCTATGTTTTTAATTGACCGTGCCCACCTTTCCTTAAGTGGAGTGATTTAAGCATAGCAGGCTGAAAGCATTCATCTGGGGCAGGCCAAGTTTGTTTTTTCCAACAGCTAGATTCATTGCTTAAATAGCAACAAATTGTAATCAGCCTGATTTTATATCAAACTGTTCAACCGTTAATGCGCCCAAAATAGAAACAACCCAAAGGTTGTCTTCACTATCATATGACACTGACCAATAAAAAAGCTTTAAAATTAATAAAAATAAAATTGACACAGATTTCTAATAATGAGGGAAATATAATTTTCTAGGTTAGATTCTCTGTAGAAACAGTAGTAACAGGAAAGAAGCAAAGTAAGAAGAACACCAACAAACATACAAAAATGTAATTCTCCATCTTTGGAGATGGCAGGTGTTGCTACCCCTCACCGTATGCTCAGAGGCACATGTTACCAAATTCTTCCAAGCTACACAGGAAGTGGATTGGACTATGAAAGGCCAACCCAAATTGTATTTGCATTTTGACAAATTTGTAGGGCAGTAGAATATCTCAAGAGTCTCCTGCTCCCTGGTGCATTCACTATAACTGCCCAATTTCCCTGCTTTTTAAAGTTTGATAAAAATATATGTGGGCTATAGGTTCATTCTTAAACTGCAAGTTTTTTTGTCTATTAGTGATTGAAGCTTTAACGGTGGCTGAAAAATATTCTTTTATTTTCTTTGAAGGTAAAAAATGTTCTTGCTGAGTTGTACGAGAATAAGAAAATAGCCAGTGCTACTCACAATATATATGCATACAGGTGAGTACCTAATCTTCAGTGGTAATTATTTTAGAGTGATGAACAAAAGAAACATTTATCTTGATTCTATTCCTTCACTAGCATCCAGACTGTCTCACACAGTCATGCTGTGCAACTCTGTGTGGTTGTAATAGATTTTTAGGGTATTTGAATAAAACCAAGAGTCCCATAAACAGAATTGTTGAGATGTGGGATAGCAGCAAGTATGTAAGAATAAGTGTTATATTTGCATTGTTATCTGACATTTGCTTTTTTTTTCATTTCAGGATATACTGTGAAGACAAGCATACTTTCTTACAGGATTGTGAAGATGACGGTGAGACAGCCGCAGGTGGACGACTTCTGCATCTCATGCATGTAAAAAGAACTGATAATTGGAGAAAATATTTTCACTTTGCATTGTAGGGCCAAAATAAGGTTTATTCTATATGTCTTCATTGACAAGTGCATATAAATGCAACCCATTTCAAAGTACTATTTGAATATTTTGACAGATGGGAGCTTAATGATAGAAATATTGGAAAGTAGTAAAAACATTTTACTACCCAGACACTCTTTAGCGGAAATTTCAGTTTCAGTTTGTAAATCTATTTATTATTATTTATTTAATTAATTTGTATCCCACCCTTCCTCCCAGCAGGAGCCTAGGGCATCAAACAAAGCACTAGAAGTTGCTTCAGGCAGATACCGGAGACAGGTGGACTGAATCTCACATTTCAATTATATGATGCCAACAGATTAAAATAATAGAAGAATCAAGTAAATAGGTTGCTATTTTAAAAAATAGAAAAAGTAGAGGAAATAAGTAATTAGTCTGCCCAGTGGGGAAAAGAAAAGGACACAAGACAATTCTCAAGGGCCCTGCTCAAGGGGAGATTAGTCACTAATCCCATAGACCTAATTAATAGGAGGCAGTAAAATTGTCTGAACCTGTAAATTAGAAGCATTTCATTTAAAGGCACAAGAACCCTGAAAGCCTTACTAGGACACTCTCAACAGTGAAAAGACAAATGGTGCAGTTGGAATTTATTACCAAAGAAACTGAGGCAAATCAGGTCTGAAAAAACATGAACCACCTTTATTTAAATTGTGTATACTGTTTTCTTTTAGCAGATCTCTTAATGTAGTAGATATTAACCACATAGGCTGTTCATGTTCTACCCTTTTGTGCAAATGGAGGTCTCTGGAATTTGATACCTGTAGCAGAATTAGATTTCTAGAGAATCCCAGTATTTGTTTTAAAATGTCTGGGTCTTAAAAGAACTCAACAATAACTTTGAAGAGATTTAGTCCTGCCTCATGTCTTATATGATCAATAATACTGAAACTCTTGACTGCATCATCTACTTATCACACGCTTTGGAAAGATCTTGTTGGCTGAAGGCCAAAAAACCCCTATTCTCTTTGATTTATTTGATATCATATATTGTTTACTGTTCATATATGTTAGTTAGAATAATAATGCAACTTTTCATAAATTCTGAATCTTACGACGGCAATAATTTGAAAACATAGGCAGTGGCTCCAGTCTGGTCCATGATGTCTGTATGCAACCTTATGGTTGTATTAAATCTAGATTCTTGGGATGGGCAGGGGGAATTGTATATCCAGCAGTCCACAGGTCCCCCATGCTCCAGCTTCATCTAATAGCTGGTCTCCAACAGGCTTCTGCTATATAGTTTTCTATTAGTATTGTGAGACTGCACATTCAGTGGTATGCACACAACATTCTGGTGCGTTTGCAGTTCCCTCAGTGGAGGTCAGCACCTGTAAAAAGCTTGGTGTTTACTGCAAACAGTTCTTCCAATGACATTGTCCTACTAATATAAATCTACCACATCTCGTTTACAGTGCCTCTCATGTTACTGCTATATTTCTTCCCCCACATTGAGGGTTCTTAATGGTCAAATGCTGGATTTGTTAAGTATGTGCAGGATATGCCTAAATTGGTGATTTTCAAATGCAGAATTTGAGATTCTGGGCTAATGTAAAGTCTCCTTACCAAAGAATTGGGGGCAGGGTAAGGTGGAGTTGTCTGGTGCAAAAAAAGTAATGTTTGTTTCTAGAAATATTCCAGATAATGCTTGAGTGGTGTCAACAATGAAATGTGCTCATTATATAGTATATAGAAGAACATATCCAGGCAGACACAGTCACAAGCTGATCTTCCATATGTTAATATGTGAATGTTTTTATGCAGATCCTGAATGCCTGCAATGTTTTGGTTGTGGTATCTCGGTGGTATGGTGGTATCCTGCTAGGACCAGATCGTTTTAAACATATCAACAATTGTGCCAGAAGTATACTTGTGGAGCAGAACTACACTAATTCACCTGTAAGTTTACCCTAATAGCAAGAGTTTCTGATAAGAGATTTGCTTTAAAGAATGCCTAGGGTAGAGCTGAAATGCACATACGGACACTTTCTGGAATGACAAGCACATATCTGAATTTTTCAAAGTATTTTCCCTTAAACTGAGGCACTCATAGAACAAATAAACCACTCTTTAAATGTCTGCCAAGTTTAAAAGTACTCCAGAGCAATCTGGAGATTCAGTACATTCATTTTCTGAGAAGGAAACTCCCAGGAAAAAAAACACAGAGGTGAATGCCTGGGGTTGGCTGTATGTCTTTTTGTCTTGCTTTCTTTTGTCCTTGGTGTGTTTGGTGCATGATCTCTGCCCAGTGGTGGTGAAGACAGTGGCAAAAGGAAAGAGCAGGAGTTGGTAGATTATCATTGAAGACAAAGGAAGGAAAGAACAAGTAAGAATATAAGAGGAGCCTGCTGGATCAGGCTAGTAGCCCATCTAGTCTAGCATCCTGTTCAAACTGTGGCCAACCAGATGCCCAAGGGAAGCCTACAAGCAGGACCTGAGTGCAGAGAGAACTCTCATCTGCGATTTCCAGAAACTGATAGTCAGAAGCATTCTGCCTCCAACGATGGAGGCAAAGCATAGCCATCATGGCTAGTAGACATTGATAACCTTATCCTTCATCAATTTGTCTAATCCTCTTTTAAAGCCATCCAAGTTTGTGGCCATCACTGCTTCTTGTGGGAGAAGAGTCTGAAATGTGAAAAGTAGCAGCATGAAATGTGGAAAGGACAAACCAAAGTGACAGATCAGCAAAGACTTCATGGGAGGTGGTGATGGTTTGGAAAGGAGCTACTTTGTTGTACTGATAAGAAGGCAGTATCATTGGAATGGGATGAAGTGGGACTATGAGCTTTGCATAGAGCCATGAGGGTGGCGGAAGCATGGCTGGTGACACTGAGCAGAGGCTGCAGGGCCACGGCCAGTCCAGCAGCAGGGTTGGTAGCAGTGGGGCTGAGCCTTTTCTCATTGGGGTTAACAGGGGAATGCCCAGTGGAAAGTCCTCTGCCTGTGCCAAATTTGTCTAACTGCTGGGACAGAATGAAGTAGACCATCGCCAGGAACAGGTGGTGATTCCCAGGTCAGCTTCTACCATGTACTTTGCACAGAGCAAAAAGCCAAAGCTCTCAAGGGCCAGTTCAACTTTGACCACACAGATGCCTTTGACAATGTGTTGATTGCCAAAACTCTTAGGGAGATCTTAGAGGGAAAAACAGTTTATGCCTTTGTCTTTCATTCACGAGTCCAGAGGAGAGTGGAAACACCTGCAGCTAATTGACTGCGCCCAGCCCACAGATTAGCTATGAAGGTTACTGCAATGCAGAACTTTTGGGGTCTCCATGAGGGTATCACCCCCTTTAATATTGTACTGTTGAATGTATTATCCAGTAGAGAGTGAGTGATGTTGTATTATTGGGTTATAGCTGAATTGTGCATGTGCTGCCCAGAGTGAGAGTCTGGGTTGTCATGTTTTTGTATGCTTCATAGATGCCCAATACCACTCAGTATGAGAAACTGAACTGGTATCGAATATGACCCTACCTGGGTAAGAGACGGGGAGGGAGCGGTTGCGTTGGCTGCTATGTATTTTTGTAGGCTAAGCATTTATTCCTTGTTTGTGGGACAGAGTTGGATTTAGACATGGAGGACTGTTAAGGACATGTTTGGGAGGGATTATTGGGAGGTGCAGCTCCTGGTATAGCTGTTTTCATTAATTAACTAATGATGCTGTTTTGGAAGTTTGTATTTTGTATTTGATTCTTAACTCATAATGTTTATGTTTAAGAGAATACTTTTATTTTTCTGTTGGTTATGCTGTTTGCAATGTGTCTTTTATATTTGGCCTGAATTTGTAATGTTTTCTTTTAATATTTTATGATGTTTTGTTCAATGTTTTAATCTAGGTTGTAAACCGCTTTGAGATTTGTTTCCCAAATAATATATAGCGGTATAGAAATGATTTAAATAAAATAAATAATAGAGCGAACCTGAAACATACAATAAGAGCAAATAAGGTGGGAAGTGGAAGAGAGTTGAAGAGTTTTAAATGTAAAAAAAATGTAGAAAATTATGGAGGATCTTAATTTTTAGGAGTCTAATTTCCACTATACAATCAAAGTTATTTTGTAAAATTGGTATAAAGTCTGGCAAAATTTCATGTTCATATGAAACTAACTGTCTTTTGTGCCAGTTGCTAAATATTTGAGAGCCTTGCAATGCAGTCTGCTCTATGCAAATATTACATGTGATGGTTTATGATACAGTGAGTTATGCACTAGTATTCTTGATCTAGATTATACAAAAGAAGAGGTGGATCCATTATACAAAAGAAGAGGTGGATCCATTTCAATCAGGCTTCAGGCCTGGACATGGGACTGAAATGGCCTTGGTCGCCTTGGTGGATGATATGAGGAGGGCGTTGGATAGGGGCGAATGCACCTTCCTTGTCCTCCTGGATCTCTCAGCGGCTTTTGATACCGTTGACCATGGTATCCTTCTGGACTGCCTGAAGAGGTTAGGCATAGGGGGCACTATATTGCAGTGGTTCCGTTCCTTCCCCTCTGTTAGGTACCAGAGAGTGGCATTGGGAGATGAGGTTTCGGATCCTTGGCCTCTCACTTGTGGGGTGCCACAGGGCTCCATCCTCTCCCCAATGCTGTTCAACATCTATATAAAGCCGCTGGGGGCTATCATCAGAAGATTTGGGCTGCAGTGTCACCAGTATGCAGATGACACGCAGCTCTATCTCTCATTCAAATCTTCACCGAGGTTGGCTGTAGAAACCCTATCCAAGTGCCTGGAGTCGGTGAGTGGCTGGATGGGAAGGAATAAGCTGAAGCTGAACCCTGACAAAACCAAGGTACTGTTTGTGGGAGACAAGGGAAGGTTGGGGGATGTTGACCTGGTGCTCAATGGGGAACAATTGCCCCTGAAAAACCAGGTCTGCAGCCTGGGGGTCATTCTTGACTCCCAGCTGTCCATGGAGGCTCAGGTCTCGCCTGTGAGCCAGGCGGCGCTGTATCAGCTCCATCTGATACGGAGGCTGCAACCCTACCTTCCCAACCATCTGTGGTACATGCCCTGGTCTCCTCTCGCCTAGACTACTGTAATGCGCTCTACGTGGGGTTATCCTTGAAAATGGTCTGGAAGCTGCAACTGGTACAGAATGCGGCGGCTCGCCTGATTAAAGGCAGCCACCGGCGAGATCACATCACTCCAGTGCTGAAGGAGTTGCACTGGTTACCGGTTGTTTTCTGGGCCCAATTCAAGGTGTTGGTTCTGACCTTTAAAACCCTATACGGTTTCGGCCCAGTCTATCTGAAGGAGCACCTCCAACATCATCAGGGATGCCGCTCAACATGATCAGCCTCAAAAGACTTTCTCTCTATCCCACCAGTTAAAACAGCTAGACTGGTGAGAACTAGGGAGAGGGCTTTTTCAATTGTGGCCCCCACTTTGTGGAATTCCCTCCCAAATGATCTCCGCCATGCCCCCTCTATGATGAGCTTCCGCCGGGCCTTGAAGACCTGGCTCTTCAGGCAGGCTTTTGGGGTGGGTTAGGTTTTATTATTATTGTTGAGATTTTTAATGTTTTAATGTATATGTATGTTTTTATTTTGTACGTCACCCAGAGTGGCTGGACAGCCAGCCAGATGGGCAACTAATAAATTTAATAAATAAATAAATAAAACATATTAATCCAAACATTACTCTTTTTTGAATTATATTAATCACAAATAATATCGGTATGTCAGTGAAAGTATAGTGTAATTCATTTCCAAGACATTAATGTAATGTATGTTTTCCATGGAGCAAATGACAAGAAAAGGCTCCAAGTGTATTGTTTATCATTCAGATCTAGGAAAAAACAGTGTTCTGGTATGAAGCTTAATTGTGGTACTGTAAATTGAAATGGAATCTGTTCTATAAGAGGGTGAGTGGCTGGCTGGTTGGCATATTTAATTAATACCTCCCTAAGGGACGTTTCTATGCCAACATTGTTGAAGGAGGCTGTGATAAGACCTTTGTTAAAGAAGCCTTCATTAGACCCTTTGGAGCTTAACAACTTCCACCTAGTCTCTAATCTCCCCATTTGGGGCAAGATGATTGAGAAGGTAGTGGCTACCCAGCTCCAAGTTTTCCTGGATGAATCTGATTATCTAGATGCTTTTCAATCAACCTTTAGGCCTGGTCATGGGACAGAGACTGCCTTGGTCGCCCTCCAGGGATCAGATAGGGGGAGTACATCCCTGTTGGTGCTGCTGGACCTCTCAGCGGCTTTTGATACCATTGACCATGGCATTCTTCTGAGCTGTTTAGCTGGGATGGGATTGAGAGGTACCATTTTATGTGGCTCTGGTCCTACCTGACGGACAGGTCCCAGAAAGACATGCTGGGAGACTACTGCTTGGCCTGCTGTTCTACAGGGTCCCACAGGGTCCCATACTGTCTCCCATGCTCTTTAGCATCTATATGAAACCCCTGGGAGAGGTCATCCAAAGATTTGGAGTTCCATATCAGTATGCTGATGGCAGACAACTCTATCTCTGTCTACCACCTGATTGCAGGAAGGGAGTGCTCATCCTAAACTGTGCCTCAAGACTGTGAAGGGCTGGATGTGGGCTAACTAACTGAAACTTAATCCAGACAAGATGGAAGGGTTGCTGATCAGAGGGAAAACTGTGCCAGGGATAGGGCTGCAACTTGTTCTGGATGGGGTTCCACTCCCCTTGAAGGAACAGGACCATAGTTTGGGAGTTGTCCTGGCTCCTGCCCTTTTGCTTGAATATCAGGTGGCTGCAGTCGCCAGGAGTGCTTTTGGCCAACTCAAACTGGTCTATCAGCTGCGCCTGTTCCTGGAAATAGTTGACCTGGCCACAGTGGCGCATTTATTGGTGACATTGAGGCTTGACTGCCATAATGCACTCTATGTGGGGCTGCCTTGGAAAGCAGTTCAGAAAGTGCAGCTGGTTCAAAATGTGACAGCCAGAATGTTAACTGGATTGCAGCACAGGCAGCATATCTTTTTTTTTAATGTTCACCGCCCAGAGAGCTGTTGCTAGTCGGGCTGTATATAAGCTTAATAAAATAAATAAATAAATAAATAAATATCACCCCTGTGCTTTATCAACTCCACTGGCTCCCAATTTGTTTCCAGGCCCAATTCTTAGTGCTGGTTCAGACCTTTAAAGCCCTAAACAGCCTTGGACCAATGTACCTGAGGGACTGCTTATGCCCATATGTACCTACCTGGGATTTAAGATCATCTGCCTCTAGTCTCCTCTGCGTGCCCAGGATGAAAGATGTCAGACTGGCAGGCACACACGAGAGAACCTTTTCAGCCGTGGCTCCCAAGCTCTGGAGTACCATATCTTAAGAAGCCCACTCTGCTCCCTTCCTGATGGTTTTCTGGAAACTTCTGAAAACCATCTTGTTCCGGAGAGCCTTTGGGAGGGACGGAAAGTAGATTCTATAACTCATTTTATTTCCCTCCTTTTTAGTTTTTTACCTCTTTAGTCCCTTTTAATATCATTCCCCTATATTTCTTAATTGTATTTTATGTATTTTATCTGTTTCAATGTTTTTGTGATTTTATTGTGTATGATTTTATTGTGAGCTGCCCTGCGTGCCCTATTGCAGAGTTAGAAGGGCAGGATAGAAATATTTTAATAATAATAATATATATATAAAACTGAGCAGAGTATTAATTGTAGTACATTAACCTTGAAAGTATGTTATCTGTGTAGAGAAAAGCAGGGTGGCTTATGTAGAATAAGAAATAATTATGAAGTCATGCTCATTTGATTCCCCTCCCCCTTTCCTCCTCAGGAAAATTCATCTAAGCAGCTGGGGAAGAACAAAAGAATAAGAAAAGACAAGAAGAAAATGTAACATTAATTCAGTTTGCAAAATAGCCATGATGTATTTTTCTCCTATATGTATGCAATTAAACACCAGTCATCCAGATACTGAAAAGAGCATCTCAAAGACATGGAAACATTTCGCAGTAACAATAAATATTTCATAGTAAGAGAATTCAACAGCAGCCCTAGAAAACCTTTTCCGTTTGTTCAGTGCCTCAACTGCTCAGGAGCTAAAGTTTTTAAACAAATGGGGTTCCTTATGTATTCAGTTACTTAATTTGTTAAGAATAATTAAATGAAGAAAGTCATTGTTTCACTGTCTTCTTTATCATTTGGGGAAGGGTTTCTGTTACCATACAGCGGTAAGAATCCATTGTACCAAGCAGGAATCTTAAAGGCCTTTGGAAAATCTGCCTTCGTATCTATTGTCAAGTTCTGCTCTGTACTATAACTTCAGTTCCAGTTTTCTTATTGGCAAGTGTCCGGCAGTCAGACTGACACTTATGAGTGAGGTTGACCTTAAGCAGCACACAACTTTCTGCTATTGAAAACAATAGTATGTAAAAGTGCCTAATGCCAGCTGAATCATACATTTTAATTGATTTTCAGTCTTGGGAATTTATTTTTTTAAATTCTCATTTGAACAGTCTGCTTACTACTGTGATGATTGTAAATATCTTTCAAACTGAAATAGAACTATGGGCAATTTTAATGCCTGTTATAAGTTTCTTCATAAAAGATAAAACTATTGTTCTTGTGGATTGTTGGTCTGCAAGTGGATATTGCTGCTGGATTGGCCACACACCTGAGAAACTAAGTTGATAGCACTGACAACAATTTATGTATGCATTTACTTGTGCATGGCGATGTCTCTTACTCTGAATTTATTAGTCTTATTTGTATTTTAAATTTATGATCCAATTCTACATAGTGTCATGGGCACAGTCAATATTGAATGGATTAGATTAGATTTTTATTTATGGCACTTTCACCAAAAACAAAGAAAAGCAATATTGACTTCTGGCAACTACAAGAGTATAAAACCACCTCTGACAATGACTCCATTTTAAAAATGGATTAAAAGTTCTTTGATTTTTTTAAAACACTTGACATTGAATGGAGTAAACCTGTTCTGATAGTTCTTTGCAAGAACTGTTTTTTCCTCAGATCTGCAGAATCATATAAATTGAAAGCATTGTCATAGCTGCTAACATCATCTATTGTTCCCAATCGCCCAATAATGAAATAGCCCTTGTCATCAGTAAGCCATCTATCTATCTATCTATGTTGAACCGATTGGGAGCAGTGACCACAGTGCTATTAAATTAAACATACATGTAACTGGCCAATTGCCAAGAAAATCCAACACGGTCACATTTGACTTCAAAAGAGGAAACTTCACAAAAATGAGGGGATTGGTAAAAAGAAAGCTGAAAAACAAAGTCCAGAGGGTCACATCACTCGAAAATGCTTGGAAGTTGTTTAAAAACACTATATTAGAAGCTCAACTGGAGTGCATACTGCAGATCAGAAAAGGTACCGCCAGGGCCAAGAAGATGCCAGCATGGTTAACGAGCAAAGTCAAGGAAGCTCTTAGAGGCAAAAAGTCTTCCTTCAGAAAATGGAAGTCTTGTCCGAATGAAGAAAATAAAAAGAACACAAACTCTGGCAAAAGAAATGCAAGAAGACAATAAGGGATGCTAAAAAAGAATTTGAGGAGCACATTGCTAAGAACATAGAAACCAACAACAAAAAATTCTATAAATACATTCAAAGCAGGAGACCATCTAGGGAGGCGATTGGACCCTTGGATGATAAGGGAGTCAAAGGTGTACTAAAGAACGATAAGGAGATTGCAGAGAAGCTAAATGAATTCTTTGCATCTGTCTTCACAGTGGAAGATATAGGGCAGATCCCTGAACCTGAACTAACATTTGCAGGAAGGGATTCTGAGGAACTGAGACAAATAGTGGTAACGAGAGAGGAAGTTCTAAGCTTAATGGACAATATAAAAACTGAGAAATCACCAGGCCCGGATGGCATCCACTCGAGAGTTCTCAAAGAACTCAAATGTGAAATTGCTGATCTGCTAACTAAAATATGTAATTTGTCCCTTGGGTCCTCCTCCGTGCCTGAGGACTGGAAAATGGCAAATGTAACGCCAATCTTCAAAAAGGGATCCAGAGGGGATCCTGGAAATTACAGGCCAGTTAGCTTAACTTCTGTCCCTGGAAAACTGGTAGAAAGTATGATTAAAGCTAGATTAACTAAGCACATAGAAGAACAAGCCTTGCTGCAGCAGAGCCAGCATGGCTTCTGCAAGGGAAAGTCCTGTCTCAGTAACCTATTAGAATTCTTTGAGAGTGTCAACAAGCATATAGATAGAGGTGATCCAGTGGACATAGTGTCCTTAGACTTTCAAAAAGCGTTTGACAAGGTACCTCACCAAAGGCTTCTGAGGAAGCTTAGCAGTCATGGAATAAGAGGAGAGGTCCTCTTGTGGATAAGGAATTGGTTAAGAAGCAGAAAGCAGAGAGTAGGAATAAACGGACAGTTCTCCCAATGGAGGGCTGTAGAAAGTGGAGTCCCTCAAGGATCGGTATTGGGACCTGTACTTTTCAACTTGTTCATTAATGACCTAGAATTAGGAGTGAGCAGTGAAGTGGCCAAGTTTGCTGACGACACTAAATTGTTCAGGGTTGTTAAAACAAAAAGGGATTGCGAAGAGCTCCAAAAAGACTTCTCCAAACTGAGTGAATGGGCAGAAAAATGGCAAATGCAATTCAATATAAACAAGTGTAAAATTATGCATATTGGAGCAAAAAATCTGAATTTCACATATACGCTCATGGGGTCTGAACTGGCGGTGACCGACTAGGAGAGAGACCTCGGGGTTGTAGTGGACAGCACGATGAAAATGTCGACCCAGTGTGCGGCAGCTGTGAAAAAGGCAAATTCCATGCTAGCGATAATTAGGAAAGGTATTGAAAATAAAACAGCCGATATCATAATGCCGTTGTATAAATCTATGGTGCGGCCGCATTTGGAATACTGTGTACAGTTCTGGTCGCCTCATCTCAAAAAGGATATGATAGAGTTGGAAAAGGTTCAGAAGAGGGCAACCAGAATAATCAAAGGTTGCAGCATTTGGGGCTTTTTAGTTTAGAGAAAAGGCAGGTCAGAGGAGACATGATAGAAGTGTATAAAATTATGCATGGCATTGAGAAAGTGGATAGAGAAAAGTTCTTCTCCCTCTCTCATAATACTAGAACTCGTGGACATTCAAAGAAGCTGAATGTTGGAAGATTCAGGACAGACAAAAGGAAGTACTTCTTTACTCAGCGCATAGTTAAACTATGGAATTTGCTCCCACAAGATGCAGTAATGGCCACCAGCTTGGATGGCTTTCAAAGAAGATTAGACAAATTCATGGAGGACAGGGCTATCAATGGCTACTAGCCATGATGGCTGTGCTCTGCCACCCTAGTCAGAGGCAGCATGCTTCTGAAAACCAGTTGCCGGAAGCCTCAGGAGGGGAGAGTGTTCTTGCACTCGGGTCCTGCTTGCGGGCTTCCCCCAGGCACCTGGTTGGCCACTGTGAGAACAGGATGCTGGACTAGATGGGCCACTGGCCTGATCCAGCAGGCTCTTCTTATGTTCTTATGTTCTTATTCTATCTGTAGTGTGGGGTCTTGGATCTTGCTCTGCAAATGGCTGAATGTGGATATAGAAGCAATTTGTAGTAGGGATGTAGGTAGCAGGAGAGAGATGCTGGATTTGAAGTGTGCAAAAACAAGCCTTTGCATTTAGGAGTAGGCAGGCTTCTAAAAGGCATACTGCTTGCTTTGGAGAATTGATGTTGCTTGTGTTGTATGTCTACTCTGTGCTATAGGGGTTTAGAGAATTCAGACCAGGACTTGGAAGATTCAGATTCAAATGGTCACAGCTGTGAAGTTTAATGGGTGACCTTGAGCCAGACTATTTTTTTTTTTTTAGCTTAAACTACCTCACAGGGCTATTGTAAGAATAAAATGGCAAGAAGAGAGAATCATGTTCACCCTCCTGAAAGAATGGATGGGAGACAAGTGTAATAACTAAAGAAATGGATATTTGTAAATAAATGTCTATTACGAAAAGCAGTAGTGACCTTTCATCCAAAAGGAAACAAAATCCCCACTATCCACACAAGTGGGAATGTGTAATTGTATTTTAGTGAATGCAATACAGTTAGGCATCTTATCTGCATCTTCTCACTTGCATGGAGGATCCCTAAACACATACACAGATGTGTGAATATGGTTCCTTCATATGCCAGCAATGTGCCAGGCACACAAGCATCAAGGGGCAGGCTTCATCAAGCTTTCAAAATAGGAGATTGGTTTTCTGTCAGAAATAGTGTTCAACCTGTTTTGTGTTGGATTGCACTCCCCCTAGCAGTGGTTCTGAACCTTGGGTGCATGCACCCCCAGGGGTGCGAGACACTTTTTCTAGGGGTGCGAGGCGTTGTTCAAGAGATTTTAAAAATTCATTTATCTTAGCTAAGTTAGGCTAAAATACACATTAAAAAAAATGAACGGTATGTTTTCAGGGAGTGCAAGAGCATATTTTGGAAATCCAAGGGGTGCTGGCTCTGGAAAAGGTTAAGAACCACTGCAAGGGTCAAGTTTGCAGTCTAGGGGTACTCTTAGATCCAGCTTTGTCACTGTAGGTGCAGGTAGTCGCTTTCATCAGCTTTGGCTGGTGTTCCAGCTTTGGCATCTCCTGAGCAGTGATAGCCTGGTCACAGTTAAGTATGTTCTGATAGCATCTAGCATTGGCTACTGTAATATGCTGTTTTTGTGGCTTCCTTTGAAGATTGGAACCTGAAGCTCTGAAACTCAAGTATAGATTTGGCAGGAGTACACAAGTTGCTCTCTAGAAATCTGAAGCAGGATTTGAGAATTTGTTGCCTGCTGTAGGAGTTCCCCTATTTGCTTCCAGTGTGCCCTGATTGCATATTTATAATAAAGCAAGCATTGCAGAGGCTCCATACATCTTCAGTGTGCTCTCACCCAGGGGAACTAAAACCTGTTGTGCTACTGGCCCTGGAATGTTTTACCACACAGCAAGTAACAATCTAAAGGCTTCCAAAGGTTTCTTGCTGATAGCACAGTTAAAACACATTTACACATTATTGTACACCCCCCCCAAATTCCAGGATTTCAGCATGAGATGAAATCATCACACTTTACTACAAGGCCAGAGGCAGCCCAAATTTACTAAAAGCATATTTTACCATCAGAATTGGTTCTTGGTCATATATATTGTATTGTTTGGATTAGTTCACCAAAATTCTCATTATGGGCAGCTGGCACACATATTTCCTGAAACTCATTACTTATCCTTCAGAAAGAAATTAATTCGTAATCAAAATGTGTTATCTATATTTAACAAATATTTATTAAATATAAAATGCGTTTATACATGAAATTAAAATTATTTTATACTAGTGGAAGCTTTTAATCTTAAAAATAAAATGAAAATCTTAAAAGTATTGCATTTGGGTTTGTATCTTTCCAGTAGATGTCAGTAGAACTATATGCTGTTGGCTGATGTAAACTTCAGCTTAAAAGTTTAACTTGTTTTTGGAGTGTGCACAGGTTACCTAAATTTTATGAAATCTAACCACTGCTGCAAAGTGTATCCTGTCTTTATGAGTAAATTTCACAGACATACAATTTTTATCACAGAAATAATTTTCTCTACTTTTTTACTTTTTTCCCTCCCAATGTATATTTTGTCACTGGCAGTGGTAACAACTAGTGCTTCCTCTTCCTTGAATTTCTGGGATGGGAAGTGCAGGAAAGCTCTGTCTGTCTGTCTGACCCTTGCAATCATACAATGATAGGGCCATAAGGAATGCAAAGATCCTCAAATTGAATTTCAGGATTTTAAGGCAGGTTCCTCTACTCATCAGCACTGTATAGAGTAGTCTATATAAATTAGAGTGCCCCAAACACACACAAAGAGAAAGCACAAGCAATATAAATCACAGCGAATGTGCCTGTAGAACTAATTGTTCAATTAAGTGCATTGTGCCATGATCTAGTTTTTAAATACACCTCACCTTGGGGGGGAAAAGGTTCCATTTTAATGGTGTATATAGGTGGGTGTAGTATAGCTAAGCTAACCCTGTTCTGAACCTTACACTGGAAACTTCTGGTAAAACGGGATTAAGGTGAGTGTAAGTGGGAGAAGAATGCTAAGTCATTTCAGGGGAAAGTAGATAGGTTTTTGGAGTTGGGGAGCTTACTAGTAAAATGGAGCTGCCTTATTTTTCTCCCAACAGTGGCTGTGAAATGATGCTACATAGGGTTGTTCCACTTGAGGCACTGTGAGGGAATGCAGAGGCCTGGTTAGCTGCTGACTTCAGCGGCTCCACACAACTTGGGGTGACTGGAAAATTTTGTGTTAAAGGAAGAAAAGTTAAGATGCTGCCACTGCTACTTTTCATGGTCAGCCTCCCATCTCTGAAAACCCCTTGTGACTTTCTCTTGCCCTCTGAAAAAGTAATCAAAATGTCCTCCCATGTTTGCAGTCTGCAGGTAGGGCTGTGAAATGGGGAGGGCCTTCTTGGTTAAGGCACCCTACTTGGGGGGGGGGTATCAAGTTGCTTTCCTGAGGCACCCAAAGCTCTAGAGCCGACACTGCATCTGGGAATGGAGGAAATATTCCGGAGCACTTGCAGTTACTGTAGGAAACTACCTATACTGTGTAGGCTGCACTGGTCTGTCAGCTATATCTATATGAGAGGAATTAGCAACGCCTGAAGTATATGGCATTTGTAGTTGCTGGGGCATGGGGACACTGACACATGCTGCTTTTGCCTGGTTTTGGAGTTAAAGCTATTTAAACAGGCCAACGGCTGTGTCAGTGTGGCGGTGAATAAAACTTTAAAATAGGTTTTAATCATGTAAGGACAGCAAAGTCATTCCCCAGCATGGATCTTTAGGTAGCCAAAGCAATGCTAGCCACACACAAGAGGGAGGCATGCTTGGGGGAACACAAGGTTTATAGAAGTACAAAAAAATCTTTTGTTGGGGGGGGGAATCCCTAAAAGATAGGGGGAGCCCAATGAGGATTGAGCATGTTCAGGGTGCATGGAATGGTTAGTGATTGTTGAAGGGAGGTGGGAATGGAAGACCAGGGTATGGGAGAGTAAATGGAATGGCACATCCCAACAGAGAGCCTAGCTGGCTAAAATTCTGAACAGGAGCACATCACACAATATTTTGCTTTAGGTCCTGTTTTGTTATTTTTAAATGTGGGTGTCTGCCTTAAACTGTATGGGATAGGATAGGAAAAAGGTGTAAGCCAGCCACCCTTGAAAGATACATGCACACTCAAGGAACAGCATGTGCAATCAAGAGTTATTTTTTGAAGATTCAACTACAGACACTTGTGAAACTGAGTACTCTTTTTAAAAAAATGGTTAGCCCATACAAGCAACTGCAGCAGAACTTTCAAACATCTGACTGCATATGTGATAGATGTCATGTAGACACACAGGATAACAGCAAAGATCCTAAGCAGATAAGTTCATAAATTCAAGATTTCTCCTTCGAATAAAAAATATGTACATTCCTTTAATCTTCCATGATTGTTTTTTCAGTGCAGTATAATAAAGGCAAACATCCTAGCTATGGATTGATTGTGATGATGTAATATCATTAGCTCTGTCCATCCATGGAAGGGACTGTGAGCCAGTGGATGCTCCCCAGAGGAGGAAGCAGAGGCAATTTTCACTGATTCCCCATGCAGCTCCCAGCACTGTTTTGTAGGGTCACGCAATCTTCTAGAGCAGATTTGGCAAGGACTTATGTTGCTGCAGGGGAAGGTAGAATTGGCAAAAGCTGATTTCTCCACTTCTTCTGGGGGCAGCGTCTCATGGGCAGGAACTCTGGATTCAACCCAAGTAGTTCAACACATTAAACAAATATGTAATCTATTCACCACTGTTTATGATGAATTATAATTTGAATTGCAAGGTGCAGTTCAACCTTGCAATTGTTTCAGTGGTCTAAATGCTGCAAATAGAGGATTAACTTTGGCAATGTATGAAACAATTTAGGCTTGCATAGATCAAAAGTAGTTTTTTTAATGATACACAAGCAAATGCAATAGCAAAAGACAATATGAAACCTTATCTGACAGTTCAGCTGATAATCAATTATGTGCTGGCCCATTTGTGTGTAATTGCCTAGGCTTAATGATCCTGTAATTATTAAAAAAAAGTTTGCCATTTTTGTCTCAGATAATCCAAGAAATGTACTGTGCACTATTGTACATAATGTAATGTACATTTGATGTTGATCTCTGAGGAGAAAGTAATCCAAGATTTTGTATCATTCTGACAACATTACTTTTTATTATTTAATCGGTTTATTTTATAAAGAGAATTAGTTACATTACAAATTACATTGCATTACAAATTTCAACAATTTTTAAAACTGGAGATTTCAAGCATGTAAAATTTTGTGACGAATATAAATGTTTGTTTTTTCTGTTGGAAAAAAACTGACCTGCCAATTTTCTGCCTGCCTACTTAAAGGCTCTACAAGAGAGGTCAAAATAAGTAGAAATGTATATGTGGAGGCAGGTAGAGTCTTACCTCCTGGCCGCACCCGCAACCTACAGACTTTGATTTGTAACCTTTGCGTAGGGCTTATGTATCTCCACATAGGTTCTGATTGCACAATCTGTTTGTAACTTCTGCAGAAGAGGAAAGGGCCGTAGCTGGTAGAGCATCTGCTTTGCATGCAGAAAAATCTGCCTGAAACCCTGGAAAGTTACTGCCAGTCAGTGCACACAATACTGAACTAGGTAGACCAATGGTATGACTCAGGGAACACAGCAAGCTGCCTTTTAATGCATGGCAATTCTGGGAAGAACCAGAAAGTGCAATCCCAGTCCCCCTTTCATTAATTCATTTCTAGACACTTTAATGATCTATCTGCACAGGGAAATCAATTTGTTACCAGAACTAAAGGGATTTGAGTGCACTCTCACCATCAGCCATTCTGCTGGTAACTTCCGTTTGTCTTCTGGATTACTCTGATCCTCTGGTTAAGACAGCATACTTTTGACCTGCTGTACCTTTGGTCCTTGATTGCTGTGCTTTTGTAAGTATTTATCAGGGTTCCCACTTCTGCAAGGGACCGTATATAGGCCCAGTTCAGACGTAACAACAGGCCATGGAAACCATAATGTTGTTAGCAGTATGAGCTACTGCAAACCTTGGGTTTGTACGTTCTCCTTTTTCCTGCTCCTTCCAATTCACTTTGCTACAAACCACGGGTTGCTATTTTGTCCAAATGTAGCAAACTGTGGTTTGTACAACTTATAGTTCGCTCATAATTTGATCCCGATTTTAGAACCCAATTTGAGAACAAACTATGGCTTGCACAGATAGCAGTTCGTAGCCTTTCAAAAAAAATGGCAAACTGCAACTGGAAGTTTCTAATCTGCCACCGAGCATGGAGAAGAGAGCTCCTGCTCCAGTCTCATCACAGCTCATGTTTGTAACAACAAACCATGTTTTGTTGCTACTTCTGAAACAGGCCATACTTTGGCCTATAACTGGAAGAGGCTGTTGTAGCATATCAGCGCACAGTTTGCAGTGGGTGAGTGTTACCAGGATTTTTTCCAAGGAAGCTAATGAAATTTGGATATTAGTTTAGATCACAATCATTTTGCACTATGACTCTATGGGTCTGTTAACCAAATTTTCTCCACATGTGGAAAAAAAAATCCTACATGCCTGTTTCATTTTAAAATGAGTATATTCTGGTTTTGTTTCTTGGGAATAAAATTCAAATATAACGGAAAACACATTGAATGGAAAGAGCTAGACAAAAATACATCTTGAAAAGTATATATTTGGCCAGAATATTAATCTTTAAAATGTATGAATATGCCCCATGAGACTGAAGGAAAGGTTCTGCCATTTCTTATTATCTGGCTTAGTATGCTGAGTACATGAATAATTCAGCTAGGAAAGTTTTTCTGGTGATGTATCACCAAGAAACTATTAAGATGCCATCATGAAACATTGGAAGGGGAAATCCAGTCTCAATTGCTCTAGTGACTATGGCAGTAATGGGGAATAAATCTGATTTTTCTCACTTAACTGTTAACACCTGAGTAACTGTCAGATATCTTCTGCTGGTATCGGCAGCACAAATGGTAACACAGATGCTTGATTTGGGGGCATAAATTAGCATATCATTTCCACAGGGGGGTGGGCAGGTTACACGTGCTGATGGCTTACCAGCTGGAGCTTGCCAGGCCCTTGCGATGTTTCAGATTCAACGGCAAAAAATGGTTCACTTTTCCAGGTGAACAGGAGCCACAGAAACACAAAACACAGCTATATTAAATGGAGGGGATTCAGATGCCATGTACATACACATGGTCACAGCTTTTAACTTCAAAATAGTGACCTTCAGTCTCAACTCCCCTACCCATAACCATAATAATGAATTCCAAGGGTGTGGGGGAAAGCTGCTTTTAAAGGTGCAGGAGCAGGTGCAGTAAAAAAAAAAAAAGCAACTCTAGCAACTCTTAATCTTCTATCACTTTTGCTTTTTTCCCTCAGCTATAAAGTTGAAAGAGATCATCTCTGGCTACTGTAGGATTTTCATTTCCAGACATGGAGATGGCTACTTTAAAAATGTAAGGCTAGAATGATTTTATTTATTTTATTTAACTGGATTTATATGCCCCTTAATCATTAAAATCTCTAAGTAGTTTACATAAAATACCCCCTTTCCCATTATCCTTCCTGAAAACCAGCAATAAGCACAACAATTAGAAGAGGAATTTTCCCATCTAACCAACATTTTAATTTCCTACCATGCCATAGAAGAATGCTACAGCAGGGACATGATGGCAATTAAAATGGTTGAGTTAGACCCACCAATAGACCTCCGTTTTTCAGCCAGACACTCAGGTTTCTGGGGGTCCCCTCCGGGTTTCCGGGTGACTCACCTTAATCTCCGGACTTTCAGCTTTCATTTAAAAAAAAAAAAGTTTCTAGGTGGTCTGATTCCAGATATATACACCAAAACGTCACACACACCCCACAACTTCTTAGCTGCTGTAAATTCTGCTCTAATCCCTGCCCTTTCAGGTTTTTAGCCAATAAGAAGTCAGGGTTGTGACTGACCAGGAATTATAGAGCTCAAACCCAATAGAGTCAAATCGCATTGTCGGCCTTCAAGTCGTTTCCGACTTATGGCAACCCTATGAACAGGGTTTTCATGGTAAGTGGTATTCAGAGGGGGTTTACCACCGCCTCCCTCTGAGGCTGAGAGGCAGTGACTGGCCCAAGGCTCAGAAAACATGTTTTTCCTGCTCCTCTGAATATCTCACAGATTGAATAAGTAAGCTTTCAGTCAATTTTTCTCTCTTGTGGGTAGGAGTCAGACAGGTTTAAATTTTGAAGAGGGCAGTGTTTTGCAAACTTCCCAAATTGAAGCTTTAATCCAGTACTTGCTTTTCCAGAATAAACATACCCAGAGTAAACCCCATTGAATTCAATAGGACTTCCTTTTGAGTAGACATGGTTAGGATTGTGCTGTAAATTGATGGGACTTTTGAGTGAACATAGGTGTTATAATAGGTAGCAGTTCCATCCAGCAGAGGGAACTGCAGGGAGACTGCCATGGAGATCTGGAGGCTGAGCTCTAGAGTAAAGGTCAGGTGGGAGGAGCCTGAGCAAGCACAGTAGATTTTGTAAGCATTCTCTTAATAAAGCCTTAGTTATAGCAAGCAGGTTTCTGTCTTCTCTCAGCAAAGAAAGCACTATTAAAACATGGTGTCAGAAGTGAATCTACCTTTCTGAAGAAAAGGAGAGCTCAAGCACCACTGCTTGCAAAGGCAACAAGTACACTGGTGGCAGAAGAAGATACTTTGGCAATGGTAGCCAGCATGATTCCAGTTCCAGGGCCCACGGACATGGCAGGTGATATTTTTAATAACTGGATGTTTTTCAAAATGCAGTGGGAGAATTATAAAATAGCAACAGGATTGGCTGGCAAAGATAAAAACATTAGGGTTGCAACACTGCTATCAGTGATGGGAAAAGAATGTCATTTGCTCCAGCAGCACCTTGATATTACAGCAGCAGACAGACAAGTTGCTAGAAGTGCTTCAAAGGCATTTTGAACCTACTAGAAAGGTTATATATGAATGATATCTCTTTAACAAATGTGCCCAAGAACCTGATGAAACTAATAATAATAATAATAATAATAATAAATTTAATTTTTGTGTCGCCTATCTGGCCGAAGCCACTCTAGGCGACGTACATATTAAAATTCAGTAAAATACAATATAGTTACAGAATAAAATACAATGCAGTCAACAATAATGCAGGCATAAAACTATGTAGGGCAATCAGTAAACAATTTTCACAGAAACAATAAACAATCACAGAAAAATTAGCCCACCCCGGAGATCCCAAAGGCCTGTCCAAAGAGCCAAGTTTTTAAGGCTCGGCGAAATGTATCCAGGGAATGGGCATGGCAAAGATCAAACGGGAGGGAGTTCCAGAGAGTGGGGGCCGCCACTGAAAATGCCCTCTCTCTAGTCCCCACCAACCTAGCTGTTTTCGTTGGTGGGACTGAGAGAAGGCCCTGCGTGGCTGATCTAGTCGGGCGGCTTAATTTGTGGTACTGGAGGTGCTCCTTCAGGTAAACTGGGCCGAGACCATATAGGGATTTAAAGGTTAACACCAATACCTTGAATTGGGCCCGGAAAACAACTGGAAGCCAGTGTAGATGAAATAACACTGGTGTGATGTGATCGCGGCGGCAGCTGTTTGTAAGCAACCGAGCCGCCGCACTACAGATCAGTATGTTACTAAATTAAGCAAAAAGGCAGATTCATGTGCATATAGCACCTTGAAAGAAGAATTGATTAGAGACAGATTGATTATAGGCATTAAGGACAAGGGAGCACAGATGAGAATGCTCCGAAGGTCTGCCTTGACTCTGCAGGAAGCCATAGACGTATGCAAGGCTAGTGAACAAACCCTTGTGCAAATGCAAGAAATGCACCCTTCAGAAGCCGATAGCATGCATTATATTAGCAAAAATAAACATTCTAACATGCATATGTCATCATGCAAAAACATGCATATGCCATCATGCAAAACTAGTGCTGAGCCCAAAAGATTTCAAAGTGAGAGCTGTGGATACTGTGGCAAAATTCATGATCCTGGCAAATGCCCAGCATTTGGAACTATTTGCAGAAGCTGTGGTAAAAGAAATAATTATGCAAGAGTTTGCAAACAATCTAAACAGAAAAGATCTGCACAGCATGTGAAACAGATAGGATGATCTATACAGTAAGTCAGACTGTGATATTTTCTACATGCATGACATCAGAACAGTGCATACTAAGACAAAAAAGTGGTTTGTCAAACTTGTATTAGTACCTTGCCCAGAAACTTTGCAGTCCTGGCTCAAGCAAGACACTGAAAGTCAAATA
This sequence comes from Rhineura floridana, assembly GCF_030035675.1. NCBI lineage: Eukaryota > Metazoa > Chordata > Lepidosauria > Squamata > Rhineuridae > Rhineura > Rhineura floridana. The sequence continues at coordinate 246,971,707 of NC_084480.1, forward strand.
GACAGTGGTGCATCTGTAAATGTAATGGGTTACAGAGATTATCTTAATATTATGCAAGATGGGACTTCCCAGGAGGATCCCTCCGCCTGTGCAGCCTCTAAGACGGGCTCCCGTCTTGGATGAAACTTTTTCAGTTTTAAATCCAGTCAGAAGGGTTTTTTTTGACTGGGGATAATTTCTTCCGGATAAGGAAGAAACGTGAGATTTCCCACACAGCTTTGTTGTGTTTGTTGGAGACTGGAATTCGTCAGAATTGTCTGTGAAAGAAGGTCTTCCAGCAGCTCGGACGGAGCTAGGATTTCTAGCTAGCTCAGCTGAATAAGTGAACCATTTTTTTCCCCAAAGAAAAACGGCCTAACAGGCAAGCATTCTCCTGTCTATGCTCATTATTTTGTTATCTATACAGCTAAAGAGATTTGTCAAAGAACCAGCAATTAAGAAAACCTGGGTGAGTCAAAACTTTCTCTTTTACTCACGGAACTAAGGGGGAAGAAAATAAAAATAGCCTATCTTTTTTTTTTATTGCAAAAAGCTGACATGGAAATTAGCATTCTAAAGATTACAACGGATGAGGGGTTTCTGATTGGAAGAGAAAAGAAAAATCTTTTTGATTTATAAGACTTTTGTGTAATATATGTCTGGGACTATTTTTTCTGGTCTACTTTTTTTTTCTTTTTTTGACAAATCTGCTCATTCTTTCTGCTGCTAGTTATTTGGACGCTGTGAACTAAAGCTGTTTTTGCACTTCTGGGCATATAAGAGATAAGGGCTGTCTAGAGTGTGACGTCAGTTGGTTTGAAAGATTAACTCCTTTGTAACTGGATAAAGAAATAAACTGCTCTTTGCTTGGGACATTGAAAATTGAAGGAGTTTTGTTCCTTTGGTTTTAAGAATGACAATTAAGAAGATCATGAATGTACAAGAAGGGACTTTATCTTTAGATATGTTTCAGAAAATAATAAATGGGATTAAGTCAATAAAACAAGAACTGAGAAATAATAGTCAAGCGTTGAGAATTGAATTTGACGAAATGAGACAGGAGCTGAAAGAAATTCAGGATTCTATGAGAAAGGAGAATAAAAGATCTGGAAAACCAAAAAAGGATGAAAGAAAAATTAAAGGCAAGGTTCAAACTATGGAGATTGGATTAAATATGGACCTGGAAAAAGATTTGGATTTCCTGGCTGTGATGGATCCTGGAGACAAATATTAGGGTTTGGAACTCAGCGCTGTCCCTGAAGGAATTGATGAAGAGATTGGAGATAAAGATATTATCGGTTCGAAAAAATTCCTGGACTGGAAGGATTTGATGGAACTTGAAATGGAGAAAATTAACAGAATTAATCCCTGTTTTGTGTCAATGGAAAAATCTTCAAGAGATGTGCTAGTGTATTCTGTAAAAAAGAGGAACAGAGATGCGGCTTTGCAACAATACTTCAGTGATACGTTCGGAATTGATGGCAAGGAAATATCTGTGATACAGGAAATTCCTATCAGACTCTTATTATATGACTATGACAGCAAGATTATTGGGTGCGTAAAGATGGAAGATGGAAGATGGAACCAACACGGATAATGGAAGAAGAGCGATTTGAAATTACTGGACTTAGTAGACTTGATGAGTTGGATTAATTGACATGTTTATCTAGAAAAAAAATTGATGGACATATATCTCAAGGATTGGAAACTTCTCTTTGACTTTTTGTGGAAGAATAATATGATATGATGTTAATGAGATTTGATACCAATTAAGATAACCGCTGGAGGAAGGTGATTTTATAATCTATTAAGAGACAGGCTTGTTATATATTATAGACTTATAGCTGAACTACGACAAATCGGAAGTCAATATTTTAATATTTTTTTCTTTTTTTATTGTATTAGTTATTGATTTGTGTTTTTTCTTTTTGTATTGTTTTGGTTTTGAAAATTTAAATAAAAATTAATTGAAAAAAAATATTATGCAAGATGGAGAGGCAAAGCCATCGCCAAGCAAAGCTAAGCTGAGACTATATGATGGCACAATTCTCACACCACTAGGTCAATGTGTGCTGCAGGCAGAATATAAAGGAAAAAAATATCAGCTAGAATTCCAGATTGTGAATTCCAGGCAAAAGCCCCTCCTATCAGCAAGCACTAGTGAACGTATGAAACTGGTAACATTAAATACTACACAAGACATCCATACACTCAGACTTGAAGCCAACAGTACCTTGGCTATGGGACAAGTACAAGGTGGCATAGCAAAGGCACAAATTCTTAAAAGTTACCATGATGTCTTTGAGGGACTTGGCTGTCTTCCAGGCACCTTACATTTCAGAGTGGATGACACTGTGCAACCAGTGCAACATATGCCACGTAGAGTCCCTATCACATTAAAAGAAAAAATCATAACTGCAATAAGACAAATGGAAAAAGATGGAATAATTGCCAAAGTGACAGAACATACCAAGTGGATAAGCAGCATGGTAGCCATAGAGAAACCTGGTAAACTTCGCATCTGTATAGATCCAAGTAATTTAAACAAGGCATTATTACGAGCTCACTACCATAGAAGAAATCTTTCCAGATCTTGCCAAAGCAAAAATATTCTCTGTCTTAGATGCAAAGGATGGGTATTGGCAAATCTTATTAGATGAAGAAAGCAGCCACCTTACTACATTTTGGACCCCAGAAGGACGTTATAGGTGGCTGAGAATGCCTTTTGGAATAAAACCAGCAGCAGCAGTGTATCAGCACCGCCAACAAGATGCACTGGTGGGTTTCAAAGGAATCAGTGTAATTGCAGATGACATTTTGGTATATGGCTGTGGAGATTCAATGGAGAATGCCATAGCTGACCATAATCGCAACCTCGTCTCTCTCCTGGAAAGGGCGAGAGAAGTCAATCTGAAACTCAATAAAAATAAGATGAGGCTACGACTGACAGCAGTACCCTATATGGGACACCTCCTAACATCGCACGGCTTACAACCAGATCCAGAAAAGGTGAGAGCTATCCAGCAGATGCCTAAACCATCCAATACCAAATCTCTTCAGCAGTTACTGGGATTTGTTAATTATCTGACTAAATTTCTTCCTTGCCTTTCTGATGTTTGTGAGCCTCTCAGATGACTATTGGACACAGGTGCAACTTGGGTGTGGCTACCTCAACATGATGCAGCCCTCCAACAGATCAAAGACTTGGTTACTAGACATCCCGTGTTGAAGTATTATGACATGAATGAAGATGTCACCATCCAATGTGACGCCAGTGAAACTGGCCTGGGTGCTGTACTTTTGCAAAAAGGACAGCCTGTTGTTTTTGCATTAAGGTCTTTATCACAAACTGAGCGGCATTATTGTAATTGAAAAAGAATGCTTAGCAATAGTATTTTCTTGTGAAAAATTTGACCAATATATACGAGGTCAGAAATGAAGTAAAGGGTCAGATCTGTAAAGAAATTTGGATGTTAAAAGGTAGGGGCAGGGCATTCCAGGCAGGGGGTTGCCAACCCTACTTGGATATGGATATCTTTGCAGAGGTTCCCTAGCCAAGCTTTACCAACAACACAATCCAAACCATATCTACTGAGAAGTAAGTCCTATTGAGTTCTATGGGGCTTAGTCCCTTACTAAGTGTGTTTAGAATAGCAGCCCTTTGGGGGCATCCATCTTTACTCCTGAGTGCTCTCATCTAATATCTCCACAACACTAGGCTCTTTCTTCCTACAATGGCCTTCTGGTGACTGGCCTGGCCTGGCCTGAGGGCACTTGAACCCTTTTTGCCAGAAGCGAATTGGCTAGATTAAATGTTCCCTACCCAGGTTCCATGTTTTAGCTAAGATTTCTATGTTAATTTCCAATCAGATAAATGTTTTTGTATGAATTGTATGTGCCAAGCAACTGTGGTTGATGCTTAATGTATCATGCTTAATGACATCACTTGGACCTGCCCCATGACATCACTTGGACCCACCTTGTGATGTCACTTGGACCCGCCCCCAAAATCTCAGTGTTTGGAATGCTTCTGACCTGGCAACCCTACCCACTAAGCTCTTACCCCAAAAAATAAATAAAGGGAGGCTAGAACAGGCATCAGCAATGGGCCTGCTGGGGCACTTGGGGCCTGGATGTTGTCCAAAGATGACAGGTAGTAACACAAGCTCTGAGTAGATAGACCAAGCTACTTCCTGGACAGACAGGAAGTAACCATACCTCTGCTTGTAACAAGGAACCAAACTAACCTCACAATCCTTAGAAAAGCATGCCTACCTTCATCATTGCTTATCTTTTGGTGAATAGCAAAGGCCTGGTTCATTCCGCAGGCGTTCAGACCACCGACAAAACAGAATTTTGTTGCTATTCTACTACTTTTAATATGGTGTGATTTTAAGAACATAAGAACATAAGAAGAGCCTGCTGGATCAGGCCAGTGGCCCATCTAGTCCAGCATCCTGTTCTCACAGTGGCCAACCAGGTGCCTGGGGGAAGCCCGCAAGCAGGACCCGAGTGCAAGAACACTCTCCTCTCCTGAGGCTTCCGGCAACTGGTTTTCAGAAGCATGCTGCCTCTGACTAGGGTGGCAGAGCACAGGCATCATGGCTAGTAGCCATTGATAGCCCTGTCCTCCATGAATTTGTCTAATCTTCTTTGAAAGCCATCCAAGCTGGTGGCCATTACTGCATCTTGTGGGAGCAAATTCCATAGTTTAACTATGCGCTGAGTAAAGAAGTACTTCCTTTTGTCTGTCCTGAATCTTCCAACATTCAGCTTCTTTGAATGTCCACGAGTTCTAGTATTATGAGAGAGGGAGAAGAACTTTTCTCTATCCACTTTCTCAATGCCATGCATAATTTTATACACTTCTATCATGTCTCCTCTGACCCGCCTTTTCTCTAAACTAAAAAGCCCCAAATGCTGCAACCTTTCCTCGTAAGGGAGTCGCTCCATCCCCTTGATCATTCTGGTTGCCCTCTTCTGAACCTTTTCCAACTCTAGAATATCCTTTTTGAGATGAGGCGACCAGAACTGTACACAGTATTCCAAATGCGGCCGCACCATAGATTTATACAACGGCATTATGATATCGGCTGTTTTATTTTCAATACCTTTCCTAATTATCACTAGCATGGAATTTGCCTTTTTCACAGCTGCCGCACACTGGGTCGACATTTTCATCGTGCTGCCCACTACAACCCCGAGGTCTCTCTCCTGGTCGGTCACCGCCAGTTCAGACCCCATGAGCGTATATGTGAAATTCAGATTTTTTGCTCCAATATGCATAATTTTACACTTGTTTATATTGAATTGCATTTGCCATTTTTCTGCCCATTCACTCAGTTTGGAGAGGTCTTTTTGGAGCTCTTCGCAATCCCTTTTTGTTTTAACAACCCTGAACAATTTAGTGTCATCAGCAAACTTGGCCACTTCACTGCTCACTCCTAATTCTAGGTCATTAATGAACAAGTTGAAAAGTACAGGTCCCAATACCGATCCTTGAGGGACTCCACTTTCTACAGCCCTCCATTGGAAGAACTGTCCGTTTATTCCTACTCTCTGCTTTCTGCTTCTTAACCAATTTCTTATCCACAAGAGGACCTCTCCTCTTATTCCATGACTGCTAAGCTTCCTCAGAAGCCTTTGGTGAGGTACCTTGTCAAACACTTTTTGAAAGTCTAAGTACACTATGTCCACTGGATCACCTCTATCTATATGCTTGTTGACACTCTCAAAGAATTCTAATAGGTTACTGAGACAGGACTTTCCCTTGCAGAAGCCATGCTGGCTCTGCTTCAGCAAGGCTTGTTCTTCTATGTGCTTAGTTAATCTAGCTTTAATAATACTTTCTACCAGTTTTCCAGGGACAGAAGTTAAGCTAACTGGCCTGTAATTTCCGGGATCCCCTCTGGATCCCTTTTTGAAGATTGGCGTTACATTTGCCACTTTCCAGTCCTCAGGCACGGAGGAGGACCCAAGGGACAAGTTACATATTTTAGTTAGCAGATCAGCAATTTCACATTTGAGTTCTTTGAGAACTCTCGGGTGGATGCCATCCAGGCCCGGTGATTTCTCAGTTTTTATATTGTCCATTAAGCTTAGAACTTCCTCTCTCGTTACCACTATTTGTCTCAGTTCCTCAGAATCCCTTCCTGCAAATGTTAGTTCAGGTTCAGGGATCTGCCCTATATCTTCCACTGTGAAGACAGATGCAAAGAATTCATTTAGCTTCTCTGCAATCTCCTTATCGTTCTTTAGTACACCTTTGACTCCCTTATCATCCAAGGATCCAATTGTCTCCCTAGATGGTCTCCTGCTTTGAATGTATTTATAGAATTTTTTGTTGTTGGTTTTTATGTTCTTAGCAATGTGCTCCTCAAATTCTTTTTAAGCATCCCTTATTGTCTTCTTGCATTTCTTTTGCCAGAGTTTGTGTTCTTTTTTATTTTCTTCATTTGGACAAGACTTCCATTTTTTGAAGGAAGACTTTTTGCCTCTAAGAGCTTCCTTGACTTTGCTCGTTAACCATGCTGGCATCTTCTTGGCCCTGGCGGTACCTTTTCTGGTCTGCGGTATGCACTCCAGTTGAGCTTCTAATATAGTGTTTTTAAACAACTTCCAAGCATTTTCGAGTGATTTGACCCTCTGGACTTTGTTTTTCAGCTTTCTTTTTACCAATCCCCTCATTTTTGTGAAGTTTCCTCTTTTGAAGTCAAATGTGACCGTGTTGGATTTTCTTGGCAATTGGCCAGTTACATGTATGTTTAATTTAATAGCACTGTGGTCACTGCTCCCAATCGGTTCAACAACACTTACATCTCGCACCAGGTCCCGGTCCCCACTGAGGATTAAGTCCAGGGTTGCCGTCCCTCTGGTCGGTTCCATGACCAACTGGTCTAGGGAATAGTCATTTAGAATATCTAGAAACTTTGCTTCTTTGTCATGACTGGAACACATATGCAGCCAGTCTATGTCCGGGTAGTTGAAGTCACCCATTACTACCACATTTCCTAGTTTGGATGCTTCCTCAATTTCATATCTCATCTCCAGGTCTCCCTGAGCATTTTGATCAGGGGGACGATAGATCGTTCCCGGTATTAAGTCCCTCCTGGGGCATGGTATCACCACCCACAACGATTCTGTGGAGGAGTCTGCCTCTTTTGGAGTTTCGAGCTTGCTGGATTCAATGCCTTCTTTCACGTATAGAGCGACTCCGCCACCAATACGTCCTTCCCTGTCCTTCTGATATAGTTTATATCCAGGGATAACCGTATCCCACTGGTTTTCTCCATTCCACCAGGTCTCCATTATGCTCACTATATCAATGCTCTCCTCTAAGACCAAGCACTCCAGTTCTCCCATCTTGGTTTGCAGGCTCCTAGCATTAGCGTACAGGCACTTGTAAGCAGTGTCTCTCTTCAAGTGTCTTTGGCACTTGTGGTTAGGCCTGTGGTAATTTTGCTCTTCTGAATTTATATCCTGTGCCCCTGCTCTCACAATGCCTACTTCTAGGCCTAGCCCTTTTAAAATTTCATCATTTCTTTGGTTTTTATCCCAGGGGGGAGGTTTATTCCGAACTGGACCTTTCTCAGCTCCTGTCGGGTTTCCCCCCTCAGTCAGTTTAAAAGCTGCTCTGCCACCTTTTTAATTTTAAGTGCCAGCAGTCTGGTTCCATTCTGGTTCAAGTGGAACCCGTCCCTTTTGTACAGGCCCGGCTTGTCCCAAAAAGTTCCCCAGTGCCTAACAAATCCAAACCCTTCCACCCGACACCATCGTCTCATCCATGCATTGAGACTGCGAAGCTGGGCCTGTCTGGCTGGGCCTGCGCGTGGAACCGGTAGCATTTCAGAGAAAGCCACCTTGGAGGTCCTGGCTTTCAGCATCCTACCTAGCAACCTAAATTTTGCTTCCAGGACCTCACGGCTGCATTTCCCCATGTCGTTGGTGCCAACGTGCACCACGACCACTGACTCCTTCCCAGCACTGTCTACCAAACTATCTAAACAACGGGCGATATCCGCAACCTTCGCACCAGGCAGGCAAAACACCTTGCGGTCTACACGCCCATCACACACCCCACTGTCTATGTTCCTAATGATCGAATCACCCACTACAAGGATCCCTCCAGCCCCTGGAGATATATCCTCGGCACGAGAGGATAGCTGCTCATCCCCCAAGGAATGGGTCCCTTCTAAGGGATCGTTTCCCTCTTCCTCAGCTGGATGCTCTCCTTCCCCGAGACCATCGTTGTCCATGATAGCAGGAGAGCTATCATCGTTGGAGTGGGACACAGCTATAACGTCCCTGAAGGCCTCCTCCACACACCTCTCTGCCTCTCTCAGCTTTTCCAGGTCCGCCACCTTGGCCTCAAGGAAATGAAGTCGTTCCCGGAGAGCCAGGAGCTCATTTTGTTTTTCTGTTGTGTTCCTTATTATCTTATTTGTTCAAATTTTTAAAATGATTTCAACAACAGCAACACATTTTATTATACCGTCATAGACCCGGTAAAATGATTTAATAATTCTTCGTGTTACACTGTTAGCTACCTTGGAGGTTGTCAGATCGAAAGATGGGATAGAAATATTTTGATAAATAAGACAGAATTAAAGTGAGCCCTTTCAAAGAAAAGATGCGTGAGTAAAGCTATGCCCTCCTGTTTGCATGGGTCCCCCCCCCACCAGGCATGGCCATGTAGCCTTGAAACAGAGCTTAGAAAATTTACTTTTTTGAACTACAACTCCCATCAGCCCAATCCAGTGGCCATGCTGGCTGGGGCTGATGGGAGTTGTAGTTCAAAAAAAGTAAATTTTCCAAGCTCTGGCCTTGAAAAAAAACCTATTTGTTGAAAGGGAGAAACAAGTGAAGGTTCCCCCCTCTGCATAAAATGAAAACAGCTGTTATGCTATGGAGGCAAGTGAAACTAACAAGGAAACTGCTGCCATTCTTTTTGTAAAATAATCTGCACACAGCTTTAGTTTTAAGTGTTGAACTTTAAATAATACCTGTCCTGGCTTTCCAAGAATGAATGTTTACTGAACTCCATGAACTATTCAGTTTTAATTGATGCCAGATGAGGCTGGCAGAGGTGGAAGTGCAAACAATCAAGCTTAGGCAATGAATCAGAAGATGGAGTTAGGATAATACTCTTAACATCACGTCCTATTTTGCACCACATTTCCCATCATGCTGGTTTTCAGTATTTCTGTTTCCCCCTCAGTTTAACGATTGGTCAAAATGGCAATCCATGACAATTAGTTTGAAGAATTTAAAATACATTTTACTCTTTGAAATGTGTCAGAAAATAAGACACTAGAGAAATATATTTCAGCGGGAAATGCCTCCAATATGCAAGATATACATCTGTATGTATCATTCTGGCCACTAGATGTCAATGTGGTTCTACAGTAGATTACCCAGCTGCAAATTCGGAAGACATATGGGTCTATTTCAGTATCCAATAGCCAATATAGAGACATCATCCTTTACAGGACACTTGTGAATTAAGTAGGTATGACAAATTAAGTTAAACAAACAGGGCACATGTAGGAAGCTGGGAGTATCATGCTTTTTAAGTGATAAGACACTAGCACTCCAGAATACTAATCTCCATTTTTTAAGGGCATCAATGGATTTAATTTTTCTGCAACTTCTAATTCCAATAATATTTTGGTATTTAAAAATAATACTAAGAAGCATACTATTCACAGTGGGTGACAAAAAGTGCTTAATATAAAATGGCCATAGGAAGTGATGATATCATGGTTAGCTCTGACATGCATCAACATAAAAGTAACCAGCAGGTATTGCTATCCAGATTGTACAGCAAATGTTGGTTGTGTGGTGATATTGGGGGCACCATTTAGGCTCTTTTTCAGACAAGAAAACATTTTGGGCTGGCACTGGATGATGTGTGTGTGCGCGCGCGTGCGAGAGAGAGAGAGAGGTGTAGAAGATGGGGAAGACACAAAAGAGTGGAGTAGCTAAAGCAACAATCTTCTGCAATCTATTGCCAACTTTAACCTGCAGAATCCTGTAGCATGTTAACAAGACAAGATGAAATATATTCTTATGTTATACGCATATTTTCATACTGGTTATATTTCTCCATATCCCACCTTTCTGCTATATAGCCCTCAAGATGGCTTACACAACATTTATAAAAAATAAAAAATAAACTGGGGGGAGTAATCAAACAAGCATTTAAAAAAGAAGACAGAATTGGCAGATAAGTGTTCCAGAAAAATAGCAAAAAAGATAATCAAGAACCTTTGCTCCCCAAACTTCTAATCCAACCCTCTGGGGAACAGAACCATGGAGACAGCTCACCTACAGACTAGCATGTACAACAAGCCTCTTATTCTAATCACTAGATAAACCATCACTGCTGCCACATGTACACCAATACAAGAACTATAATGGTTTATTAGTTGTTTAGTGCTGAGTGTTGCCACCATCTGCATGCTATAGATATGACATGAATGATCAATAAAAAGGTAAAGGTGTCCCCGCACTCATAGTGCGAGTCGTTTCCGACTCTTAGGGTGACGTCTTGCGACGTTTACTAGGCAGACCGTATATATGGGGTGGGATTGCCAGTTCCTTCCCCGGCCTTTCTTTACCCCCCAGCATATGCCTGGTATTCATTTTACCAACCATGGATGGATGGAAGGCTGAGTGGACCTCGACCCCTTTTACTGGAGATTCGACTTCCTTCTTCCGTTGGAATCGAACTCCGGCCGTGACCACTCTGCGCCACGGAGGAGCTTTGATCAATAGAAAGAATAAATTTGTTTTCCAGCAGTGTTAGTAGCAGATTTTGCAGGTATGGAAGTCAGCTGACAATTCTCTCAACTCACAGGCACCTTACTAGAAATCTTGGGGTGTAGAAGCATATAATCTTACAAAATAGGTGAGAATTAGACTGAAAACAATCCTGTATTCACTTATGTATATATGCTGTTTTTTTAGCATTCATCCGGATTTGCTTGCACAAAGCTTATGCAGTGGTTGAACATTCTGATTTGTTTATTGGGCAGCTATATGATAATAAGGGAGTGTTTACACATTTCCCCATTAATAATTTGTTCATCCCACACTTTTCAGTGCATTTCCCCCTCATTTTCCTAACTGCAAAAAGTCTTTTTTTAAAAAGTGGATCTGTTGTACTAGTTGGTAAACCAAGGACAAACCTTCACTACAGCTCGTGGCTTGTCTGAAGCGAGACAAACAATAAGCCTAGGGTCAGATTCAATGCTAAATCAAACCATAGCTTATCCCTAGGTAGCATACAACAGCAGAACTGGAGGAGGAGCTCTGTGGTCACAATCTTCTATCTCAGAACTTGCATAATTGCTAAGCCATGGTTTGGCTTAGCAGCACATGCAAAACAGATCTATATAAATTCATTTATCTATTAACATATGAAGTACTTGTACTGGCTATAATATTGTGTCTGAATGTGGAAACCCCAATTCAGTTATGGATTTCACTGAGTAGTCTTGGGCACAGCTTAACCTACCTCACAGGGCATTTGCGAAGATAACCACTAGCTCCTAGGAAGGAAGGAAGGAAGGAAGGAAGGAAGGAAGGAAGGATACAAATATGACAAATAAATTAAAAGGACTTGTACATTATTCATTTAAAAGGGAAATTGCAGGGAAATTAATTACAAGGAATTCACAAAATCAAGATGTGTAAATTATCTAAACATGTCTGAATCACAAAGTGCTCCTAACATGAACTTTTGTTTCAAATAATTTCAAAAGTAGTTTGTCATGTGACTTGTGAAGCTCCTGATAGAGAGGAGGATACACTCTGAAGACCCAGGTTACACTTGAAAATGCTTGGAAGTTGTTTAAAAACACTATATTAGAAGCGCAACTGGAGTTCATACCGCAGATCAGAAAAGGTACCGCCAGGACCAAGAAGATGCCAGCATGGTTAACGAGCGAAGTCAAGGAAGCTCTTAGAGGCAAAAAGTCTTGTCCGAATGAAGAAAATAAAAAAGAACACAAACTCTGGCAAAAGAAATGCAAGAAGACAATAAGGGATGGTAAAAAAGAATTTGAGGAGCACATTGCTAAGAACATAAAAACCAACAACAAAAAATTCTATAAATACATTCAAAGCAGGAGACCATCTAGGGAGGCGATTGGACCCTTGGATGATAAGGGAGTCAAATAATGATAAGGAGATTGCAGAGAAGCTAAATGAATTCTTTGCATCTGTCTTCACAGTGGAAGATTGGATTACTGCAATGCGCTCTACGTGGGGCTGCCTTTGAAGACAGTTCGGAAACTACAGCTAGTGCAAAACGCAGCTGCTAGACTGTTGACGAGGACCAGGCGGTCCGCACATATAACACCTGTCCTGGCTCGTTTGCACTGGCTACCTATTTGTTTCCGGGCTAAATTCAAAGTGCTAGTTTTGACTTATAAAGCCTTACACGGCGCGGGACCACAATACCTAGCGGAACGCCTCTCCCGATATGAACCTACCCGCTCACTATGTTCAACATCAAAGGCCCTCCTCCGAGTCCCGACCCACAGAGAGGCTCGGAGGGTTGTAACAAGATCCAGGGCCTTTTCAGTAGTGGCCCCCGAATTAGGGAACAGTCTCCCTGATGAGGTACGCCTGGCGCCTACACTTTTATCTTTTCGGCGCCAGGTTAAAACCTTTTTATTCTCCCAGGCATTTTAACTTAATTTATTTTTTAGCTTTCAATTTATACCAGGCTGTTTTACTGTTTAATATGTATGCTTTTTACTGACCTTTGTAATTTTATTGTATTTTACTCTATGTTGTGCACCGCCCTGAGAGCCTTTTGGCTGTGGGCGGTATAGAAATCGAAATAAATAAATAAAAATAAGATATAGGGCAGATCCCTGAACCTGAACTAACATTTGCAGGAAGGGATTCTGAGGAACTGAGACAAATAGTGGTAACGAGAAAGGAAGTTCTAGGCTTAATGGACAATATAAAAACTGACAAATCACCAGGCCCGGATGGCATCCAACCAAGAGTTCTCAAAGAACTCAAATGTGAAATTGCTGATCTGCTAACTAAAATATGTAACTTGTCCCTCAGGTCCTCCTCCGTGCCTGAGGACTGGAAAGTGGCAAATGTAAAGCCAATATTCAAAAAGGGATCCAGAGGGGATCCCGGAAATTACAGGCCAGTTAGCTTAACTTCTGTCCCTGGAAAACTGGTAGAAAGTATGATTAAAGCTAGATTAACTAAGCACATAGAAGAACAAGCTTTGCTGAAGCAGAGCCAGTATGGCTTCTGCAAGGGAAAGCCCTGTCTCAGTAACCTATTAGAATTCTTTGAGAGTGTCAACAAGCATATAGATAGAGGTGATCCAGTAGACATAGTGTCCTTAGACTTTCAAAAAGCGTTTGACAAGGTACCTCACCAAAGGCTTCTGAGGAAGCTTAGCAGTCATGGAATAAGAGGAGAGGTCCTCTTGTGGATAAGGAATTGGTTAAGAAGCGGAAAACAGAGAGTAGGAATAAATGGACAGTTCTACCAATGGAGGGCTGTAGAAAGTGGAGTCCCTCAAGGATCGGTATTGGGACCTGTACTTTTCAACTTGTTCATTAATGACCTAGAATTAGGAGTGAGCAGTGAAGTGGCCAAGTTTGCTGACGACACTAAATTGTTCAGGGTTGTTGAAACAAAAAGGGATTGCGAAGAGCTCCAAAAAGACCTCTCCAAACTGAGTGAATAGGCGGAAAAATGGCAAATGCAATTCAATATAAACAAGTGTAAAATTATGCATATTGGAGCAAAAAATCTTAATTTCACATATACGCTCATGGGGTCTGAACTGGCGGTGACCCACCAGGAGAGAGACCTTGGGATTGTAGTGGACAGCACAATGAAAATGTCGACCCAGTGTGCGGCAGCTGTGAAAAAGGCAAATTCCATGCTAGCGATAATTAGGAAAGGTATTGAAAATAAAACAGCCAATATCATAATGCTGTTGTATAAAACTATTGTGCGGCCGCATTTGGAATACTGTGTACAGTTCTTGTTGCCTCATCTCAAAAAGGATATGATAGAGTTGGAAAAGGTTCAGAAGAGGGCAACCAGAATGATCAAGGGGATGGAGCGACTCCCTTACGAGGAAAGGTTGCAGCATTTGGGGCTTTTTAGTTTAGAGAAAAGGCGGGTCAGAGGAGACATGATAGAAGTGTATAAAATTATGCATGGCATTGAGAAAGTGGATAGAGAAAAGTTCTTCTCCCTCTCTCATAATACTAGAACTCGTGGACATTCAAAGAAGCTGAATGTTGGAAGTACTTCTTTACTCAGCGCATAGTTAAACTATGGAATTTGCTCCCACAAGATGCAGTAATGGCCACCAGCTTGGATGGCTTTCAAAGAAGATTAGACAAATTCATGGAGGACAGGGCTATCAATGGCTACTAGCCATGATGGCTGTGCTGTGCCACCCTAGTCAGAGGCAGCATGCTTCTGAAAACCAGTTGCCGGAAGCCTCGGGAGGGGAGAGTGTTCTTGCACTCGGGTCCTGCTTGCGGGCTTCCCCCAGGCACCTGGTTGGCCACTGTGAGAACAGGATGCTGGACTAGATGGGCCACTGGCCTGATCCAGCAGGCTCTTCTTATGTTCTTATGTTCATCCACACTATACATTTAAAACACATTTAAAGCACATGGCTTCTCCCAAAGAATACTGGGAACTATAGTTTGTTAAGGGAGCTGGGAATTGTAGCCCTGGTCACATCCACACTATACATTTAAAATACTCTCTTACCACTTTAACAGTCATGGCTTCCCCCAAAGAAACCTTGGGAACCATAGTTTTTTAAGGAAGCTGATCCCACAGCTACATTTCCCAGCTTCCTTAACAAACTATAGTTCCCAGGATTGTCCATGACTGCTAAAGTGATATAATAGTGCTTTAAATGTATAGTGTGGACAGTGAGGGGTAAACTACAGCTCCCAGGATCTTTGGGGAAAGCAATGTGGTTTAAATGTATGGTGTGGATGTGACACAATTGTACATGGAAACAACAAAGAGTCTTGTTTAAAGTCTAAAACAAATTTATTATTGCATAACCTTTTCTAGACTAGAATCCACTTCATCAGATGGATGAAGTGCTACCCTAAGTTGGCTTAACACGTGTCTCTGTGTGTGTCTGTCTATATATGGTTTGGGGGGAGGACTGTATGCAGTGAGGTCAGAGAGCAAAAAGAGACACCATAACAGTTACATTAAAACTTAAATGTATATAAAATCATTATGGTGGTCATTCACAAGCAGTGTTAATGATAACACAAACATCCTGGCATTGATAAATCAGTAGTGGGAAGAAAACCATTTACTCAATTTAGGCTATAAACGACAGAACTGAATTTCTTGTAATTGTTAAGTTGTAACTCAGTGGATTTATACTGGAATATCTCTGAAGTTCCTTTGTTCAAGAATGGTCAGGTTAAGGTCAGTCACAGAGTCTTCTAGGTGGTTAAATGCTCTCCTGCTGGTTACTAAATACTGCTCTTTCTGATACCAGATTTGTGCCCATTTAGTTTTTGACCTATGCAGAATCCAAAAGGACATTGCTGGTAGAAGACAGATAGCAGTGCTTGGAATGAATTCAGTCATTTGAACAAAATAAATAATAATTATTAATAAATTATATTAAATCATCATTATCATCACTGAACTAGTTCAAAAATATGTGAAGTACACCTGAAAGGAGTTCCCATAACTGTTGGGTGAAGTAAAGGTGAATTAAATTCATTTTGGGTAGAACTTTGAACTATTACTAGTTCATCTTCATGTTCAATCAGAGATGCGGGAAATGTAGCCCAACATCTTATGGAGGACCACAGCTTCCCCAGCCCTGCTTCCTTGTAACTCAAGCTGAATAACAAGCCCAGGAGCAGTCTAAGTGATTAGAATACACAATAGAAGCTACATCTTAAGGATGACTTTATAAGGGTGTATTGGGCAGTGCTTGGAACAAACTTGTTCAATTGAATTAAGGGTGAATTAAGTTCATCTTCATGGTCAATCTCACACATACCTCAAGCAGGAGCACATACTCTTATCTTCTTTAAAGTCATTCAATCAGACATCTATAAAGAAAGTTAGAAAGTAAAATATGGAGGCATCTTTCTAGGGCTTATTAGGCAGA
The DNA here is from genome assembly GCF_030035675.1 of Rhineura floridana. Taxonomy (NCBI): domain Eukaryota; kingdom Metazoa; phylum Chordata; class Lepidosauria; order Squamata; family Rhineuridae; genus Rhineura; species Rhineura floridana. The sequence continues at coordinate 246,987,851 of NC_084480.1, forward strand.
TTCGGAGGTGCTGCTGTTGCTAAGAATGTTTAGTTACTTAATAACTGTAGGTAAGCAATCAGAAGGAAGGAATGTGAGTCAATTCCTGTATCTTCCCTGCTGAACAGATTTGCTCTTTTCTTGCAGCAAGAAGTACAGGTACAGGAATAAGCAGAATGATGCTGTGTACCTTTAACAGCTGTGTGGCTGACACAAATTAAACAGAGCAAGCTATTTCTAGTATGGAAATACAATTATGGGGAAAGCTTCACATGTTGACATTTTTACTTGTATATGGCCCCTGATTTACTTTTAGGCCCTATATTTCAGCATAACAGCTTGTATCATTTTGAACACTAGAAAATATTGCTGAAGATGAAGTTTTCATGAACTAAAAAGTTAATTTTGATGAACTGGAACTAAACTAGTTCATTTTGTAAAAGGACAAACTTGAACTGGAACTAGTTCAGTTTTGGACAGGATGAACTTGAACTAGAACTAGTTCCTTTTTAAAATGGACTTTTCAAGCACTGATAGATAGTATATATCACATTGGAAGATGAACAGCTGAATGAATGCTTGATGTTGTGGTTGATATAATTGGGTCCTATAACAATGTTACCTGGGTAGATATGGAGACAACTGGTATCTGGGCTTGTTATAGGTCTGCTCCCAATGATTATGTCTCCATTATGTGCCCCATTGTTGTTGTTATGTGCCTTCAAGTAGACTACGACTTATGGCAACCCTATGAATCAGCGACCTCCAACAGCATCTGTCATGTACTGCCCCATAATGCATATAATACTGGTAAGTAGCTGTTACACAATATGAAACTGTCTGTAAGCACAGAAAGGCCTACCAACCAAGGGCTGTGAGAGGGAAGTATCATTGTCCAGGATGGGGATGGGCTATAGATCATTAATGATATACTGGAATGGTTTTAGCTGAAAGTTATAGGTGATAACAACTGGTGCCACTTTATCTTCTGGGTCTGTCCTATACCAGATTATTTCTGAGTATACAACTTAATTGTTCCCTAGATTCATCTGGGAATGTAGGGTGGCTGAAACAATAACCTTAAAAGAAAACCAGAGATTTGTCCAGAAAAGGCAATGGTCACCCTTTCAAATAACAACTCTGTTATTTGTTTAGTGATCAGTTAGTTTAGGGGTAGCCAATGTGGTGCCCTCCAGATGTTGTTGGATTATAACTCCCATAATCCCTGACCATTGGCCATGTTGACTATGGCTGATGGGAGCTGTAGCCCAAAACTCTGAATGGCACCATGTTGGCTATCTTGAGTTAGTTAATAAATTTGTTTTGTGCTTTACATTCTTCCAAAGAATATATACACAGAATATATTCACTAATAGGCAAAAAAAACCTTGCGGTTTAAGAATAAACCTATAGCCAAGAGATATTTCTTTCCAACTATAAAAAGCAAGGAAATGGGGCAGCTATAGTGAATGCACCAGGGGAGCAGGAAACCTGACCTCCTCTATGAGATATTGTACTGCCCTACAAATTTGTCAAAATGCAAACACAATTTGGGTTGGTCTTTCACAGTCCAATGCACTTCCTGTGTAGCTTGGAAGAATTTGGTAACATGTGCCCCTGAGCATATGGTGAGCAGTGGCAACACTTGCAATCAGCCCAAAATAACAGAAACAAGACATGTGCTGTGCTGATCTTGTTTAGCAGGGAGGAAGCAACAATATTAAGACAGTTGATAGAGTTCAGATAGTCACTTTAAATATGTTTGATTTACTTTGCCATTTTAGTGAAGTTTCCTATAGTAAATCATTTTCTTTTGCTTTTGTTTCTGTGAATATGTGAAGTACAGCAACACTTTGTAGCACTAAAACAAAGCGCCAAAAATAACTGTGGAATGATGCCACTGACTGTTCTACAGAATAGTTTCCAATGGACATGATGAGTGTCTCAGTTTGCACAAGATAAAACAGTGGGAGGTGAAATATATTCTAGCAAAATTCTGGATGTGCTCTATGCTTTTAATTGACCATGCCCACCTTTCCTTAAATGGAGTGGTTTAAGCATAGCAGGCTGAAAACATGCATCTTGGCAGGCAAAGTTTGTTTTTTCCAACAACTAGAGTCATTGCTTAAGTAGAAACATATTGTAATCAGTCTAATTTTACAACAAACTGCAGTTTCAGATTCAACTGTTAATACACACAAAATAGAAATAGAACAAAACCTCCAGTTTGAAACACAAAAGGTTGTCTTCACCAGCATATGACACTGACCAATAAAAAGGCATTGAAATTAATAAAAATAAGTTTGACACAGATTTCTACAATGAGTAATGAGAGAAATATAATTTTCTAGGTTAGATTCGCTGCAGAAACAGTTGCAACACAGGAAAGAAGCAAAGTAAGAAGAACATCAACAAACATACAAAAATGAAATTCTTCAACTTTGGAGATGGCAGGTGTTGCCACCACTCACCATATGTTGATCATTTGCGTCAATTTGTATTGTTTTTTGAGTTCAATGGAATTTATTCCTGTGCAACCATGCTTAGGATAGGTGAAACAGACCTGGGGGAGGGGCAGGGAGGGGGGAAGGAGGGGGAGGGAGAAGGGGAAGAGATTGGGTGGGCGGGCGCTGGGCAGAGGGGAAGCCCTTTCCTTTCCAAAAGGAAAACACTGTGAACATTCTTTTTCAGCACTTTCCCCACCTTTTTATTCTAAAGCAGGCACATGTAGTCTCCCACCCAAATTTAAAACAAAGCTGTCCCTGGATACTTCCACACCAGCCTTTATTTCACTTTAGACAGTCATGGCTTCCCCCAAAGAATCCTGGGAAGTGTAGTTAGTGAAGGGTGCTGAGAGTTGCTAGGAGGTGCCCTGTTCCCCTCACAGAGCTTCAAGCAGAGCGGCTGACTGTTAAACCACTCTGGCCACTGCAGCTCTGTCAGGGGAACAGGAGTCTCCTCTCAGCATCCTGCAGAAACCACACTTCTCAGGATTCTTTGTGGCAAGATATGACTGTCTCAAGTGAAATCAAGGTCTGGCATGGGAGTGGCCCCCTGATTCGCCAAGCCAAGCAGCTGTGAGTCTGGCTTTTAGAACACTGACAGTTGGGTCTTACTGAGCATGCCAGACATTATGATAGACTTCAATGCTAAATTTCTTAAATTAATTAAAAATCAGCCATGTGTTTTTTTTAAAATTTTTAAACTGCAGAAGATGAAGGTCAGAGTATGGGGCAAGCTCAGTAATGGGATTACATGTACTCTGTGAACATGGCTGATTTTTAATGAATTTCAGCAGATTATGAGAACTCTGACAGAAAAAAGTCCAAAAGGGCTTTGGTTCCCCCCCTTTTTTTACACTTTGAACTGTTAAGTAAGTGTTGCTGAGTTCAGGACTGTAAATTTTGTAAGGTTTTGTTTTGAAATGAGCTTATGGAAAGCATCAGAATGCCATGGGGGGTATTTTCAATTTAATATTGCGGGATGTGAAAAATCCATGCAGGCTATAGTATACAGCCACTCTCGTGGCTATATAATACAGGATAAATTCCATTGCTTGGGCATTCCACATACATTTTGTTGCCTTCTACTCTTCCTCAGTTACTAATTTTCTTATAAAAATTACCATATACACCATGGGGAACCCAACTGCGCTCAGTAGGAACTCACAGTATGTGCTCTTATTGTGCTGTCAACTTTGCTGGATCAAATTGCTAATTGTTTGGGGCAGATGCTTTTTTGTTAAGGCATCCAGTAGCAAAAATGTTATTGGCTCTATAGAAATATGCTTTTCCTAAATTCATAACATTTGGAAGCCCAGATCTATCAGGAAGTTTCCTGTTATATCTATTTCTTTATGTATATAAAGGAGCATGTATATTTTCCTGATAGTGTAATTATTTTCAGAATTGGATTTTCTAAAGTCACAGTTATGGAACGACCTTACAAGGCAACTCTCAGCCCTTGGTGTGTTAAAATGGCTGACTAGAGAGACTAACATAACTTTAGCTGTTGTGGCATGAACAACATACCAGTGTAATAATTCATTTAGAATGATGACACTTGAGACCTAATTTAAAAGTCCTAGATGAGTACTGTTCTTACATTCAAGCCTCAAGGCTGCTGCAAACATACCTATGAAATCCTAAGAACTATAGTGAGCCTAATTGAATTGGACTTAAATGGACCGTTGAGGTGGCCTCACAGAGCTCCGGGGAATTTATATTGTCTATACTGTATCAGAATCACAGCTTGAACTGAATAACTGGTTACATTCAATCATGTTACTGTAACTCATGCTTGAGGTAAAGGGGAAACCTTTAGCTATCAGCCAGGCTGTATGGAAAACAATTTCAAATCACTTTAAACCCAGTTGGCAACTACTTTGCCAATTATAGAGTCCGTTGGGAGAGGTATGTGCTAGGGCTCAGGACTAAATGATTTATGTCAAGCGCCCTGGTCTCTGAGGCATATGTGGGAGCCTGCAGAGGAGGTGCTTCTGGCTAATTATTTCTCCTAAGAATACTTTAGCGAAGGTAATTTGCGCTTGCAGATGAGTCACACACTGAATAAAAAGACAAGAGGGAAACGGAGGCTGTAGTGAAATGGTATGCCAGGAGATAAAAGGGAAATGAAGAGGGTTCTTTGAAAATGTTCAATCTAGTATGTAAAAACGAAGAGCAAGCGCTTAGATTTGCACTGGAAAGGGGGAATTCAAGAGTAATGTAAAACACATTTTAACGATAACATCTGAATTTAGAGCATAGCTTAAAATGCTGCAAAGGCCCCTTTCCCAAATGACATTCATATTGCAGTCATTAATGGTAAGGAAGTACAATCATTATAAACCAGAGCAGCTGATGCAATATTGGCCAAAGTACATTTCTGGATTAAAAGGAAATGTTTTACTTTGTACAGACTTCTTATTAGGAATTTTTTGCTATTATTGGAATACTTTAATACTTTTTTTCCAGTTGGCATCTAAGAGTAATTTAAAGAGCTGCAGCTTTAAAGCTTATATACGATTATTAATTATTATTTATTACATTTATACCCCACCTTTCTTTTTCATGATTGAAACCCAAGGCGGCTTACGTATGGTTCCCAAGCGGTCTCCCATCCAGGCACTGGCCAGACCTGACCCTGCTTAGCTTCAGCAGGGTGCTGGCCTCATGTCCCTTCAGACCATAACCTGGGACCATAATATATATCTTTTAACACCAAATCCAAATGTGCACATGCAATTTATGTTGGCAGTTTTATTGCCGGAATAGTAATTTTTAGAGACTGAATTAATAAATTCAATATTTATATGATGCTGTTTTTTAAGTACCCAGATTGTTTGAGATAGATGATCTCAGTAATAATTACAATAACCCTGCAATACCCTTACTGTTAGCCTCCTGGTGAAGGCAGAAGGGATTTGGTGAGTTTGAAAGAGTGTTTTGTTTAGGGGCTCATCCATATCGTTAAAACTACTAAAAATTCACATTTTACTTATTCCATATTGTCCCCACTTGATCCTTCATACTCTGATTAAGCCTTTTCCCCATCCATGCTTGTAGGCACGTCCTTTTTTTGTTTATTTGCACTTTTGCTGTTTGCCTGCTTCTGCCCCAATTTCTGTCCACAAAGTGTGTTTGGCTTATTCACAAACTCCCCCTCCCAGCACAGAACTGACCATCACATGTTCAAAAAACCTTTACTGTTAATGAAGAGCCTGCAGTTATATAAAACTGAAGTCTTTATTTATACAACATAAATATGCTTTGTCTTGCTCTGCTTCTCTCCTGCTCCAGCCAATGTGCATGACACCTTCAAGACAGGGAGGCAATGTACCTCTAAAATACTGAAAAAGACTATCACATTAAGCAGCTGTGAATGTTATTGTCTGGAGAAGGCCTTGGCAGGAACCTGGCAGGAGTGTTAGAGTTGGGGATTGCCTTTCCTCCCAAATAAGAATGTCCTGAAATATTCTCTCTATCAGTTGTGCGTTTCTTAGAGATAGCATAGAACAATTTAGGAAAAGAACAAACCAGGTGATGAAAAAGAGGAATGTTTCATGGGTAATGAAGACAGTTTCAAAATCAGGAATGTTCCTAAGAAGCAGACTTGTGAGAGATATGACCAACCAGTTCTCAGCTGGTTTCATGTTTGCTATAAGTTCACACATTATAGAATCAACTCCTGATAATACTGTGTTGGGTTTATCAGTTTATTATGACTGATTTATTTGCCCAAATCAAACCCCTCCATATTCTTCTAAAAACAGGAGCTAAGGGGATTGTCACAAAAAATAATAAGGCCTGCCCCCCCCCCCTAATTCGAGCACTGGGGTTGATTCAGGTTAAACATATAGAGTGTGGAAGTTCCTTGGAAATGTGTTTGCCAGCCATTGTGTTACAAAAACTTCAAGCTTAATGTTTCAATGGTAATTACCTTGGCTATAAATAAAATGCCACTTGGTAGCTTTTACTGTTTACTGTTACATAGGTGAAGATATCAGAAAGCATAATTATGGCAATAAAGGCAGAAAAGAAGAGGTTCTTTGCTGCCTCTATTGCGTCCGCAGAGTGCTGTCCCAGGAGGTTGTTCCAAGTGGTCCGAAGCCTGGTTGGTCCAGTTGCTCAGGAACCCTTGGAACAGTCTAAGGCCTCCTGTGACAAATTAGCAAAGCACTTTGCCGACAAAATCGAACATTTACGGAGCTCAATTCCGTACGTTGTGGACACAGTAAATGAAACAGAGTTGGCCAGTTGCAATCTGGTCAAATGGGATCGGTTTCGACCTCTTCCTTCTGAGGATGTGGACAAGGTGCTCTCGACTGTGAAGCCTACCACCTGTCTAACTGATCCTTGCCTATCGTGGCTCCTTGTGAGCTGCAAAGAGAAATTGGGCGAAGGGATTAAGGCGGTGGTCAATGCATCCTTGGAGGAGGGTGTAATGCCATTAGCACTCAAGGAGGCAATTGTAAAGCCCATCTTAAAGAAGTCCTCCTTGGATCCCCAAGTTTTGAATAACTTTCGCCCAATTTCGAATCTACCATTCCTGGGCAAGATCATTGAGCGAGTGGTGGCTAATCAGTTGTCGATACACTTGGATGAAACGGATTATTTGGATCCATACCAATCGGGTTTCAGGACTGGACATGGAACTGAAACAGCATTGGTCGCTCTGGTTGATGATATGAGGAGGGCATTAGATAGGGGAGAATTCACCTTTCTTGTCCTCCTCGATCTCTCAGCAGCTTTTGATACTGTCGACCACAGTATCCTTTTACATCGCCTGGAGGAATCGGGAATAGGAGGCACTGTACTACGGTGGTTCCATTCCTTTCTTTCCGACAGGCATCAACAGGTAGCATTGGGGGAGGAGGTTTCAGATCCTTGGCCTCTCAATTGTGGTGTGCCACAGGGCTCTATCCTCTCTCCCATGCTATTTAATATATGAAGCCACTGGGGACAATCATCAGGAGATTTGGGCTGCAGTGTCACCAATATGCGGATGACACTCAGCTCTATCTCTCGTTTAAATCTTCACCAGAGTCTGCTGTGGAGACCATGTCCAAGTGCCTGGAATCCGTGAGTGGATGGATGGGAAGGAACAGGCTGAAGTTGAATCCTGATAAGACTGAGGTGCTACTCGTGGGAGACAAGGGAAGGCTGGGAGATGTTGACCTGGTGTTCGACGGGGTGAAATTGCCCCTGAAGGACCAGGTCTGCAGCCTTGGGGTTGTTCTTGATTCCAAGCTGTCCATGGAGGCTCAGATTTCGGCAGTGAGCCAGGCAGCTTGGTATCAATTACACCTCATTCGTAGACTGCAGCCCTACCTTCCTGCTCATCAGCTCCCACTGGTGGTACATGCCCTGGTCACCTCTCGGTTGGATTACTGTAATGCGCTCTACGTGGGGTTACCCTTGAAAACGGTCCGGAAATTACAACTTATACAAAATGCTGCGGCTTGACTACTTACAAACTGTCGCCGCCGGGAACACATCACCCCAGTGTTGTTCGACCTACACTGGCTTCCAGTTATTTTCCGGGCCCAATTCAAGGTGTTGGTATTAACCTTTAAATCCCTATACGGTCTCGGCCCAGTTTATCTGATGGAGCGCCTCCAGCGCCACCAACCATGCCGCCCAACAAGATCAGCCACACAGGACCTTCTCTCAATCCCGCCAACTAAAACAGCTAGGTTGGCGGGGACAAGAGAGAGGGCATTTTCAGTGGCGGCCCCCACTCTCTGGAACTACCTCCCGTATGACCTTCGACATGCCCCTTCCCTGAATGTATTCCGCCAAGCTTTGAAGACCTGGCTCTTCAGACAGGCCTTTGGGACTTACGGGGAGGGTTAAATTTTTACGACGAATAGCCTACTACTCTGTACTGGAACTGTTTTATTGTTTTATTGTTATATTGTATTTTATGATGTATTTTATTATGATGTAATGTATTGTTGTTAAATTGTACGTCGCCTAGAGTGGCCATTGGCCAGATAGGCGACCCACAAATTAAATTATTATTATTATTATATTATTATTATGTAACATTCCCAAAAAACATTATGAGGACACTAATTGTCAAACTTAGGATTTGCCCTGCGTAAAACGCAAAGGCATTGGATATCAACTTAGAACAGTCTTTTTTAAAAAAAAAACAAACTAGAGATTTAACACAGCTGCTGCCTGCAAAATCATATTTGACCCTGAAAAATACAATTGCAATTCTCCCACTTGGAGAATATTGAAAGGCAGATAAGCAGTAGGGGTTGAAAAGCACTTCAGGCAGTCCCATTAAAAAGCACAGGCACACCAAATGCACACAGTTAGCCTTAGAAAAAGAGCAGAGAATCAGCTGATGTACAAACAGCAATTGTTGCTACGCAGGTTGTAACCAAAAAGATGCTGGGGAAAATTGTAAAGTGAGTTGCTTTGTGATAATGTATGCTACTGACAGAGTTAAAGCCACATTCTGCTTTCGTGTTACAAAAATGTACTGCAAATAAGAGAAAGCTGCATGTAGTACACAAGGTGACACTCCTAGGCAATGAAGGCAAACAATAGTCCTTTCAGGAAATTCTGTAGATTAGGGTCTAGTGTACCCCTGTTTGCGCACCTGCAGCTGAGCTTAAAGCCCAGAAGCAAGTGAGGGTCCCCTGTATTTGCTCATCTATTAGGCTAGTACTGGGAATTTATGTCATTCCTATAGGCACAGAAGCTACCTCTACTGTGCTACAGAGTAATGCCATTATTTGTTTGTTTATTTAAAGGATTTAAATACAGCATTTCATCAGAGAAGATGGCAAAGCAGTTACAAAGGAAATAAAGCAAAATTAAATATAGTACATAAAACAAAATAAATGAAATACAGTATATATAAATCAATAAAGCAAATAAAATGTCAGAATCCATAAAATAGGTTCCTGTTCACTGAATATGCTTCCATTCACTCAAAAGCCGCACAAAATTTACACCCACCTAACACCCTCAAACTTCAGTCAACCCACCCTTACATTCTCCCACACTTTTATTCATTGGCGATGAGTGTCAGTGCGGTAGTGGAATCAGCTCTGGCTTTTAGTCCGCACACACACACACACACACACCTCTCAACAATTAACAGCCCCACCATTCCCCTATGTATGTATACATAAAAGCTATAAAACAACACTGACAGTCTATGGGGCTAAAACGAAATTTAAACTAGAACTCCACCTCAATAAAAACCTCATCTATTCACCCAGACTTGCATTCACATTGGGTTATTGTCTGTGGCTGAGGAACCAAGATCTCACTTTAGCCATCAGCCACCACTTCCCAGCTACCATCTGGAACACAGAAATATAGGAAGCTGCCTTATATCGAGTCAGGCCATTGGTCCATCTAGCTCAGTATTGCCTCCACAGACTGACAGAGGCTGTCCAGGGGTTCAGACTAGAGACATTCCCAGCTGCACCTGGAGATGCTGGGCCTTTCTGCATGCAAAGCAGATGCGCTAACACTGAGCTAGAGTTCTTTTCCAGCTGAGAAGTGGTCAGCCCCTCCCCCAAATGCCACACATTCACCCAAGAACAACACTACTAGGAAACATGCACCAGGCCAGGGCCAGCTCCAGGAATGCCGGGGCCCTTGGGCATCAGCTTGCTCTGGGCCCCAGCACGTGTGTGTGTGCGTGTGCGCGTGCATGCACGCACTCACACACGCACCCCCCCCCACACCTACCTGTCTGCTGTCTTTTACCATTACCCTTAACGAAGATGGCGGCCATGGTTTCCCTAAGGGGATGATGCCTCTGCCACCATCTTTGTTGATGGCACGTGTGCGAGCTATGTGCATGCATCTGTGCCATCAACTAAGATGGCAGCAGGGGCTTCAGTACCTTAGGGAAACCGTGGCCGCCATCTTCGTTAAGGGCAATGGTAAAAGACAGCAGACAGGTTGGTGGGGGACGTGGGGGGGCACAGATCATGGAAGGGGAGCGGAGGGGTGGCTGAGGGGCCCCCTGTAGCTGCAGGGGCCGTCGGGCTAGTGCCCCACCTGGCCGCCCTTTAGAACCGGCCCTGCACCAGGCTTTATGGGGTTGAGATGACACAGTTGCAGGGATGAGACAATATAATCTCTTTGTATAGCAGCAAACTCATTTTTTAAAAAATGAGATTTATGCCTATTTCACCTTTTTAGGAATTTATTTTGCATGTTTTCCCTTTCTTGTCTTTCAAATTCTGTTCCCCCTTGCATGACTGAACTTTGCTGATCACAAGGGCCAAGCAGATTGAAAACACATGTGACTACAGAGTGATTGCTACCTTTGACCTCAAGATATGGGAGCATTTAATTTTCTATAACCTAAAGAATGTACTTTGCCTGGGGCAAAATGCATGGACATATATCAGACATGTTTTCATTTCAATTAGCTTGTAGAATAGTAGTAGAATAGTACGTTCATCAGTTTTGTTATGCGTCTGGAAATCTTCAGAGGCAGCATTGGAATTTTCTCCCCAGCCACAGTCCTAAACAAGACTTCTGGGCAGTCACAAAAGATGGCACAAAAAGTGAGCCACAAAAGGTTCATTCATCATAAATTTGAATAATCTGGCATCAGTTCAAATAGGGAACTAATCAGTAGTGTGGTGGCAAATTTAGAAGCCACAGTGCCATTGCAGCCACGCCCCTTCACACACCATACATGCATACATACCTCCCCCTCTTTTTCTCTGTCACCCACAAACACATACACGCACTACACATAGATCTCTCCATCCCTGTCCAAGTGCACCTCTCCCCCCCAGACCACACATATACATACCTCCTTTTCTCTCTACTAGAGAGTCAGCCTTGGTCGCCCTGTACGATGACCTTTGTCAGGAGAAAGACAGGGGGAGTGTAACTCTGTTGATTCTCCTTGATTTATCTGCGGCCTTTGATACCATTGACCATGGTATCCTTCTGGGGAGACTCGCTGATCTGGGAGTTGGAGGTACTGCTTGGCAGTGGTTCTGCTCCTACTTGGTGGGTCGGCTCCAGAAGGTAGTGCATGGGGAATATCGGTTGGCACCCTGGGCTCTCCAGTATGGAGTTCCGCAGGGGTCAGTTCTATCCCCCATGCTTTTTAACATCTACATGAAGCCACTAGGTGCGGTCATCAGGAGTTTTGGAGTGCGTTGTCATCAGTATGCTGATGACACGCAGCTCTACTTCTCCTTTTCGTCCTTTTCAGGTGAAGCTGTCAATGTGCTGAACCGGTGCCTGATCGCGATAATGGACTGGATGAGAGCTAACAAACTGAGGCTTAATCCAGACAAGACTGAAATGCTGTTAGTGGGTAGTTCTTCTGACCAGATAGTGGATGTTCATCCTGTCCTGGATAGGGTTGCACTCCCCCTGAAGGAGCAGGTTCATAGTTTGGGCGTTCTTTTAGAACCGTCCTTGTCACTTGAGGCTCAGGTAGCCTCGGTGGCACGGAACGCTTTCTACCAACTTCGGTTGGTGGCCCAGCTACGTCCCTATCTGGATAGAGACGATCTCGCTTCAGTTGTTCATGCTCTGGTAACCTCTAAATTAGATTACTGTAATGCGCTCTACGTGGGGCTGCCTTTGAAGACGGTTCAGAAACTGCAGCTCGTGCAAAATGCAGCGGCCAGATTGTTAATAGGGGCCAGGCGGTCTGAACATATAACACCGATTCTGGCCCACTTGCACTGGCTGCCTATATGTTTCCGGGCTCGATTCAAGGTGCTGGTTTTAACCTATAAAGCCTTACACGGCCTGGGACCACAATACCTGATGGAACGTCTCTCCCAATACGAACCTACCCGTACACCTCGTTCAACATCGAAGGCCCTCCTCTGGGTGCCTACTCAGAGGGAAGCCTGGAGGATGGTAACCAGAAAAAGGGCTTTCTCAGTGGTGGCCCCCGAATTATGGAACAATCTCCCTGTGGAGGTACGCCTGGCGCCAACATTATTATCTTTTCAACGCCAGGTTAAAACATTCCTTTTCTCCCAGGCATTTTAATTTAATAAATTTAATAATTTAATAATTTTAATTTTTAACATTTTAACATCTCAACTTATTTTTAGCATCTTAGTATGCTAGTATATTTGTATTTTAGTATGTTTAAATTGTTCTATAAATGATTTTAATTGTATTTTTGATGTCTTGCTTGTTGTAAACCGCCCAGAGAGCTTCAGCTATGGGGCGGTATAGAAATTTAATAAATAAATAAATAAATAAATAAAATAAATATGCACACAGACAACATATAGAGTAGAGGCACACTTACCCTTGTGCCGGTTCCAGTGCGTCTCCACCTTTGCTTTCTGAAAATGGGGGCACACGATGCTAGTGAAACTCCACCCCTTTTTACTCTAAGACCTGGTCAGATCAGCTTCAGTGCGTGTTTTTTTTTAATTCATCTTCAGACAGATTTTACAAATGATTGGTAGATCAACCCATTTGCCCCTCTAGGTGTGGCCAATGGAAATACTTTGTTATAGGCTCAGGCAGTCATAGTGATTGGCGCAACACTTTGCTGTGGACAGTCCTGAAAGATCTGAAGACAACAGTGGGAAAGGAAGATGTGTCCAGCCAAGGGCAGAGTTGCTTCAAAACACAGCCAGAAAAATCATTCTCACCATAGATCTGTCCCTCCCTCCATCACACACACACCACAAATGCATCTCTACATCTTTCACACATAGGCATGAGCAAAAACAGGTGTAGAATTACTACAAAGTCCCTCCTTTCAAAAGTCAAACAACCCAGGAGGAGGTATAGCAAAATCATTAAAGCTAACAAAGGCTTATGGATGACTAAAAAAGTTTCAGGGAACCTGAACTCATCAGCTCCATTACACAGAGTGAAAACATGGGTTTAAATAGGCTACTGGAATTCCCATTTCACTGACAGTGCTTCCCACTTCTGTTCACTCATAGTCTACCAGCAGACTAAACAAAGCAAAAATTACTACTCTATGAAACTGATTAACATTCCAGTTATGAAATTGATTAATACATCTGAGTAAATACACTGCAAGTTATTTTATTGTGTGTTATTATTTATTTAGAGATGAGGCTTGTGCAAAAAATATTGAAACGTTTAACTGCTATGATGTAACTGCAAAGGTGAATTTGAAGATGCAGGCATAAGTGAGTTGTGACAGAAAACAACTTTGTGAGATTGAGACAGGAGTCTCATGTTGAAACACAAAGATTAGGTTGCAATTCTATATATACTTACTTGGAAGAAAGACCTCCCTGAACTCAATAAGTATGGTTTCTGATTAAGTAGGCATGTATCGGATTGCACCCTTAGTGATTTATAGAGGCCAGGGCTACAATGATATAAGGTTAGGCTGCTTAAATCCAGTATTTTAGTCCCTGTATGTACCAGACTTTGACCACTTTTTGTTGTCCTTGAGCACCCCTCCTTTTCAGAAAAGTTCCTCCCTGGAATAAAGGAAACACCTGCCACCAGCTCCACCTTGCTGGCAGACAACAGCAGCCTGAGCATGCAGGATTATCCAGGGCTCTGTCCTTCACTCTACAACTTTTTTTTATAAGCACCAGTCTTCCCAACGTTTTAAGGAGGCACCTGCTGCTAGCTGGCTGGCTGGCAGCCTGAGCTTGCAGTGATATCCCTGCAGATATCCCTGCCATTCCCCCTTCCCTTCCTTTCCCTTCCCTCCCCTCCCCTCCTCTCCCTTCCACTCACCCCTCTCTCCAGCTAGTCCTAGCAGGGTTTTTTTTTTAAGTAAGCCTGAGCCACAGGACAAAGGAGGTGTGGACCACAGTTTGGGAATCTCAGTCTAAAGAATTAAAGAGAGTAAATACCTATAAAGTTCTCTTTCACTGGCAGCAGCAGGTTTCTCCTTAAAAGGTTGAGGAGAACCACCCTCCTTGTGACTCTTCCCATCCTCATGACTCTCTCTTCCCAACAACAAATGGTAGGAACCAATCAGCATGAAAAGGGATTTCATGCTGATTGGCTATAGCACTGGAGACCCAGCATGGACCCTGCCCCCCAAAAGTAAGGGGATGCTGACCTAGAGAAACCAGGCAGCACTACAGCACTGCAAATAATGCAGGAAGGGTTAACAATGGGGTTACTTTTCATGCCATCATTGCTACTGTATTCTTTACTTTATATAGAGAAACCTCATTTGCAACATTTTTTTAGTAGTTCCGTAGTCTTATGTTGTAACTTTAGCTGCTCTTATCGTAATATGTATTGTATTGACTGTTTTAACTGATTTTATGTACTATAAATTCTGTCCTGTACCTCACCCTGGGATTTGTTATGACGAACAGCAGGCTATAAATATATCCAGTAAAAAAATAATTTATTTATAGGAATTATATGCAGGGATCTGCAGGGACCTCTCTGATTCTCCCACCGATAATCATGATTTCATCAGGTTTCCAGTGCATCCACTGTGCCCATATTCTCTTTTATTATCAAATACTCTAATCCAGGTTCAGCCAATGTGGTACCCACCATCCAGATTGTTGGACTATGACTCCCATCATTCCTGACCATTGGCCAAGCTGGCTGGAGTTGATGGGACTTGGAGTTTATCAACATCTGGAGAGCACTATGTCAGCTATTCTGCTCTAATTCTTCATTGATGGCTGTTTGTTTTTCCACTTCAGTGCTGGACTTCAAATTTTTACCCACAACATAGGAAACTTACCTTATGCCAAGTCAGGCAATTGGTTCATCCAGGGCAGTATTGTCTACACTAACTGGCAGTGGCTTTCCCGGGTTTCAGACAGGCACCATTTCCAGCCCTACTTGAAAATGACGGGGATTGAACTTGGGACTTCTCCATGCAAAACAGATGCTCATCCAATGAGCTATGGCCTTTCCCTTGACAACGAGCTCCCTGAATCCATTACGTGTGTATTAGGTGGCCTTCATACATTATGGAAGTACCTTCAGAGTCACTTATTATATTAGTGACTTGATTCCACACTGCTGACATAACATTTAAGAACCTGGCATCACATGAGCAGAGCCATTCATGTAGGTCCTTCCCATATAAAATTCACTAAGCCAAAACGACAGGCAACAATCAGAAGGGAAGGACCTTTTCAGTTGGTTTCACCCACATGATGCAGTTTGTTTTTTTAAAAAATATTGCTGCTGTAGCAACAGCAGCAGCAGCATGGAATGAAGCCACCAATGGAGTTGGTCCCATGTTGTTGCTAGAATGTATGAAGGCCTTCTTAGAGCAGTTGGGCCAAGGTTTTATAATGGGACTTGGGGCATAAAATTACCAATCATGTCAATCAGCTCTACTAATTCTTAAATACTGTTTTAGGCTCCCTCATATGCACAGTGCTGGGATAGGGCTATTTAAATATAGTCAATAGCAAATTCATCATGCATACATTTTGGCCAGAGCTTTAATAGGGCAAGCATGTAGTAGATTCTATATAGCAGTCAAAGAACTGACCCTATATGCATAGTTCCTTTCAAAAGCAAAAAATACACTCTGACTAATCTTCCCCATAATTGGGTCCCCAGTCTACAACTCCCTAAAACTCCCAGCATGATCAATGGTCTGGGATGATGGGAACATCTGGAGACCCCAGGTTGGGGAAATCTGCTCTAGACTAAGGGTTGTATCCAGTGCTCTATGAATGGAGTGGACTTGCACAGTGGGACTACCTCTTTTTCTCCTCTCCCTGCATGCACCCAGAATCTGCTCTGGAGGGTCCCCCAACCCTTTGGAGTAGATTTTGAGGGTGCACGGAGGACACAGAGGAGAGGAGGGGGAAGTTCCTTTGCACAAGCGGAAGTCTGCTGCGTGAGCATACTAGGTATTACACATAATAACGTATATACCATTATTCCAATCAACCTTTTTTTTTTTTTGCACATGAACAGCCACTTCTAGATGAGCAACTGGCATTGGAGAATTGGAAGGGAGGAGGTGCTCAGCCCTTTCCCTATCTGCCATTTCTCCACTCTAAGTCAGCTGCCCCAATCCACTGCTACCACTGTGAGGTTTCTTAATGTGGGCAAAGATGTTTTGAACTATGCGGTGAAGAAAATGTGCTTGGAGGGCACACTGGAGGAGGAAAATAGCAGGTAGGGTAAGAATAAAGAACCCCACCCCCCATCATTTATTTAGTCCAGATTGCCCCTTCTGCCAAAAAGGTCAGCAGGATAATGCTACACAAATCTACGTATAAGGCCTAGCCTGGCCCTTACTGTTAAAAATATCATAATTCAGATCATGTTGGCTTTCATTTCTGGATAGAATTCTGACATCAACAGAACTTGACAATCCAACATGACAATGCCAGAGTAGGTGTCACAATCTGACAAGCCAGAATTAAAAAGGCAGTTATACACACAGGCATCTCCATTCATCTTTTATGGCCTGAACTATTACTCTGAGGAAATACCTGTACAGTCTGCTAGGATGTTCTGTGAAAGCCTCACAAAACCAATAGGACCTGCAGAACAGCATGATACTGTTCAGTGGGGCCTAATGTGGGAGATCTTTCCAGAAACTTGAATGTCTAGAAAATATTTCCAAATATTACGCCATTTCCCCCACTTTGTTCCCCATGTTCTAGTCATAAGAAGAGGGCTACATTCTGCATTCCAAGGTGGCCAACCAAATGTTCTGAAGCTTCAGCACTGGTTGCCTATTTGCTTCTGAGCCTAATTCAATGTGCTTACATTAATAAATAAAGCCCTAAACAACTTGCACCCCAAGATGCAAGATATGGAGTGTGTCCCATATGCATCAATTCAGGTACCTTGATCAGCGGAGGAGAGCTTGTTGGTAGCGTCACCTCCCTCAGAGGTCCAAGGTGTGGTGGCTCATGGCAAGGCTATAGTGGCCCCATAACCGTGGAACTCCCCAGAGAGGTCTGTTTGGCACCAACACATTACAACTTTCATTGACTACTTAAGATGCATCTGTTTATTCTGGCCTTTGGAAGTGATTTTTAGTTGTCCTCCCTGTAAACTGTATTAACTGTTATCTATTCATGTTTTTATTGTTACGTTATGGTTTGCTGATTATTCATTATTTTGCAATTGTATTTTAGTTATGAAACCTACCTTGGGACTTTAGGGTGAAGGGTGCCTAAATGAAATAAGTGAAAATAAATAAATGTCTCAAGAAAGCTACAAGCAGAGCATGAAGGGCTGAAGCTCTACAGCAGAGGTATAGTGCCTCTGAACCTGGAGGTTGTGTATTGCCATTGAGGCTAATTGCCATTAATGTATTATTTTCCTCCATTAACTTTTCTAATCCCCTCTTAAAGCCATCCAACTTTAGTTGACCATCATTACATAATGGCAAATTCAAGCAAATTCATGACTTCAGTTATATCAGCTTCTCCCCAATTAGGAAAAGGAGCACAAAAAGTTCCATAATCCATAATCCATGAAAGGGACAATTTTGAACATCCAATAGTCAATGTGAAACACACAAGATTTATGTACTGATGTTGTTACACTTTTCTGGATTTTCTACTTTTTTATATAAATGGTTCCCAAAATGACAATGGAACTATTGTTCAATTCACAAACATTTCACAGAGCAACTCTGAGCAATCAATCATTTTCGAGTCCATAGGTTGTTATACAAGCCAATCATTTTGGCAGCTCCTTGTGTGAGTTTCTTTCTCTAAGGGCATTTTCACAGTGTTTGACTACCTTGAAGTTTTTATCGTACAGTGTCTCTCACTATTTCCCTCCAATCCCATGAAGACGAGGTCAAAGAAATTAACCTGGAGGCAAAGATTATGTTTCTGGAAGAGGGGTTGTGGTGCTAGGCTCACTATAGTAACTTTACATCTCTCTTGTTTCACAAAGACTAAGCAAGTCCTAGATTCTGAAATCAGAATAAATTGTGCATATCACGTAATTTCCATACATTTATTTAATTTGCATTATCCATTCAAATGGTAACTTTTGAATGTTTGCACAATTCAAAATATCTTAGCAAATAATGCTAACACCTTATGCCTCTTTGGTCAGATCTCACCTGGAGTACAGTGTCCAGTTCTGGGCACCACAGTTTAGGAAGGATATAACAAACTGGTACATGTCTAAAGGAGGAAGACAACGAAGGTATGGGGCTAGGAGACCAAGTACTATGGGTATGGTTAGGTCGGAGAACAGACAATTAAGATGTGGTCATTTCTCTTGTTGGCATAGTTAGTGAATCTTTTTCTGTCATCTTGACTAGGCCTCGAAGGACTGGGAGTGGGAGAAAATACAAGCAACACAAAGAAGCAGAAAATGATAGAGAAAATGAGACTGATTAAACTTCATGTAGTATTCATTAAGTCTTTGTTCTCCTGCCCGCTCTTTTTCTCACCTCTTTCTATGGAAATAGATGCTTTACGTCTGCTTGACACTGTGGAGGACTGGAGGAGACATAATAATTTTCAGAATACATAATTTCCTTGTTTTACTTTTTAAAAGATATTTTAGATGTTTAATTGCTTGTGAGTTTGCTGCCTTGGGCTCCTTTGGAGGAAGGGTGGGATTTAAATTTAATAAATAAATAAATATGTTGATGGTTTCTTCTATCTTTATTGTTTTTGCCTGCTCTTTATAAACTGGCAAAACCAAAGTTATGCTACTAGGTTTCTTACAGTTGAGCAGCTTGTAGCAAAATCTGCAACAACAAAAAAAGAAAAAGTAATTTCAATTTGTTTTTATTGTCGGAATAAACTGCTTTTAACATACCAAACATGATAATTGTATGGGCAGAACAAGTTATACATCATACATTTTATGTTCCTAAAGTAGCAAAATGGCTTTCAATCTGCAAAGGGTGCAAAAAAAAAGTATTGCATATTTTTCAATTTCTCCCAAACTTCTGTTTTTTCCCTTAAAAAAAGGGGGGCCTTCAAAATTTCCAGAAATTTTACATCTCTACTTCAGAGCCAATCCACTACATTTTTCTGCCTGAGGAAGAGCAGCAAATGATGTAGCAAATTGTTCCCTGAGATGAAGCACCAGCGTAAGGTGCTAGTACCTGAGGCTAGGCATGTAAGAAGGCATCCATTTCTGTGCTACCCCATATTTATTGTATGCAAGGCTGTTTCAAGTCCAGAGTAGTTCTGATTCTGACAAAAACATTATTTGTCTCACTGTCTGCTGTGGCAGAATTTTACACAATTAATTAAGTAACGAATGATGATATCATTATGTTCTTCCAGGCCATTTATTTCAATGCATATTGGGGAAAAAGTAATTGATTACTTATCGTTTGTGGACTTAAAATGACAACAGCGAATACTGATTGCATTCACTGTATTGGCTTCTATTTCTGACATGGGACAAATAAGAGAACAGTAACAATTTCTACTCCTGTTTCCAGTGGAATTCTCTGACATCCCTACCTAAGTCCGGTTAGTGAATTTGGTGTCTAAGGCAGCATATCCCACAGGTGAATCTCCTTCTCCCTGGCAGTCAAAATGCAATACATAAATTCAATAACAATTTGTTATCCTTTCATGAATTATTTGCCTGAAGTAGCCACCTCACTCTGCCAAACATCAGGGCTTGCCCTGGCTTCTGAATGTATGATTCTATGATTCTGTTATTCTATATGAAAGCAAAGTAGGGAAGTATGGCTAAAGGAGACAGTGGTGGCACACTTGCACAGAACTGTGCAAGAATTCCACTGAGGAAGATGGAAATACATTACTGGCCCATAAAGGAAAAAGGGATAGCAGCCCACCAGCAGTAGCCCCCAGTCTCCCCCCATAGCTTGAACCAACTTCCCTCCCCTTTCCCCACTTTATATAATCACTCACTCTCTGCTTTATCTCCCTGCATTTTAAAAAGTAAATCCCACTGAATCCAATGGAGCATATTCTCATGTGCATTTCCATAGACTTGCAGTGTTCTAGTGCTTACCACAAGCTTCGCTTTTTGTTACTCCCAGCTCTGCCCTATGCTCGACCAGCCCCAATGGGCACTAGCCACCACTGGAGAAAAGCATGCCCTAAATACTGCCCTCTAACAACAGGAAGCTTTGCTCACCCCTACTGAGCTCCAGACTTAGGAGTTAATGGCTATACATTCACAAACTCTGAAGACTAATGAACCATTTATTTATTTATTTTATTTTATTTGTTTCATTTTTAAACCGCCCATAGCGAGTGGCTCTCTGGGCAGTGTACAAAAGATTAAAATACAGAATATCACAATAAAATTAACCTACCAACAGTAAACATAAACAGCA
Organism: Rhineura floridana; assembly: GCF_030035675.1. NCBI lineage: Eukaryota > Metazoa > Chordata > Lepidosauria > Squamata > Rhineuridae > Rhineura > Rhineura floridana. Next base: position 247,008,557 of record NC_084480.1, read on the forward strand.
AACAAAAAAAGATCTAAAATTATAACATTAAACGCTTAAGATGCCTGGGAGCATAGCCAGGTCTTAACCTGGCGCCGAAAAGATAGAAGCGTCGGCGCCAGGTGTACTTCTTCGGGGAGGCTGTTCCACAGTTCGGGGGCCACTACAGAAAAGGCCCTAGATCGAGTAACTGTCCTCCGGGCTTCCTGATGGGTTGGTACCCGGAGGAGGGCCTTAGATGCTGAGCGAAGTGACCGGGTCGGTTCATAGCGGGAGAGGCATTCCACAAGATACTGCGGTCCCACGCCGTGTAAGGCTTTATAGGTCAAAACCAGCACCTTGAATCTGGCTCGGAAACAAATGGGTAGCCAGTGCAAACGGGCCAGAACAGGTGTTATATGCGCTGACCGGCTGGTCCTCGTCAGCAGTTTGGCTGCTGCGTTTTGCACTAGCTGAAGCTTCCAAACTGTCTTCAAAGGCAGCCCTACGTAGAGCGCATTACAGTAATCCAACCTAGAAGTTACCAGAGCATGAACAACTGAGGCGAGGTCATCCCTGTCCAGATAGGGGCGTAGCTGAGCTACCAACCGAAGGTGGTAGAACGCATTCCTTGCCACCGAGGCCACTTGCGCCTCAAGAGACAAGGAAGGATCGAAAAGAACCCCAAGACTACGAACCTGTTCCTTCAAGGGGAGTGTAACCCCATCTAAAACAGGGTAAACATCCACCATCTGGGCAGGGAAGGCATTCACCAACAGTGTCTCAGTCTTGTCTGGATTGAGTCTCAGTTTATTAGCTCTCATCCAGTCCATTATCGCGCTCAGGCAGTGATTCAGCACATCCACAGACTCACCTGTAGAAGATGAAAAGGAGAAATAGAGCTGCGTGTCATCAGCGTACTGGTGGCAACGCACTCCAAAACTCCTGATGACAGCACCCAGAGGCTGCATGTAGATGTTAAAAAGCATGGGGGACAAAACCGACCCCTGAGGGACTCCACAATGGAGAGTCCAAGGTGTTGAGCAATGTTCCCCAAGTACTACCTTCTGGCGACGATCCGCCAAGTAGGAGCGGAACCACTGCCAAGCAGTGCCTCCAACTCCCAACTCCGCGAGTCTCCCCAGAAGGATACCATGGTCGATGGTATCAAACGCCGCTGAGAGATCAAGGAGAATCAACAGAGTCACACTCCCTCTGTCCCTCTCCCGACAGAGGTCATCATACAGGGCGACCAAGGCTGTTTCAGTGCCAAAACCAGGCCTAAAACCAGATTGAAACGGATCCAGATAATTGGTCTCATCCAAGAGCACCTGGAGTTGACCGGCGACCACCCGCTCCAGAACCTTGCCCAAAAAGGGGACATTCGCCACCGGTCTATAATTGTTGAAGTTATCTGGGTCTAAGGAAGGTTTCTTTAAAAGAGGTCTCACTACTGCCTCCTTGAGACTACTAGGGACTACTCCCTCACTCAAGGAGGCATTTATCACTTCCTTGGCCCAGCCGGTGGTACTAGTCCTGCTAGCCTTCACTAGCCAAGATGGACAAGGATCTAGAGCAGACGTGGTCGCCCGCACCAATCCAAGCACCTTGTCCACTTCCTCAAGCTGCACCAACTGAAACTCATCCAATAATGAAAGACAAGACCGTGTTCTGGACACTTCAATGGATTCATCTGTCATAACATCGGAGTCTAGGTCCCTACGGATGCATGCGATTTTATTTTGGAAGTGGCCTGCGATGTCGTTACAGTGAGCTTCAGATGTTTCAATGGTATCTCGAGGACCAGAATGTAAGAGTCCTCGTACAACCCTAAAAAGCTCTGCAGGGCGGCAGAGAGATGTCCTGATAGAGGCAGCGAAGTGGGACTTCTTCGCCGCCCTTACCACTTTTATATATGACTTAGTGGAGGCAGTTACCAAAGCATAACTGCATCCGTCTGGAGTTCGTCTCCATCTGCACTCCAGCCTCCTTTTCTCTTGCTTCATCACTCTCAGCTCCGGGGTATACCACGGAGCTGTATGAGCTCTGCATCAAAGAGGGCGCGCGGGAGCAATCGTGTCGATAGCCCGGGCCATCTCCGTATTCCACAGTTCGACCAAGGCCTCGACAGGAGCGCCAGTACTATCAGCTGGAAAAACTCCCAGAGCCCTCTGAAAACCAATAGGATCCATAAGCCTCCGAGAGCGGACTAACTTAATAGGTCCCCCACCCTTGCAGAGGGAAAGAGTCGTCGTAAGTCTAAAACTCAGCAGGCAGTGGTCTGTCCATGACAATGGAGTAGATGAAAAACACCCCACCTCCAGATCACCATCTCCATGACCAGTGGCGAAGATCAAATCAAGAGTGTGACCCGACACATGCGCTGGGCCAGTAACAAATTGAGACAGCCCCATGGTTGTCATGGAGGCCATGAAGTCCTGAGCTGCCCCAGATAAGACAGTCTCGGCATGAATGTTGATATCCCCCAACACTACAAGTTTGGGGGACCTCAACAATACCTCCGAGACTATCTCTGTCAGCTCAGCTAGGGAAGCTGTTGGGCAGCAAGGTGGGCGGTACACCAACAGGATTCCCAGTCTGTCTCCTTGGCCCAGCACAAGGTGGAGGCACTCTAGACCAGTCGCCATCTGGACAGGATGCCTGGTGAGAGAGAAAGTACTCCTATAGACCACAGCGAAGTATTGTATACATGTTGCAGTATAAAACAAGACTGGTTCATCACACCAATGGCCACTGAAAAAGTCAACTAATGTTGGCTTTGCATATAAATGATGGCTATATGACTTGGCTCTTAGGTTTTGCCAACTATGAGGAATACTTTTCTGTGACAAAATAAGCTGTCCATGGTAAGTTCATGCAATATAAATCCACTGTGTCATAGTTAACCTCATGGCAAATGCATATCATACCTTCTTTTCATTACTTTCCCACATGCTGAAACTACTGTGTTCTGCAATAAGAAAAATACTGAATATATTTGGAACCTCACCAACAGATTTTCCTCTGTTTCCCTGCAGTATAAACCGAATTATGCAAAATGAAAGTTTGATCTTACAGCTCTTATGCATGTGAGTAATCCCTCTTATTTGATGCTAGGCAAGTCTGGACTGGGCCCAGAGTAGTGACTCAGAAGAAGCTGAATTAAATTGGTAGCCTGGGGTGTTCCAATTATTCAGCTGGCTTTAGGGAACCTGGTACCAGATTTCTATATTAAAAGGTGAGGATCTCACCTGTGTAAATAAGGAAGGGAGCGATTAAATTTCGTTCCAGCAGAGACCTTGCCACTCAGAGATCTTGTTAATGGCAGCTGAACTGGTAAATAATTGATCAAAATCCAGAGTGAATAAATATATACTTCCACCCACACAACTTCATCTATGTCCAAAGGACCTGGGCAATGAGTTTCTTCTTCTTTTGAACAGCCTGAGATTATTAAATTATTCAGTAGCTCCTCTCCTGGTTGCAATAGGATGTGTAACTTTAAACTACCAAGGAAAGCTTCTTGCTCCAGATTAAAAAATATGTTTGCCATTCATGGAGCTCTTCCACCTCTGAAAAATCAAATGCGATCCATGAAATGCTGCTTTCTGCTAACATGCAGCCTTTCCTATGGGAACTGCACCTTAGTAATAGAGGGCCCACCCATGTAGCCGGTCATGCTCTTGACCTTGTGTTTGTCTCGGGAGGGGAGGGAAGTGCTCTGAAAATGGGGACTGTTCTTTCTAACCCCTTGTCATGGTCAGATCACTACCTGGTGAATATAAACCTCTCAATGCCACACACCCTCCGCAGGGGACAAGGACCTATTAGGATGGTCCGCCCCAGACGCCTGATGGATCCTAAAGGATTCCTGAATGAGCTGGGAGATTTGGAGCCGGCTGAAGGGCGCCCGGTCGAAACCCTGGTGGTGGAGTGGAATAGGGAGATCACTAGGGCAGTAGACCGGGTGGCTCCAAAACGTCCTCTCCCCCTGAATAGAACTCAGATAGCACCCTGGTATACACCACAGCTCCGGGGTCTGAGACAGGAGGTGAGACGACTAGAGCGCCAGTGGTGGAAATCTCGTTCTGAAGGCGATCAGACACTGGTTAGAGCAGCAATAGCTGCCTACCAGGTGGCAACAAAGGCAACAAAGAGGGAATTTTTTGCTGCCTCTATTGCGTCCACAGAGTGTTGTCCCAGGAGGTTGTTCCAAGTGGTCCGAAACCTGGTCGGTCCAGTTGTTCAGGAACCCACGGAGCACTCTAAAGCCTCCTGTGACATATTTGCTAAACACTTTGCCGATAAAATCGAGCACCTGAAGAGCGCGATTCCATACGCCGTGGACGCAGGAAGTGAGCCAGAGTCGGCCAGTTGCATTCCGGTCCAGTGGGATTGGTTTCGGCCTCTTCTCTCTGAGGACGTGGACAAGGTGCTCTCTACTGTGAAGCCAACCACCTGTCTGTTGGATCCTTGCCCCACGTGGCTCATTATGAGCTGTAAAGAGAGACTGAGCGAAGGGATCAAGGCAGTGCTAAATGCATCCTTGGAAGAGGGTGTAATGCCATCAGCCCTCAAGGAAGCAGTAATAAAGCCCATCTTGAAAAAGTCTTCCTTGGATCCCCAAGAGTTAAATAACTTCTGCCCAGTCTCTAATTTACCGTTCTTGGGCAAGGTGATTGAGCGAGTGGTGGCCAAACAGTTACAGACACACTTGGATGAAGCAGATTATTTAGATCCATTCCAGTTGGGCTTCAGGACTGGACATGGAACTGAAACAGCCTTGGTCGCCCTGGTGGATGATATGAGGAGGGTGTTGGATAGGGGAGAATATACCTTCCTCGTCCTCCTCGATCTCTCAGCGGCTTTCGATACTGTCGACCACGGTATCCTTTTAGATCGCCTAGTGGGATTGGGAATAGGAGGCACCGTTTTACGGTGGCTCCGTTCCTATCTCTCAGACAGACATCAACGGGTGGTGTTGGGGGATGAGGTTTCAGACCCTTGGCCTCTCAATTGTGGAGTGCCACAGGGTTCTATCCTCTCCCCCATGCTATTCAACATCTATGTAAAGCCGCTGGGGACTATCATCAGGAGATTTGGGCTGCAGTGCCACCAATATGCAGATGACACCCAGCTCTATCTCTCATTTAAGTCCTCACCAGAGTTGGCTGTGGATACCATGTCCAAGTGCCTGGAATCCGTAAGTGGATGGATGGGAAGGAATAGGCTGAAACTAAACCCCGATAAGACCGAGGTGTTGCTCGTGGGAGACAAGAGAAGGTTAGGAGAAATAGACCTGGTGTTTAATGGGGTAAGATTACCCTTGAAAGACCAGGTCTGCAGCCTCGGGGTCATTCTTGACTCCCAACTGTCCATGGAGGCTCAGGTTTCAGCAGTGAGCCGGGCAGCTTGGTATCAATTACATCTGATAAGGAGGCTGAAACCCTACCTTCCTGTCCATCTGCTCCCACGGGTGATACATGCCCTGGTCTCCTCCCGCTTAGACTACTGTAATGCGCTCTACGTGGGGTTACCCTTGAAAACGGTCTGGAAATTACAACTGATACAGAATGCGGTGGCACGATTGATTAAGAACAGCCGTCGCCGTGATCATATCACTCTGGTGTTAGTAGATCTACACTGGCTACCAGTTATTTGCAGGGCCCAATTCAAGGTGTTGGTGTTGACCTATAAAGCCCTATACAGTTTCAGCCCAGTTTATCTGAAGGAGCGCCTCCAGCATCACCAATTATGCCGCCTGATGAGATCAGCCACACAAGACCTTCTCTCAGTCCCACCAGTTAAAATAGCGAGGCTGGTGCGGACTAGAGAGAGGGCATTCTTGATTGTGGCCCCCACCCTCTGGAATTCCCTTCCTTTCGACCTTCGCCATGCCCCCTCCCTGATACGTTTCCGCTGAGCCTTGAAGACCTGGCTGTTCAGGCAGGCCTATGGGATCCCTGGGGTGGGTTAGTTTTTAACACTGTTATTAATCAGAATTGTAGTGTTTAGTCTAATTATTGATTGTGGCCCTCATTGTTTTATATTGTATTTTATTGTATTGATGTACGTCGCCTAGAGTGGCTGTTAATTTGGCCAGATAGGCGACTCATAAATAAATTATTATTATTATTATTATTATTATCATCATCATCATCATTATCATTATCATTATCATTATCATTATTATTATTATTATTATTGAAAAATGAGTGAATGAATTATTGTGATTTTCTTCAGTGGAAAGAGCTCTAGAATTCACCTCACACCATGGAGAGTTTTATAGTTATCATATCAAACTCAGGTTTACATGCCAATTTTGACCACTCACTGTTGTATGGATGCAACTGAGGTTTGCATAAGCTAAAGCATGGAACATAGGAAGCTGCCTTATACTGAGTCAGGCTATTGGTCCATTCAACTCAGTAGTGACAACACTGACTGGCAGCAGCTCTCCAGGGTTTTCAGACAGGAATCTCCTAGCACCGTTTGGAGATGCCAGGGATTGAACCTGGGACCTTCTGCAGGCAAGCAGATGTTCTACTACTGAGCTATAGCCCATCCCCTAACATGCAGGGTTCATGGAAAAAATGAATAGTTATTGCTAACTATCACATGAACTCAACAAAATGAAGTTAAAACAGCATCCACCTCTGGCACCAGACTCTTTCTGCTGGGAAATTACAGCAGTTGGGCAAAGAGCAATGCATAGCATTGAGGGTGTCATTGTCATCAATCTACTAACAGACTGGCAGAAAGGGATGCAGATGCCCTCTGAGGATATGGAGGAGAATGCAGCTTATCAGGTAGCTAAGGGCAGCAAGTATACTAATAGTGAAAGCCAGCCAATTATCAGCTCAGTGGTCAGGCACCTGCTCAAAGGTCTCATAGGATTCCACTTGTGTAAAACTGTTTTAATGCTTGTATGTTGATGCCTGGCGATGGCTTGGAACATTTATCCAAAGAATTGATAGAGAAAACATTGGAGATTTATACTTCTTTGGTTGCCACTTCCCTATTTCATGTGACATGTATATTCCCTGTGCTAAGAGGCACATTCTCTGGATGAAAGAAACCTATTTCCTCAGTCACTGCTTTGGGTGAAAGTCTGATGCCATCCGGGGGGGGGGGGAGGAGGAGAATCTATGTTCATGGTCTTTGTCATGACCACTAAATATTGGTAAGATTGTGTCTAGGCAACAGCTTCCTATGTTTTTGATTTGATGCTAAAATACACAACTTGGTGTTAGGTGTCTGGGGGAAGACAGGTACCCAATCCCCAGAACTGGTGAGCACAATAAGCCAGCCATATGCCCTGTCCATATCCTATCAGCTGAGTAGTCTCAGAGAGGCTTGCATGGATTGAGGCACCCTGCATGTGGGAACATTCCCTAGAATTATAATTGTCTTGGGAAGAGTTAAAGAAGAAGGAATGAGCTGGTGCTTGACTTCCCACTTCCATTTGTGGAAGCTCAGAAGAAAAGGTCAGCAAGAAGGATGAAACTGGTAAGAGGGTCTTGCGATCTGCTCAAGATCATTTATGAAATGGTGGTAGGTGTTTTGCTATAAATCTGGAATTTAGGACAGCCCTAATAGTCCTAGCACAGTTGCCAAGTACCTTTCAAGAAGCTTGGCCTACTGCTCTCAATAGCTTGTCTTCTACATCACTAGGAAATGCCTGAGGAGGATACCTCTCTTCTTATCCGTGCTAATGTGATCTCTAGGGTCACTTCCAGACAACCTGCTTTACTGAGCATTCATCCCGATTAGTTTGCACAGTTTGTGGGAGGTTAGACCACGTTGGCTATTTATTAATCATTCATTCTTGATTTGTTTGTGGGAACGTTATACAACATTGCTTCAAACAGGAGATATGCCACAATTTCCAGTGCATTTTCCCATCACTTTCCTTATCACAAAAGTAGTAGGCCCACTGAAGTAATGTATGCATTATATAGGTTTATAAAGTTAGAAGTTTTGACCCCCTTCAGAACTGAAGAAAACCATTTTTAACAAGACAAGTGTTTTTGCACCCATTCTGCCCCTCCAGGAAGTCTGGGCATACAGCCAAGATAGTAGCTTCTAAAATCAACAAATCTGAGTAGAACGTAAACAGTGAAGAGAACAGGAAACACCATTTTAGGATTTTCTGATTGGCCGGCAGTAACCTGGCCAATTCACCTATGAATTGATATACATCTCTGGTAACATGTATGCTTGTGAAACAGAAATCTATGAGAATGGAAAGGTGTTTGTAAGTCCGTCCCATGAGAATGTTTATGACAAATCTGTGGGAATGAATTTGTGAGAAGATTGCGGGAACAGCAGATAATGTATTTGTAGGTCAGATGATCTAGAGATGGGAGACTATAAAGAGAGATCACAAATGCAGTTGTTTACCAGTGTAATGGACTGGTCATGCTGCTGTCAGCATGCCTAATTGCTGAGTTTTATTTTGAGTCTTATCTGAACCCTCATGGGTGAGATTTAAACTGCCATTCTTTTATATATGTGTGTATGTGTGAAACAATCTAGTTGAGTAAGAATATATTTCATTACTTAATTATACAGCCACAAGAGTGGCTGTATACTATAGCCAGCATGGATTTTTCACATTCTGCAATGTTAAATTGAAAATACCCCCCTTGTCATTCTGATGCTTCCCATAAGCTCATTTCAAAACAAAACCTTTCAAAACTTATAGTCCTGAACTCAGAAACTCTTGCTTAACAACCCTCTCAATTTTCATGGTGATACACAAAACAGTCAGAGAGAATAGAGAGTTCAAAGTCTAAAAAGAGAGAGAAAAAACCCCAGGGCCCTTTTGGACTTTTTTCTCTCTGAGTTCTCATATTGTTTAAATTCATTAAAAATCAGCCATGTTCACAGAGTACCTGTAATCCTAATACTGACCTTGCTCCATACCCTGACCTTCAATTTCTGCAGTTTAAAAGTTAAAAAAATGCCTGGCTGATTTTTAATTAATTTAAGAAGTTATACCTTGAACTCAATGATAATGTCAGGCATGCTCAGCAAGAACCATCTGTCAGTGTTCTAAAAGCCAGGCTCAGCTGCTTGGCTTGGCTAATCAGAGGGCCACATCCACACCAGACTTTGATTTCACTTGAGACAGTCATGGCTTCCCCCAAAGTATCCTGGGAAGTGTAGTTTGTGAAGGGTGCTGAGAGGAGACTCCTATTCCACTGACAGAGTTCCAGTGGGCAGATTGGTTTAACAGTCAGCCACTCTGATTGAAGGTCTGTGAAGGAAACAGGGCATCTCCTAGCAACTCTCAGCACCCTTCACTAACTACACTTCCCAGTGAGAGAAGCCATGACTGTCCAAAGTAAAATAAAGTCCTGGTATGGATGTGGCCAGGGACAGCTTTGGTTTAAATTTGGGTGGGAGACTACATGTGCCTGCTGTAGAATAAAAGGTGGGGGAAACACTGAAAAGCAATGGTAGTGTTCACAATGTTTTCCTTTTGGAAATGAAAGGGTCTTCCCTTCTACCCAGTGCCCACCCACCCAATCTCCTCCCCTTCCCTCCTCCTACCCCCCCTGCCCCTCCCCCAGATCAGTGTTGGACTGCAACCTGGGAGACCAGGGTTCGAATCCAAACACAGCCATGAAGCTCACTGGGTGACCTTGGGCCAGTCACTGCGTCTCAGCCTCAGAGGAAGGCGATGGTAAAACCACTTCTGAATACCATTTACCATGAAAACCCTATTCATAGGATCGCCATAAGTCGGATTGACTTGAAGGCAGTCCATTTCCATTTTCAAACATGATTGCACAGAAATAAATCCCACTGAACTCAAAAACTATGCAAATGATCAAACCCACCCTCCTCTCTCCTCCCTCCTATCCCCTCCCTCTTGCCCCTTCTCTCCCCCTTCCTTTGCCCCTCACTCCCCATCCCCATCTCCATCCCCTTCCAATCCCCTCCTTCCCCTTCCCCCTCCCCCCTCCTCTTCCTCATCCCCATGGTCAATTTTACCTATCTTAAGCATGATTGCATGGGAGTAAATCCCACTGAACTCATAAGCATGCAAATGATCAATCCATTCTCAGCAAACTTGCACAGGATCCCATTTCTTACCTCCCGGATTAAAAAGCAGATAAATTTACTAATAGGCAAAAAACCTTGCGGTTTAAGAATGTACCTATAGTCCACAGATATTTCTATCAAACTTTAAAAAGCAAGGAAATTGGGCAGGTAGAGTGAATGCACCAGGGGAGCAGGAGACCTGACCTCATCTCTGAGATATTATACTGCCCTACAAATTTGTCAAAATGCAAAGACAATTTGGGTTGGTCTTTCATAGTCCAATCCACTTCCTGCGTAGCTTGAACGAATTTGGTAACATGTCCCTCTGAACATAGGGTGAGTGGTGGCATCACCTGCCATCTCCAAAAATGGAGAATTATATTTTTGTATGTTTGTTGGTGTTCTTCTTACTTTGCTTCTTTCCTGTGTTACTTGTACAGAGAATCTAATCTAGAAAATTGTATTTCCCTCATTATTCATCCTAGAAATCTGGTGCATTCACTATAGCTGCCCAATTTCACTGCTTTTTAAAGTTTGATAGAAATAGCTGTTGGCTATAGGTACATTCTTAAACTGCAAGGTTTTTTGCCTATGTGGATAACCTTGGGTTTTGTGTTGTTTTATTAATTCTCATTTATTCATTTACTGGTTTAGACCAGACTAAGTACGCTCATATATACTCATATAGAAATGTGTGGTCAATAAAAAGCATAAACTCCTTCCTCTGTGGAGCTCCATTCTTTTTTATCCTGATTTCTCCCTAGTCCTGAGAGATTTCTGGTGGGAGTTTCCTCTTAAAGTCTGTCTGTATTAGATTTACTGCTGAAGCGCAGCGCGAGTCTAGGCAAGTGTGGTTGTTTCATACAAGGACTCTATACAGCCTTAGGCTTAAGGGACAAGTGAAGAACCCTTGAATCTGTAGGCGCAACAGAGGTAGTTCAAACTATCTCAGGAGGTTATACAACATTGTTTCAAACAGGAGTTATGCCACACTTTCCAGTGCATTTTCCCATCACTTTTCTTGGGGGGGGGGAATGAGTTTGTTCTGCAAAAATGTCAAATCAACTTTAATTACACAACCTAAATTTGGGGATATGTGATTGAATGTCATCTGAAAATTCTGTCTGAAAGTGCTCTCTGCAGTTTGGGGGAGAGCGAGATATGAGTTTTGAACTCTATATGCTAACATGGGTGCTGACTCTGCCTTGAAGACCTGATGTGGGAGCGCAGTAGACTTGGCTGTCTATGGGAGTACTTAAGCTATGCCTTCATCTATGCTCCAACGATCTCCATGTAAATAAACTCAAATATTACAAAACATGCTCTGGCTACCCATGGAAACACTTTGGAGAGATGTGTTGGGATAATAAAAAGTTGAAAATGTTATACTCAATAAAAATACTTGTTATGCAGTGAAAAATATTAGTTACCATGAATATTTTACAGCTAATCTACAACATATTCAAAATTATGTACAACACTGCTCTTTGATGTTTAATGTTATGTTTTTTATGGAACAAAATACAAATAACATTTTTTTAAATAAAAATTATAAACAGCATAAGCCTCCCATTCCAAAGGGAATCAAATCTGTAATTTCTACGACCCTGGAATTTTTCACTGTCTGGAGAAGTGGGATGGGCACAATAGTGAGTGTATGTGTATGTAAAATACTTGACCAGGTCATGTCTCCTTCTCTCATCTTGGGCTTTGGTTGGTCTGCCACAGAAACAGCTGTTTATTTCCAATATCAAAAATGAAATCGTGTTAAAACTCAATCTGACCTTCAGACTGCAAAATGACACCTTTTAGGGTTGTACCCAAAGAATTTAGCATGATTATTAACACAATAGATCCATTTTCCTTCCTCTGTCAGGTCAAAAGGAGTCATTCTGTTAGTTAGGACAGATTAGAACAGAATTCTCTGAACTGCTTTATACCAGGTCAGATTGCTTGTCCACCTAGCCCCTATTGTCTACTCCAGGGACAGCCAAAGTAGTCCAGAGGTTTTGAACTACAACTCCCATCATCCCTAACTGTTGGCCATGCTAGTTGGGGCTGATGGGAGTTTTAGTCCAAAGCATCTGAAGGGCACCATGTTGACCACTCCCTATGCAGAAGACTTTCTCATCATCTACTACCTGATCCTTTTTAACTGGAGATTCCAGGGATTGGACCTGGGACATTCTGTAGGCAAAGCATATCTGTAGCTCTCCCCTGCTCTGGTACTAAAGAATAAACATAAGAACACCTTGCTGGATCAGGTCAATGGCCCATCTAGTCCAGCATCCTATTTGCACATGGGAAACCTGCAAGTAGGAACTGAGTGCAAAGAGCACTCTCCCCTCCTGCAGCTTCTGGCAACTGGCTTTCAGAGGCAAAGCACAGGCATCATGGCTAGTAGCCATTGATAGTCTTTTCCTCCATGGATTTGTCTAATCCTCTTTTAAATACACCCAAGTTGATGGCCATCACTGCCTCTTGTAGCAGCAAATTCCATAGTTTAACTATGCACTGTATGAAGCTCCACATACTTCTGTGGCCTGGTTCACTGCTTTGTAGGACCAGATCTCAGGAGCTGGTCCCAGTCCCTGTGAAACGATGAGAGTGAGAACAGCAGTGAAATCCTCAATTTACTATGTCATAGAGAGCCTTCACCCTGCCTATGCACCCTTCACATGGCACAATGTATAAACTGTGCATGTACTAGGGATGGGTGAGAATGTCGATTCAGTTCGCATTTCTAGCAGAATTTATCAAATTTGCAATTTCTGAAACAATATGAGAACCGAAACACAGCTAACCTTTGAAATTTGCATTTATTAGAATTTTGGGATGCAGTTCACCAACTAAACAACATTTACAAAAATGCATATATTAGGGAAAAGTGTGCATAAAAATGAATACATGAGTGAAAATGCAAAAAGGCATGAAATGATGAAAAATGGTTTGCAAAAATGTGTACTTTGTCAAAGCTGCCTACAAAAATGTGTTTATTTGGAGGAATTCACACTAAAATGGTGGAGAATTTTCATGAGGATTTTTTTTAAAATGCAGATCGCTGTAGAAATGTAGAGAATTGAATTTAACATTGGAAAAATGAGAAACTGAGAGACCAAAACAGACAGATATTTTCATCCCTAGCATGTACAAGTCAGTGCACTTATAATATCCTTTCACTGTGTTAAATTGTGATAAAAAAAACTTTGAGGAAAACTTCAGACAGCTTCACAAGATAGAATGAATAACAGATTTTGTGAGCTTTGGTTTTTTATATTCTCCATACTGTAGTTATAGGCAAACTAATGTGCTGCTCACAGAGGAGTTGAAATGTGCCTTGAAAAATGAAGTCTATGTTGGATGCATCCCGCACTATATGCCATTCAGAACGGCAAAGTCACATTCAGTGTTGATTCTCCCCCCTTTCTCTGCCAGTAAAGAAACAATGGCATCACCTAAACCAAGGGAATTCCCCATTGTGCCCTGCTCTGCAGCTAGAGATGGATGACTCCGTCCATTTCAGTTTCTCTCAGTTTCTCATTTCCCCGTCTTAATTTCAGTTCATCACATTTCTGCATCAGATTGTGATTATTATTATTTTTAAAAAGTCCTCACGACAATTCATCAGCGTTTTAATGTGCATTTCTCCTAATACACACATTTTTGTATGTTATTTTGCCTCATATACACATTTTTGCAAACAATTTCATCTAATACAATGCATTTTTGCATATTGCTTTTGGTCATATATGTATTTTTATGTACACTTTTCAATGATATCCATGTCTGTAAACATATTTCTGTTGAAGAACTATACAACACAATTTGGAGAATTGTGAATTCTGAAGGATGACTGCATTTCAGCTTGCAAATTAGGCAGTTTTGCATGAAAGTGCAACCCAAATTTCTCCCTCATCCTTATTTTACAGCTGTCAGGGATGGTAGAATGCCAGAATCATCACCATTGGCTTGAAAGCACACTCCCATCCCCGAGCCTTTACTGGCTAGGCAAAGGAGAGGGCCAGAGGCTGAGAGGTCGTTTTTGACTGAGCTATCCTGCAGTTACAAGAGGGATGCTGGCCTGAGAACTTCAACAGGAAAATATGTATCTTTTTGAGTGAAAGGGTAGAGGATCCCTACTGTGTTCCTTTCTATGTTCCTGATAGCAAAGGTCTGGAAATCATATAACCACATAGCTGGAATTGAAGTCAGAGGACACTTAGTCCAGTCCCTTGTTGATTCAGGAAATCTGCTGCTATAATTAGAGTAACCAGTGTGTTGTACTTTACAGCAGACAGTCTTCTATTTGAAGGGCTGCCAATCATCTTTTGGGAAGAATTTTCCATTTGAGAGGCTGTCCAATCCAAGGCCAGTTTTAAAATAAAGAACCCTAAGAAGAGAGAGCAGCAGGGACCTTGAATTGCTTATCATCAGCACCTGGGTAGCTGAGTGAGCAGCTCCAGAGGTCTATTGGTTATAATCTTCCCCACTATGGACAGTTGTATTTCTACTGAAATTACAGTAATTATTTATAAGTTTGCAGGTATACATATGAAGTAGCATATGCTTTCTACAAATCTGTCTTCTTTTCTGCAGTGCATTTCTTTTGTGTGCCTATGTGCACTGCTGATCCTAGATGCAGCATCCCTAACAGTTGGCCATCCAGTCTCTGGGGGAAAAAACTCTAATGAAGGAGAGTCCACCACTGCCTGTTCCACTGCTGAACAACTCATACTGTCAGGTGTTAAGAGACTCCATGCAGACACATACCAATGAATGAGAGTGTTGAATTTGTCCTTAAGATTAAAAGTTGATAAACTTTCATAGAGACTTGCATCCTAGTGTTATTATCCATGTTTACTCATTAGTATGATCAACTGTGTCCAATGGGACCTCTGAACAGGATTCCAAACTTAGGAAACAATCTACATCCCTGTGTAATCCTGGTGGATAATTCCCTTATGTTCCAAATTTGCTTCTTCACAACATTATGCTGCAGCCATGGGAGGGAATACTTTTGAGCCAGCATATTATTCTGATTTACTTCTACTCCACTGCTGCTACAGTCCTATCTACACCACGTTTACCCCTTGCATTGGCAAACCATGCTGCCATAAAGTGGAAAGGTATAGGTTGTATCCTGCTAAATCCTACTTACAGTAGTCCCTCTGAAATTAATGAACCTAAGTTAGTCATTTCTATTAACTTCAATGGGTCTACTCTGAGAAGGGCCATAATTGCCTGTCACTCTATATCACAAAACCACTGTAATTTTTTCTGACATTGTGTTCTGTTGCTGCAATAGGGTTTAGGAATGATCCTATCCTGCCTATTAGGCATACCTTGAGGATATGATTGTTCTACCACTTAAGGACATTTCTGCGTGATCTTTACTTAAAGCCCCATTCTTTGGTGACCCTGCATTCCAATGGTCACTACCAATAAAATTGTACTAATGGATTACAGAAGTAGGGGAGTGGAGGCAGGCATTAATAAGGTTGGATTTTGTAATTAATTTTTCAAGTTAATTAAAATGTCCAAAAGCTCAATAAAACTGCTGGGGAAAAATCTGGTAAGGGAATGGCAGCCCGTCTGATTAATGCAAGTCAACTGTCTTCTGAGGGTAATAGTAATAATGATGAGATTATGGATATGGAAGAAGCAGCTAAAGAGATGTGAGATGCATGTGGAATACAAACTGTGTCCTAGTTACTATTTTATGGTGCACAATGGATCTTATTAAGGAGGAATAGCAGTAAGAATTACCACTGAATTGCTCCATAAAAGTATTGTGTAATTAACAGTGCTGCACTAGCAGCTGGAGCACTACCTCCCATTGATATTCCATATCCTCAATTTACTTTCAGTCTTTAACTAAAAATATGTGGGTTTCCAGTGCAATTGCAGACAGCTTGAAAAATATGCTGCATTTCCTACTTAATGATAACACTTGAGAAAAGAGATACGCGTACTGCAGTACTCATATGGAATATTATGCTCTGGTGTACAAGTCAAAAGGCCTGTATTGCACAATAAAATCAATGGGGAATTTCCTGCTGGGTTCAGTGAGAGTAGGAGCAGGCAAACAATGAACTCAGCAATGATGCGCCCCCCTCCCCTTCACAGTTTCCCATCTAAGAATTGCTCTTGTGTTATCTGTGTGTGCTATTATTATTGTTGTTGTTGTTGTTGTTGTTGTTGTTATTAAATTTATATCCCACCCTTCTTCCTAGAAAAGACCCAGGGTAGCAAACAAGTGATAAACACACTAAAAAATCTTTGAAATGAAATGGACTGCCTTCAAGTTGATTCCGACTTATGGGGGTTTTCATGGTAAGCGGTGTTCAGAGGGGGTTTACCATTGCCTTCCTCTGATGCTGAGAGGCAGTGACTGGCCCAAGGTTACCCAGTGAGCTTCATGGCTGTGTGGGGATTTGAACCATGGTCTCCCAGGTCGTAGTCCAACACTCTAACCACTACACCACATTGGCACTCAAAGAAACCCCTTTAAAACATCTTAAAAACAAAACAACTTTAAAAAATCTTTAAAAACAATTCGAACACAGAGGCAGACTGGGACAAGATCTCCACTTAAAAGGCTTGTTGAAAGTGGAAGGTCTTCAAAAGGCACCAAAAAGACAACAGAGATGACACCAGTCTAATATTTAAGGGGAGTGAATTCCAAGGAGTAGGTGCCACAGCACTAAAGGTCCACTTTCTATGTTGTGCGGAACACACCTCCTGGTAAGATGGTATCTGCAGGAGGCCCTCACTTGCAGGCCTCACTGTTCCTTAGTCATGTGGTAAACTTGTCAAACTGGAGATTTATTATTTATTTATTAAATTTATATTCTGCCCTTCCTCCCAGAAGGAGCCCAAGGTGACAAACAAAAACACTAAAAACACTTTAAGACACCTTAAAAACATCTTTCAAAAACAATTTAAAATATATTAAAAAGCAATTCAAGCACAGACACAGACTGGGATATAATCTCTACTTTAAAGTCTTGTTGAAAGAGGAAAGTCTTCAGTAGGCACTGAAAATATAACAGGGATGGTGCCTGTCTAATATTTAAGGGGAGGGAACACCAAAGGGTAGGTGCCACAACACTAAAGGTCCACACCCTTGCCATGAGCCAAGATGGTGGCAGAGGCTTTAGCCCCTTAGGGAAACCTCAGCCGCCATCTTTGTTAAGGGCAGTGCTGTGTGTGCAACTGCAGAACAGCTGAGAAAGGTAGGTTAAGCAAGGGAATGGCGGGGTGTGCGATCCGCAGCAGCGATCCTGCCATGAGTCACGGAAGGGGAGTGCCAGGGCCTGGAGCAGGCTTGTGCCCAAGAGCCCCGGCATGTCTGGGGCCAGCCCTGCACTGGACACCTTACTGGGGACTACAGTAGATGTAGTATCTACCATTTGCTGCCAGGGGGATGACTAAAGTTTTGAAGGAGTTATGGTGCTCACAGACTGAATGCTTCTGATGGAGCTGTTTAAACTTTCAGAACACAGCAGGTTTCAGAAGAACTTTGGCTGCAGGTTTTGTGTAATCTTGTATGAACTTTGTATGAACTTTTATAAAGCCCTTGTAATTGGGCCCAATTCAAGGTTCTAGTTTTAACTTTTAAAGCCTTACACAGCTTGGGCCCTCTCTATTTGTCGAGTCGCATGTCTTTTTACAAACCCTCTCGGCCCTTGAGATCCTCTATGGACCCCTGTCTTACGATTCCTCCATTCTCTCAAATTCATCAGATGGGAACCAGAAACAAAGCCTTTTCAGTGATTGCCCCTAAACTTTGGAATACTTTACCGGTAGAGGTGCGATTGTCTTCCTCTCTTGTAGCATTTCGCCGCCAGGTTAAGACGTTTTTATTTCGTCAAGCTTTTAACTGTAATGTATAATTTGGTCTATAATTTTAATTTGTTCTCGGGGCTAATTATGTATTATGTTTTTATTATGTTATTCTTAACTTTTATATATGATTGTTGTTTTTGTTCGCCACTCTGAGTCTTTGGAAATAGAGCGGGATATAAATGTATTAAATAAATAAATAAAATAAATAAATAATCTTCTGTGGTTAATTTGTCAGGGCAGGCTGAGCTTGATAAGTTTGTGACAATGGTTTCTACTCGTGCACAACAAGCTCGGGCTTTTGCTAATTCAGCATTAAAGGGACAGGCACAGAAATTGATTATAGATTATTGTGTCTCAGCTGAAGATCTCCAGCAATTAAGTCCCAATTGCTCCATACGATGGAAGGCCAGTATGGGCTTTGGGTTCTCGTAATAACCCTGCTATTATGAGTAAAGGCAGTGAAAGGATCTCTCTGCACGAGTCGTGAGCTCTGGGCTCTCCCAATAATCCTGTTAACCTGGGCGAAGGCAGTGAAAGAATTCTATTGAACAACATGCCTTAGGATTCCAAGGAGGATCTACAGGAGATAGGGAACTGGTCACCGGATCCAGATTTTCTGGAAAAGGACTTAGCAGGCATGCAGCAAGAAAATGTAAACTATACTCCACACAGGTATATCACACGTCCTCAGGAAGAACCCACAAAGGACCCAGGAGAGGTAAATTGTGAACAGGTAGAGAATATATTCAAATATTTAACAGACCATTGTTTCCTTTCTACTCAAACTAATCAAAACATTTTAGCCATTTATCTTTCATTAAGCAAGGAATTTCTGGTCTGAAAGCTTTACTTCAATCAATAGCTGCCCTAATAGAATTGGGAAAAATAAGAGTAGCTCTGCCCAGTGCTTTTTCAGACGGCAGCCCAGCTGATCTTCATGCTGCTGATTCTGAGTTTAGGGGTGCCAGAAGAGCTTCCACCACTTCCCCCCTTTTTAAAGGTCAACCTTCTTCTTGGCATTTGGAAGAGGTAATTCTGGATTGGGCTACAAGCATAGGAACCGTAACAGCCAACGCAACTAGAGAAGATGTTCTTGGAAATATCACTGAGGACTGTAATTTGACTCTATCAAACCCAGATCTAATTCTCCTGGATAAATTAGCCAAAAACCCACATCAGAACCATCACTGTGCAGAAGAAATTTGCATGGAGCTGAGATAAAGAAACAATATTCAGGACAGCAAATATCTGGTATTGGTTTTACAGAAGGACGTATCTCCTGTTAAGGTGGCATGTAGTAAAACTATTTTTAATTGGCCTCTTAGAAAGTGCTTGGGTATCTAACCTAGAGAGGTTGCATGACATACTGGATATTTTGGGCAATGTTTGGGATTCTGCAATGCGCATAAAATGCTTTTGCGAATATCCCAAAGATATAAGATGAAGAGAGGCAGAGTGAACTGGATACTGGACAAGCTCTTCATTTCTGGAGTTTCCTATACAAATTTAAAGATAGAGAAATTTCATTCAAATGGGGCACATGTTCTACCCATGATAATTTTAGATGTAAATTTCATATTAAGAATTCCCTTATTCATAGTACGTCAAGATTACAGAACAATAAGCCAAAATTTAAACATAGAGAGAAGTCTCTTGAAGTACAGGAAATGTATAAGATAGATTACATAGGAAATCAAGTAAGAGTCTCTGGCAATGAGGAACAAATGATTTTACAAATCCCCTTTCCAGAAATCCTAGATGTATCCTCATCGAAAAAACAAAAAAATGACTCTCTGCAATTGGACTATAAGAAGTAGCAGGATCATTTTTAGGGGAAAAAACTATTTTATCATAATTAAGCCACCTAATTCAAATAAATTTAGAAAGGGATGAGGTGGAAATATTGGGGATAGTTCCAGGAGAAGGGAACAAAGGTAGAGTGGATCTGGGATTCCACTCAGGCAATTTGCATGCTCACATGTATAGACCCCTCCTCGAGCTTGACTTTACCCTGGTCAAAATGGTCCTCCAAAGGGTAAATCTCAACAGCTCATACCACCGTTATTCCCTGGGTACCAAATTTACAGAAAATTTCCCCCCATTTATAACAACAACTAATAATATTATATTGAAGCACCCTCAGACTCTCATCCCCAGGCTATTCAACAATGAATTAAGAAATAAGATCTCTTACCCTGGAAGCAAATCTTTAAGTACCTATAACTCTAAGTATCCAACCAGGAAGATGGAACTTTGGTTAGGTAGGGCTGGAGCCTTAGAGCTGCAGTTTGAAAACACAAATGTGTGGACCCAAGGTAATAGATTTGTTCCCTTGGCAGCCTGTCCACAGGACTGACTCCCAGTACATAGGGACAAACCTGTGTACACAAGGGCCAGGTTCACATGAGAGCTAAAATCCATATTGAATATGAAACGTTTCCCTTCGCGATAGAGTGGTTCACACACGGCGGTCCTCCCTACCTTCCAATTTGCTGTTTTGCATGCACACACGTTCACGTTTATTAGTATCACTGTTTCCTTGTGGGCTAGCCCCCAAATTTACATGCTAACTCCCTCTGGAATATCCCCATTGCTAATCGAGAAGGGGAGGGGTTTTCTGTCAATTTCACACTAAGCCGGGAGACAGTAGGGGGTGCAACTGACACCAAATTACTTTTTTTTCTGTTGTCAGTTTCATTTCCTCTAGACAAAGCCCTTTTTTGTGTAGAAGGAATGAAATGTTTATAGTGCACAGTGTGTATATTTTTGTGTTTGTGTGTGTGTGTGCACACACAAACTCTTTGTGAACAATACCTTAGTTGCAACAGGGCTTCTGCAGGAGCTTTCCCTCGGCTATGTCCTGGCTGGAAAGTATTAGAAAACCAAGCAGGGCCACCCTGCTGTATCCTGTGGCAAGTCCTGCTCTCTGGGCTGCATCTCTTCCCTCCTCCTTGGTTGCAGGCAGCTTTCATGCTGGCTGTAGGGAAGGCAGCCTTCGCTGGCCAGCAGGACTGCTTCCCACTGCTGCCACCACTACCACTGTCTTGAAGGGAAGGGGAGGGGAGGAGGGGCTGCTCATCCACCTGTGACCTGAGCACTGGCCCTAAATACCTGCCTGGTCTGTTCCCCACAAACTGGCATGGAGTAAAGCAGCTCCTCCTCCTCCCCCCGGCAGAGAGAAGCACAGGGGAGAGTGGCAGCGCAGCGCCCCTTCTCTTCCCAAGCTGCCCCTGCCTGGCTTGTAAAATCATGAGTAAACAGAGCGCATAGCTGGTTTAAAGGATCGAGGTAGGGAACTTGCTGGGGGGGAAGTGGGGGAAAGGGAGAGTAGAGCATATGAGATACAATGAGGGCCAAGCTGCCTCTGCCGCCACCCTCCCAGAGCCACCAAGGAGCATAACGAGGACAGCGGCATACATCTAAGCATAACATACAAAAATATATGTTGAGAGAAAAGTAAAAATAGCAAGTAAACGGAGCACATCATTTGTTTAAAGGACTGAGGGAGGGAACTTGTTCGGGATGGGGAAGTGGGGGAAAGGAAGGCTAGAGCAACCAGAAGTTTGTCAGCGGCAGGAAACAAAATGATGTCCCATAGACAGTGTAGGGGCAGAGAAAGGGAGGATCTAAAATGGCAAACAACCCGTGCAGCCAAAAACAGCAGAGAAAGCGACCACACAGCAGGTGGGCACCAAAGTGGGTGCGGATTTTCAAACCAATTTTGGATTTTTATCGCATTGATTTAACCCGGATTTAAAGGCAATAGCAGCTGAATGCACTCACATTGGCAAAAAAGTCATGCAAACGGTCCAAATTAAAAGGATCTGCAAAAAGCACCAGATCTGCATTAACTCTCCATGTGATCGAGCCCAAGATTTCTATCTTGGAATATCGCAGGCTGGAGGATTAAATTGGTTGACAGAGAAGTTACACAGTATCTTCAGACTTTTGATATAATTTGCTTGCAGGAGACTTGGCTACAGGAGGAAAATTCCTTAAGCATCCATGGATTTAAGATTTGAGAACAGCCAGCAAAGAAACTCTCTTTAACTGTTGAGGTGGGAGGGGGTTAGCTATTGCAATTTCCACCAGCCTAGATTTAGAGGGGATTGAGGTGGAGGGGCCAGTTTCTAACTATTTTCAGGTTCTAGTGATACAAGGATGATATTATGATTGTTATTGCTATTAATTACATTTATATACCACTTTTCCTCCCAGGAGCTCAAAGTAGTGTACATGGTTTCCCCCTCTCCATTTTATCCTCACAATAACCCTGTGAGATAGGTTAGGCTGAGAGGCAGTGACTAGCCCAAGGTCACCCAGTGAGTTTCATGGCCGAGTGGGGATTTGAACCCAGGTCTCCCAGGTCCCAGTCCAACTTTCTAACCACTACTCATTCAGGTCACCTGATATGTGTTAACATCTACATACCTCCCAGATCTGCTAGCTCTCATGACAAGATATGGACAATGCTGGAAGACCTGCTAGACAGACTCCTCACAGATTATCCTAATCACCATCTATTGATCTGTGGAGACTTTAATGCTTGAATGGGTGTAGATTACTCCTCAGTAGAAAGAGTATTTGGTTAGATTTAGGAATAACAATAAGTACACCCCATACTTCATGTAATAAGACTATTAATAGATATGGCCATGCCCTCTTTGCAATAGTTTTCAAACAATTTATCTACGTAAATGGGACCTACCTAGATTGTTCAAATGGTTACTATACATATTTAATGGATAAGGGAGCTAGTGTGGTTGATTACATTCTTGGATCTCCCTCGTTGATCCCCTTCGTTCAGTCCATGGAAACTGAGGATAGATCCAAAAGTGATAATTTCTCTCTCAAACTAACACTGGATCTGCAGGGGGGGGGGAATTCGTGTTTTAAGTGATCACAATATAGTTGGTAACCTGCAGGGCAAGAAATTGATTAAATGGTCTCTGCAAATGGATACTAATATTAGGGAGGTACTGGAAAGTGCTGAATTACAAGAACTCTATCAGTCTGGCGTAGAAGGATCTCAGAATATTTGTGAAATATCCTGGGACATTATCACTGCACTTAGACCTTACTTGACCATCACCTCCTCAGTTAAGTCTTCCCTGGAAGTATGGTCATGATATGACAGGGAATGCTTATCTAAGAAAAAGGATTACATATATTGACTATACTGGCAACCTACCAGCAGGCTGGCGGACTAGCACTGTTGTGTCAATTTTTAAGAAAGGCGATCATTTGGACCCTAATAACTACAGACCTATTAGCCTTTTAAATGTGGCTTGCAAACTTCAAACTACCTTTGGCTTAAACTCCAGAAATGGGATAATGACCACTCCTTTATTTATGATGAGCAAGTGTCCTGCCCAGAGCCCGACACAGGAGACGGAGGTGAGACTGGCAATAATTCTTGCTTTATTAGACTCACGGTTATATCAAAAGCAATGCATTTCATAGACCTAACTAGGCTGGCTCACTACTGATGCTAACTATGCTAACTAAGCATTCTCTGCAGCGTGTGGAGTAAGTTGACTCAACCAGGGGGCGCTGCCTTAAGTAGGGAAGGTCTTCGCTCGTAATCTCTGACCCCTGCATGGTTCCACCCTCTGACTGTCCCGCTTCTCGCGTCGTCTCGCATGGGGTGAAGGGGGGTGAGCCTCCATCTGCTTATCTGATAGTACAGGCTCGCTAGGCGCCAGCTCGACTTCAGGAGGAGGGGAGCAAGTTGGCAGGGAAACGTTTGAAGGTCCAGGCAGAGAGTCCGGGGGAGCTGGAGTTGGCACACGAGTGAGATCGCTCCCCAACAGTTCTGGCAGTGCGCTTGCAGGTGGAGTGGGATCTAGATCACCTGGGGGATTGTCCAGGGAGACTGGAGGGCTGCTAACCCTCCCCCTCCCTCAAGCTCTCAGAAGTCTCGTGTATTTTTATACGGGTGCTCTTTTGTAAGTCACCTCGAGGTCCTTTTGGCCGGAAGGCGGGGTAGAAATATTAAAATCAAAATCAAACTATTCCAAATACAAAATTATGGGTTTTGGGAAAAGGGCTCCAGTGCATAAATGGCTCCTTGACGGGCATAAAACTGAACAGGTTCGATCATTTGAATATTTAGGACTTAATTTTAATAAGTATTTATTGTGGAAGCACCACTTAGCTGCAGTTAAATTAGCTAGTTCTAGGTCTATTAGACAGTTTAGGAAGTTTTCTTTTCCAGGGGAGATCAGCTGGTGAATCCTGCCCTGAAGATCTTTACAGCTAGAATTATTGCCCAAATGTTATATGGGGCTGAAATCTGGGGGGAACACTTCAAGTCCATGTTGAAAGTTCTCTAAAATAAATTTATGAAACAGGATTTGGGACTTCCTTTCGGAACACCATCAGCCCATCTGAGAGCTGAGTTAGGCCTTCCTTCGATCGCAGCCAGAAAGTGACCTATCCTTTTTTTAGATACTGGCACAGATTAAATAGGATGGAAGACCAATCTCTGACTAAGCTTTGTGGTTTGAGCAGCTGAGACTTGGGGTTTGGGCACAGCAATGCCAGGCAAAGCTTGAAGACTATAACCTTACTATGGACATGTTTTTATGCCTCAGCTCATGTGCCCTTAAAAATTAGATTTTTTTATCATGATGCAAATCAGGACAGGGCAGTGATAGTTGGTGCTCAATTTTCCATGTGGTTTTCTAAATTTAAGTTAAATCATTTAAGGGCACACTACCTCAAGATCCTGACATGCTCTAATCTCTGCAGGGCTTTTACTGAATTTAGGTTTCAGCTGATGCCCTCAGCTTATCTTGATGGGATATATCATGGAATCCCACATGAGGAGTGGAGATGTGTATATGGATGCAGCCACTTCGAGGACATCATACATTACTTGTTGTTCTCCCCACTTTTTGAGGACCCCAGAGGGAACAGTCAGCCCCCCAGAATCCTGAGAAGTCTAGTTTGTGAAGGGTGCTGAGAGTTGCTAGGAGATGCCCCATTTCCCTCATAGAACTACAGTCCCCAGAAGAGGGGCTGATTGTTAAAGCACTCTGGCCACTGGAGCTCTGTCAGGGGAATAGGAGTCTCCTAACAACTCTCAGCACCCTTCACAAACTACACCTCCCAGAATTATTTGGGGGAAGACATGACTGTTTAAAGTGGAATATATGTCTGGTGTAGGTGTGACCCCCTGATTAGCTAAGCCAAACAGCTGTTAGTCTGGCTTTTAGAACACTGAGCTCTTATTGAGCATGCCTGCGCTATCATATACTCCAATGTTAAATTTCTTAAATTAATTAAAAAGCCGTATATATATATATATATATATATATATTAACTTTTAAACTGCAGAAGATGAAGATCAGATATAGGATTACAGGTACTCTGTAAACATGGCTGATTTTTAATTAATTTCAACAAATTATGAGACCACTGACAGAAAAAACTATAACAGGGGTCTGGATTTCCCCCCCCCCTCTTGTTTTACAGTTTGAACTTTAGATTCTCTCTGAGTGTTTTATGTATCACCATGAAAACTTTGAGGGTTGTTAAGCAAGCATTTCTGAGTTCAGGACTAAAAGTTTTGTAAGGTTTGTTTTGAAAGGAGCTTGTGGCTGTATCATCAACTGGAAATATACAAGACCATTATGGGATAATGATTATGGGATATATATTTGTTACTGAAATTCTTTTGTACATGTACTGAAACAAATCTTTATTGTATTATTTACTATTCCTGATTATTCTATTTCCCCCCTTAATGGTTCTTTATATTTACAACATGTATGCACAAAAAAAGTTCTCTGAACAGTTTACAATAAAAGTGAAATTTACATACAGTATTACACCTATAAAATCTAAATGCAGCATGAAACCAGGAGCACAGGACAAACAATATAGTAATAGCAACACTTAATATGTCACCAATCATAAAACTCCAGAAATAACAAATCTAAATATTACCAAAATGTTTTAAGGTTGAAAAGCTTTGGAAAACAAAAAGATCCTGGTGCTAAAAAGACCCAGAGTGTAGATGCCAGGTGAGCCTCTCAGGGAAGGGTATTCCCTAAGTGTGGCACGGCCACTGAAAAGTGCCAACTGCAGCATCTGGTTTGGTGGGGGTATCTGGAGAAGGGCTTCTAAAGGTCCAGGTAGTTAACGTTGGTAGGAGACAATCCTTTATGTAACCTGGCCCCAAGCTATTTAGGGCTCTAAAGGTTTAGACCAGTACTTTGACTTGAGCCTAGAAACAGAGTGAAAACTAGTGCAGAAGACACCATGGGATCATAACACCCAGCCCTTGTTAACTAACTTGCTACCATACCTTGCAGTCCAACTGAAGTTTCAAGGTAGCCCCGCATACAATTCATTGCAGTCATCCAATTAAGAGATTATCAGAATGTGGATAACTGACAAATCTGTCCAGATATGGTTGCAGCAAGGTATATCAGTCTAAGCGGGGGAGCGACTTTGGCAACAGAAGCCACTTAAGCCTCTAGTGGCAGTACTAGATTCAAGGGCACTCCCAGATTGTTGACCTGATACAATGGAAGTGCAGCCTCCTCCAGAACAGGTTGAACAGCACTCAGCTGGTCATATGAACTACTCTCTTTTTTGGATTGAGTCTTTTAAGGGGTCTATAGAAGGCCCTCTTCATGCTGCGCTGAGATCTATACTCGGTGTCCCTAAATGTGTCTCAGGGGTTATTCTTATGCTGGAGGTCGGCTTAAATTCTTTAAAATGTTTAGCTCGCCTCTACACAATTTATTATTGGCTACGCTGCTTCTGTAAGCCTTCTCCAAAGTCTTATGCTAGACAGATTTTAAACAATTCTTATAATGCAACGTGGCCTAAACTGGTCAGGCTGAGACTTGAGTCACTTGGTCTTTTATCCCAAGAACTGCTATGGATGGATTTTCAAGCGGCCAAGGCGTTGGTTAAAAGACGTCTCATTGACATAGATAATCAAGAACTGCTGGCAGCGGCCAAGGGGTCATGTTCCCCCAGGGCATTGGGATTACCCACATTGCCTTGTATGGAAGGGATGTGATATCTGTACTGGCTTTTTATTCCTAAGTATAGGCGGGCCTTCACTTTGGCTCGGTTTGATGCCCTTACTTCGAAACTGTTGGAGGGCAGATATGAAAAGATCCCAAGAAACATTAGATTTTGCCCTTGTGATGTGCATGAGGTGGAGACGGTCATGCATGTCCTTTTTAAATGTAAATTTTACAAGGATGTCAGAAGAGATCTTTTAAATCCTATTCTTTTAAATTACCCTGGTCCTTCGGACAGTATACTTTTAAAGATTCTTATTCAGGGTTCTGACGAACTAGTCACTTTAAGTGTGGCCAAATACTTAAATCAAGCAATGGTGATTAGAAAGGACCTGATGGGACCAAAGGTCTGACTGTACACTATGCATCAGACGATTTACAGCTCATAGCTAGTTTTTATGCAAGTATCACAAGCTAAAGTAATGTAAGCGGTTCTGGAAGCCAGTGTATAACAATCTGTTAATTGTATGTGTTGTGTATTTGTACTTGTTTGTTTGTTCCTGCTACGGTCTATTGATTATGCAATAAAGGATGATGATGACTTAGATTGGTTTTTGCATTTTAATGCAGAGGTGCCACCAGCAGGATTTCCTGGGCCCAGTACACCATATGTGGATTGGGCCCCCTACATTCCCACCCAGCCTCCACCTCCTGGCAATCTATTGGCAAGATCTGCTGCTTATGTACGTATACCCATATGAACAGTTATTTTGAATCCACAGTCTTGATTTAAGATGTGTTTATTAAACTGCCTTTCAGAGTTCCTGCCCTCACAAGGCATTTTGCAACAGTTATAAATAGTTCAAAAACCATAATCATACAATTGTTAAATAACATTTAAACATTAAAATAACATTAAAAATATAGGCGCAGCTAAAAAAACGTGTGCAGCTTGACTGAACTAACTCGCAGCCTAATTTATGTCACAGGGTTGTTCGAAAGACTCCATACACATACACTGGAGATGTAAAAATACACCCCATATAATGATTTATTGTCAAAGCAGTTGGTCATTGCAGAACTTTTTTTAAAAAAAACCTAGTATTAGTTTCCTGCCAAATTATAGCAGTGACATCTAAGTAAGCCCTGCATAATTGCCTTAAAAATAGGATTGGAACAGCGAGTGGGAGAGGGGAGGGGAGATAAGGATTTACACAATCCTCTGCTAAACCTAACCATGTCTACTCAAAAGTAAATTCTATTTAATTCATTGGGTTTACTCTCAGGTACATAGGATTAGGATTGCAGCTCCCAGAAAAGTGAGCAGAGGATTAAAGTCTCATGTTGCAAAGGTTTTCAAAACTGGCTATGAATTACACAAACTGCCCTGACCAGGAAAATTTAAATGTGCATAACTCCTTATAGTTAGAATACTATAACACATTGTAATGGCATCATAAACTACATGTATACTTATTTCTGTTTATTTTTTTTATAAAATAAAAGGTATTATATCATTTTTCCCTCAAATAATTTTTAGAAACCCTGTATATACAATTTTATTAACATTATCACTGAAATTGTTTACTATGCATGTCTACCAAGATCCTGTTGTCCTGTGTGTGCTTCTTCGATTTTCTGGACCTCATGCTGGATGTGCACAGAGAGAGAAAAGTGGGCAGGCAGATACACGTGCTACTGCTGAAAGCTATAAGCTTCCTCAATTCATGTGATGTGCACACACACACCAGTAGTTATCCAATATGCAGAGTGAAGCAACTTTTTTCAGCACTTGCAAGAGTTTGTAGCTATTGCCTGATATTCAGCAAATCCTTCGTCAATCACAATTCTGACTTCCCTCATTGGCTAAAAACCTGAAAGTGCGAGGATTGCAGCAACTGGTTAGCCCATTTCAAAGAAATTGTGAGAGTGGGGCGGCTCACATTCTGGTTTATAACTTTTGTTCCAGAGCACTTAGAAACTTACTTTTTTTGCATGAAAGCTATGAGTCTGGTCCTGGGCCCAGTAGAAATGGACCCTTTCTGTCCATCTGCTGGTGGCTCTGTTTGAATGTAAAACCTGTTTTGGCTAGAATATACATTTTATGTAAAATGGGATAGCTACTGTTTTCTATTCCAATGTAGCAAAAGTCCAGAATGAATGCATTCTAGATTTAAAAGTGCTCTTACCAGTTATGTGAAAGCATCCTTTGTCCTACTACCTTCAGTCCCTTACCTGCAAAGAATATTGAAAAAACATCTAAATGTATAATGCCTACTAAAATTATTCATGCAACAGATTGCTTTTATTTGCTGTAATTAGATATAATTAAAAATGATTAGGTAGACTTTGAGAAAACTAGATTAAATAAAACTATTAGAGAAGAAATTGGTAGAATGCAGCATTTTCTAATGATATCCTTTTATGCAAATAGTGATGGGAAAGCAACCCTGAGCTCACCCCCAAAATGAATTTGGCCCCACAGGCATTTCATTAGTGTGCTTGAAAACCCTCAAAAATTTTTTTTCTGAACATTTTAAAGAATGTCTGCTGCCCACTAACCTGTTCCTATCTGCAGGGGGAAAACATTCACCTTGTGGCCCAAACCAGGGTAACAGGTGGTAGAAGCCACTCCCCTGAAGATGGGAGAAGCCCACCACAAGGCCAACGACTCCTCCTTCTCCTCCTCCAGATTTTTGCAAAGTGAAGATGCTAACAGTGCAGTGACTCTGACAGAGGTTTTCCTTGCAGCCAGCATCTTCACTTTGCAATAGTTAGAGGAGGCAGGATAGACTCAGTAGGTCTCTGTCATTTTTGAGGGAGCCCTTCACCACAAGATGACCTGCCCCAGGTTCCCATGTAAGTGCTTTGCTCTGGGAGGTGGGGCAGGTGTGGGGTAGCAGAGGGTGGAAGAAATACACCTGCTTGAATTCTCACAACACCCCTAATTGCAGGTGTTGCCCATAGGGCTGAAGCTCTCTTGCATAGCATTGGCAGCTACTGTAGCACAGTAAGTTATGGAGTTATGAACCAAGAAAAACCTTGCCTCTGCCGTGAGCTCGCTAAGAGGCCGCAGACAAACTACTATCAGCCTCAATCCCCCTCTCTGCAGTGTGGGGATTCTTCAACAACAGTGACCTACCTTACAGGGCTGTTGAAAGCATTACTGAGATAATGTGTATGAAGCACTTTGAATGCTCAAAATGTTGTGTATAAAAGCTAATCAACAGATTATATATCACACCAGATCTGCAATTCATCTCCCTACTACTACTACTACAACAACAAAATGCAGCTGCAGTAGGGTTACTAGACCTCCGCTATTCAGGTGGAGACTCTGGTTTTTGTGGGTCTTCTCCTGGTCTCCGGGTGACTCACCTTAATCTCCAAACGTTCAGCTTTCATTAAAAAAAAATTAGGTTTCTAGGTGGTCTGATTCCAGAGCTATACACCAAAATGTCAGCTGCTCCCCCACAACTTCTTAGTTGCTTTAAATTCTGCTTTAATCCCTGCCCTTTCAGGTTTTTAGCCAATAAGAAATCAGGGTTGTGATTGACAAGGAATTATAGAGCCAAAAGAGTAGAGTAAAATGGAATTGTCTGCTTTCAAGTCAATTTTGACTTATGGCGACCCTATGAACAGGGTTTTCATGGTAAGCGGTATTCAGAGGGGGTTTACCATTGCCTTCCTCTGAGGATGAGAGGCAGTGATTGGCCCAAGGCTCAGAAAACATGCTTTTTCCTGCTTTTCTGAACATCTCACAGATTAAATAAGTAAGCTTTCAGCCTTTCTCTCTTTTGTGTGTAGGAGTCAGACAGGTTTAAATTTTGAAGAGAGCAGTGTTTTGCAAACTTTCCAAATTGAAGCTTTAATCCAGTACTTGCTTTTCCAGAGTAAATATACCCAGAGTAAACCCCACTGAATTCAATAGGACTTCCTTTTGTGTAGACGTGGTTAGGATTGTGCTGTAAATTGATGGGACTTTTGAGTGAACATAGGAAAGAATTGTGTTTGTGTTGTACATATTTCTCTCCCCCTCCAATCCTATTTTTAAAGCAATTAGGCAAGGCTTACTTAGGTATCACTGTTTTTATTATGTAGGAAACTAATACTGATTTTGTTTTTAATGTTCTGCAATGATCAGCTGGTTTTGAAAATAAACTATTATATGGGGTGTATGTATTTTTACATCTCCAGTGTGTGCGCGTATATGGGAATCCTTCCAACAACCCTGTGAGGTAGGGTTGCAGTCTGGAAACCAAGGCAGCTCACAATAAGAAATAAATCCCTTTAAAATCCAATAATCATAAAAAGTATAAACAGTTGCAAAATGGCTTAAAGTGGCATGATTCTGAATATTGGGTTGTGTGAATGAAGTTGCTTATCACTTGAGGTTGCAGTTCTGTCCCTGTTTGAGTAAGCCCCACTGAATACATTGGGCCTTGCATCTGAATAAATAAACTTAGGATTGTAGTATAAATATCTTTACAGGTTGTGTAAATAATAAACATATTTGATAGTCATGCTTATACAAATATTTATTCATTTTTCATATTTTTGGTTTTTGGTTAGGAATCCTGACTGGCTGTGGGATGCTGCATTTTCTGCCTTACTTGTAGGAATCTTGTTGTGGTTGGTATGGTATTGCATTTAAGAAATCATCACCATCTTTTGTTTTTCTTTTCTAGTTGCATTTCATTTACCTCTGGCCTTATTCCCTTATATCCATAGAAGCAACAACAGTGGTTCCATGTGGTCAGCTCAACCCCCTTAAACCCACTGATGATGCACCTTGTTATTTGCATGATGGTTTGTTTCTTGCCCAATAGTGGTAAATGAGAATTCACATACTGGGAAATATGGCTGCAATTGCTGTTGTTCCCAATCTACTGCCTGTGAAGGTAGACCAAACTATGTGTGTTTTCTATCTGTCAGTTATTACTCACTAGAATTGGGTTGGCTGTCGAAGTGAGCTTATAGCAGCCCATAGAGTCAGCAGGAAAGAGTAGAGAATCTTCTTTACTCTTACTCATTTCCAGAGCTTGGAAAAGTTAATTTTTTGAACTACAACTCCCATCAGCCCAATCCAGTGGCCATGCTGGCTGGGGCTGATGGGAGCTGCAGTTCAAAAAAGTAACTTTTCCAAGCTCTGCTCATTTCTCAAACCTCTCTCTGCAGTGAAGGGTCAAGTCTGTAAAGAAGTTTGGAGCAGCCATGTTAAAAGGCAGGCAGGGTGTTCCAGGCAGAGGGTTGCCAACCCTGCTTTGATATGCATATCATTGCAGAGGATCCCTAGTCAAGCTTTACCAACAACACAATCCAAACCATATCTACTGAGAAATAAGCCCTATTGAGTTCTATGGGGCTTAGTCCCTTAGTAAGTGTGTTTAGAATTGCAGCTCTTCAGGAGCACCTATCTTTAGTCCTGAGTGCTCCCATCTAACATCTCCACAACACTAGGCTCCTTTTCTCCTACAGTGGCCTTCTGGTGACTGGCCTGGCCTGGCCTGAGGGCACTTGAACCCTTTTTGCCAGAAGCGAATTGGCTAGATTAAATGTTCCCTATCCAGGCTCCATCTTTTAGCTAAGATTTCTATGTCAATTTCCAATCAGATAAATGTTTTTGTATGAATTGTATGTGCCAAGCAACTGTGGTTGATGCTTAATGTATCATGCTTAATCACATCACTTAGACCTGCCCCATGATGTCACTTGGACCCACCCTGTCACATCACTTGGACCCGCCCCATGATGTCACTTGGACCTGCCCCATGACATCACTTGGACCCACCCCCAAAATCTCAGGGTTTTGGATGCTTGTGACCTGGCAACTCTAAGCAGCAGGCCGGCCTGTTAATTTGACTAAGGGAAGTGTGTTATGGGGAGGGTAAGGATTTTCCTCTGCTGTGCTTTCCCAATCTAAATTCCCTCAAGCTTTGCTTGATTCCCACAATACAGAGTTTGAAGTCTCCTGCACTTTCCCTGTGCAGAGCAAGCAGCACCTTTAGGGGGATATTTTAGATGGGAAAAATGGCAAGGGAGAAAGTTTAAATGCTGCTGGCCACTGACTTAAACAAAGTACTAGCACATTGCAGCTGCATTTATTTTTAAAGTATGAAGGGCAAAAGCTATCTTCTTGTGCAATTGTTGATAGTTTGGTCCTAAGTATATATTTATTTATTATTTGATTTATATCCTGCCCTTCCTCCCAGCAGGAGCCCAGGGTGGCAAACAAAAGCACTAAAAACTTTAAAACTTCATAAAAACAAACTTTAAAACACATTAAAACAAAACATCTTTAAAAACGTTTCTTTAAAAAAGTTTTCAAAACATCTTCTAAGATTAAAAACATTTTAAAAAGAAGGTTTAAGAACATATTAAAAAGCAATTCCAACACAGATGCAGAGTGGGATAGGTCTCAACTTAAAAGGCTTGTTGAAAGAGGAAGGTCTTCAGGTGCTAAAAAGATAACAGAGATGGCCCTATCTAATCATACAATCATAAAATAGTAGAGTTGGAAGGGGCCTATAAGGCCATCAAGTCCAACCCCCTGCTCAATGCAGGAATCCAAATCAAAGCATTCCCGACAGATGGCTGTCCAGCTGCCTCTTGAATGCCTCCAGTGTTGGAGACCCCACTATCTCTCTAGGTCATTGGTTCCATTGCCGTATGGCTCTAACAGTTAGGAAGTTTTTCCTGACTTTCAGCCGAAATCTGGCTTCCTGCAACTTGAGCCCATTATTCCGTGTCCTGCACTCTGGGACGATCGAAAAGAGATCCCGGCCCTCCTCTATGTGACAACCTTTCATGTACTTGAAGAGTGCTATCATATCTCCCCTCAGTCTTCTCTTCTCCAGGCTAAACATGCCCAGTTCTTTCAGTCTCTCCTCATAGGGCTTTGTTTCCAGTCCCCTGATCATCTTTGTTGCCCTCCTCTGAACCTATTCCAGTTTGTCTGCATCCTTCTTGAAGTGCCGAGACCAGAACTGGACGCAGTGTTCAAGATGAGGCCTAACCAGTGCTGAATAGAAGGGAACTAATACTTCACGCGATTTGGAAACTATACTTCTGTTAATGCAGCCTAATATAGCATTTGCCTTTTTGGCAGCCATATCACACTGTTGGCTCATATTCAGCTTGTGAATATTTAAGGGGAGGGAATTCCACAGGGTAGGTGCTGCTACATTAAAGATCTGTTTTCTATGTTGTGCAGAACGGGCCTCCTGATAAGATGGTATCTGCAGGAGGCCCTCACCTGCAGAGTGCAGTGATCAACTGGGTATATAAGGAATAAGGCTGTCTTTCAGGTATCCTGGTCCCAAGCTGTATAGGGCTTTATACACCAAAACTAGAACTTTGAACTTGGTCCAGTAGCAAATGGGCAGCCAGTGCAATTCTTTCAGCAGCGGGGTGACATGTTGATGATAAGCTGCCCCAGTGAGCAGTCTTGCCGCCTCATTTTGCACCAGCTGCAACTTCCGGACCAGCCTCAAGGGCAGCCCCACATAGAGTGCATTACAGTAATCCGGCCTGGAGATTACCAGTGAATGGACAACAGTGTTCAGGCTATCCTGGTCCAGAAATGGCCACAGCTGTCTTACCAGCCGAAGCTGGTAAAAGGCACTCCTAGCCACTGAGCTCACCTGGGCCTCTAGCGACAAAGATGGATTCAGGAGAACCCCCAGACTACAAACCTGCTCTTTCAGAGAGAGTACAACCCCATCGTATTATTATATTCAGTATTATTATTAATCATTAATCATTATTAATACGTATTATTATATTCAGTCTCAGTGCCACTATTCAGCTCTGATTGAACTACATGTTAATTCCAAGAAAGCAAAATGGTATTATTGATGACAACTTAAGTAACCTAAGTGCAGATGGAAATGCACATCCCTACTAATATGCAGCGCAGAGTGTGACACATATCCAGACATGCATCAGATGTGCACAGCAGCAGCACCAGAAAATAAATTCAGGGGAGGGGGGAGAAAAAATGGGGGGGGGAGAATGGGCAAAGTATATTTCTAGATGGGCAAAATATACTGGGGGGAGCAAGCTCCTTGTTGTTTGGAGAGACTTGCCCCCCTTGCCACTGCTACTGGATGTGCATGTGTATCTGTACTCTTCACACATAGAATACTGACTACATACAGTAGGGCCTCGCTTATATGGTGGGTTAGGGACCAGGCCCCCGCCGTAAAGCGGAAATCACCGTAAAGCGGAACCCATTAACTATAATGGGTTGCGTCGCACGAAAATGATGTGAAAATGCCGTAAAAGCGCAAAATTGGCTTTAAAACGGGGAATTTCCCCTAACTGAAAGCCGCCGCATCAGTGGAACGCCAGAAAACGGAACGCCGTAAAGCGGGGCCCTACTGTACGCAGATCTCTTTTGCTTCTAATGCTTTTCCATAGTACCCTACTTTAACAAATCCTAAGCAGACAGAAAACAATGCAGTGGTGCAATCCAACGACAGCACAAGGCCAAAACAAAGATGAGCAACTTGCTGACATCCACTACAATTAAGAACTAAAGGACAGAAATTCATTCTGAAAAAAAGTTAAGTGGGACAGTCCTTGGAAAACATAGCTTCCCCTCTCAATAGTGGGACATCTGGTGACATTAGTTGAAGTTCTACAAAAACCTCCCTGTGGTCTCCATAAAATGCAGTAATTTTTAGAAAAAGAAACTGTCATAGATTAGAGTTCGCTTGTTGCCTGGATGTATCATATATGCACGTGCATGTGTACTAGATGTTGTTTAAATAGAAAACAGTCTTAACTTGATGGCTTTTTTCTAGAAAAGATAGATGGTGATCAATTTATTTTATTTACAAAGAAATGACTCCATCCTGCTTTCTTTCCTTCTTTCATTATTTATTGAGTAAGATAATAGCTTATGGTACATACACGGAGCCAGCTGTTTGCAGGATGCCAAGAGCAGGTGGTCGGGGAGGCCTCTGATGAATTGCAAAAGACACTTACCAGCTGCTATCTCTGTGTGAAATGAGCAAACCTGCAAAATCTTTATTTTCAATTGGATTGTACTTTTAAGTAAGCAAGGGAGACAGCCAGTATAACTGCAAGCCATGACCAACAACAACCTACAAAAAAAATTGTGCAAATACAAGTGATTAGCATACCACTATTTCAAAACACAGGAAGGCTAACAAGCCCATCTTTTGAAAGTGAGAGAAGGAGAAATGGAGTTTGAGGTGTGCACTGGTGGGTGTGGGAAGGAGACATTGGGATGGAATGTGGCAGCCGGGAAATGTCTGATGGGCCTTAATGGCTTGCCGTGGAATCCTAACAATTCCCACACATTCACTTCATCAACCATTCAGACTCCTAAACAACAAAGCTGGGCTTTGAACTTCTTTTTTTGCATTTATGTAAGGCACTCATGTGTGTTGTCTCACCAGGGTGCAATCCTTTGGTGATCACCACAGCCTCAAATGGTCACTGATGAGATGCAGGGATAATGGGTTACAAAGACAGACATTAATAAGGTAAGATAAGAGAGGGGAGGTTTATTAATTTTTCAAGTAAAGTTAGGATGCCCAAGGGCACAGTAAAGCTGCAAAGAATCTAGTGAGGGATGAGAGAGGCCTAGCTGATTAATGCAAGTCAGCTGTCCTCAGAGGGTGATAGCAATAATGATGAGATTATGGAAGAACCTGCTGAAGACAAATGAGATGCATGTGGAATAAAAACTAAGTGTCCTAGTTACTCTTGTGGAGTGCATGATAGATTTTATTAAGGAGGAACAGCAATATAAATGATTGGTACTGATGGAGGATCCAAAGCAGAAAACTAACTTTGCTTTGCTAGCAGGCCTTCATCTCAAATATAGTGTGGCATGTGTGTAGGGTACCCTCCAGAAAATGTATACTCCTCCTAAATATAAGGATACAATTATATGATGATAAATATACCAGATTTGTCATTCTTCTTTTCTGAGAAGCACTAAAAACATTACAACTTAAAAAAATGTTTTGCATCACCTCTTCACCCCATATACTTATGACGGCCTCATTTAGATTTGCTCAACTCTTTTTGTGGTTTCCCCAAGGTTGTGAGGTTTCTCAGACCCAGTGTTTCTATTGGGTAGTACTTATCTCCCTCCTTCCCCCAAATTATGCCTTTCCCCTCTTATTTTGTTGTTATTGTCACTCCTGTCACTTCCCCAATTCTTGTTCTCTATTGTCATTTCTAGGACAAATATGGTAGACGGGATCATGGTGACAAGAAAGTAACACAAGATAACATTAGGACCTTACTAGAAGTTACAGGAGATGCATAGCTGCAACTAACCTACATCCCCTTAACATGTTTATGTGTTAATGTCTAGTAAATGAAACCTTGTCCATTACAGGAAGCAGCGTTTCTCCACTCACTACAAGCAATATCCAGTGAATATCTAATGGAGAAGTACTTGAATATCACACACTTCCCTCCACCCCTCAATCTGGTGACTTCCGTATGCTGTTGTACCACAATGCCCATCATCCCTGACCATTGGCCATGCTGGCTGGGGCTAGATATGTGAAGGCCTGGGGGGAAATGGGGTGGGTGGGATGGGTTTTTCCAAAGCCTTTTCCCCCCCAGAAAATTGGGGGGGGGAAACACGAGGGCAGATTTCCCCCTGGTTTTTTCCAGGCCTTCACATCTCTAGCTGGGGCTGATGTAGTTGGAGGACACCAGATTGGGAAAGCCTGGACTAGATGTTACAAGGGAGACCTGGGTCACTAGCAGCCATATGTCCCTTGTAACATCTAGAAGGGCTCTAATATGTGTTAAGGTCCTTTCTGGACACCATTTTGTCTCTCATATTTGTCTCTTAGCTCATTTATGGGTATTATTTGTTTCGTTTGATTTGGAACAGTTTTACATGTTTTATGATTGTAATGATTTATCTGTTTTAATAGTTGTATATTCTGTTGTTGTAACCTGCCCTGTGACCTTCTGTTGAGGAGCAGGTTAGAAATGTTATAAATAAATAAATAAAATAACTTACACCAGGGGTGGGGGATTGTGGTCATCCAATGTTGCTTGACTCCAATTTGACAATTCTGGCTGCGACAATGGACTGGATGAGGGCTAATAAACTGAGGCTCAATCCAGACAAGACTGAGATGCTGTTAGTGGGTGGTTCTTCTGACCGGATGGTGGATGTCCAACCTGTCCTGGATGGGGTTGCACTCCCCCTGAAGGAGCAGGTTCATAGCTTGGGGGTTCTCCTAGAACCATCTCTGTCACTTGAGGCTCAGGTAGCCTTGGTGGCATGGAATACCTTCTACCAACTCTGGTTGGTGGCTCAGCTATGCCCCTATCTGAACAGGGGTAACCTGGCTTCGGTTGTCCATGCCCTGGTAACCTCCAAGTTAGATTACTGCAATGGGCTCTACGTGGGGCTGCCTTTGAAGACAGTTTGGAAACTACAGCTTGTGCAAAATGCAGCGGCCAGATTAGTAACAGGCCAGACTGTTCGAACATAAAAACCCAATTCTGGCCCTCTTGCATTGGCTGCCTGTATGTTTCCGAGTCCCATTCAAGGTGCTGGTTTTAACCTATAAAGCCTTACATGGCTTGGGACCACAATACCTGATGGAACGCCTCTCCCAACATGAACCTACCCATACACTATGCTCAACATCAAAGGTCTTCCTCTGGGTGCCTACTGCGAGGGAAGCTGGGAGGGTGGCAACAAGGGAGACGGCCTTCTCAGTGGTGGCCCCCAAATTATGGAATGATCTTCTTGACACGGTGTGCCTGGCACCAACACTGTTATCTTTTTGGTGCCAGGTTAAGACTTTCCTCTTCTCCCAGGCATTTTTTAAAACAGCATTTGAATAGCATGTGTTTTAACTTGCCTATCAGTTTTTATGGGTTTTAATTTGGTATGGTTTAAATTTGTATACTTGTTTTTAATGTTTTTAATTGTTGTAAACCGCCCAGAGAGCTTCAGCTATGAGGCGGTATATAAATGCAATAAATAAATAAATAAAATAAAAATAAATAAATTCCCATGAGCCCCAGCCAGCATGGCCTACCTACGGTCAGGGATGATGGGAGTTTTAGTCCTGCAACATCTGGAGGGTCCCAGGTTCCCCACTTGTTTAAAGTTTTGGTGTATCAGAGAAACAGTGACATGTGAGTGGAATTCTAGCTCTACTCAGTTCTCAAGCCAATTTACACACTTGCACACTTTTAGAATCCACCTTCAAAAACAAATTGACATAAGGATGTCAATGCAATATAAGAAAAATAATAGTGTGGGAATTTCATTGCAGTATATAGATGGATTAAACCAGAACAGGACCATTTTCATAGTCAAGAATGAGATGTCATTTCTAATCTTTCCTTCAGCAAATGAGGTGCAATGTTAAATCTGGAACCTGAAACTTAAGCTAAAATAACCCCTGTGTTCTCAAGTGTTTTGATAACCTGGAATCACTATTAATTTCACAGCTATAAACCATGCCCCTTCCTTCATGTAATTACTTAACATTTGTATAACACTTTCAAGCATTTAAAATGTTTCACATGCATTATCTAGCTGAAATCCTTATACCCTGGGTAGCCAACACAGTGCCTTCCACATGATGTTGGACTAGAGCTGACATAATCCCTCTCCATTGGCCATGCTGGCTGGGCTGATGGGAGTTTGGAGTCCAACAACATCTGGAGGGCACAACACTGGCTACCCCTGCCTTACCCTAACCCTGTAAATAAGTATTATTATAGATGGGGGGTGGGGGGACTGAAGTTGAAATAGACAGCCTTGGTGACATTTGAACTGACTATCTCCTGATTTAACATCCAAAGCTGCCATAGAAAACAAGGAAAGCTCCTTTAGAGATTAGTAAAGCTAAAACAACACAGAGGTCCTTAACTGGGACAGCAAAACATAAGTTAGAGGAGAAACGGTACATTTTGGGAGATTGCACTTGTGTCTTTGTATTCATGAAATCTACATCCTACATAATTTTGATTCACCTCTTCAGGCCACTTCAGCAGCCACTGCCGCCACCATTTTATAAGCACAGCCTTGTCTCTATGGTAACATGAGATAAAAATCTCAGCTGGGATCTCATTGTTATTGTTCTGAAAGATGTTAGAACTCGGATGTAAGCAGCAGCCTTAGTAGAACACCTTGTTAGTTGTGGTAGAGTGTTTTAGATGAACTTCCCAAAATAGATCTGAGACAAGGAAAAACTGCATAGACACTGGACACTGAATTGTTTCCGTTTTTAGGAATGCTATATTGATTTTTCATATCTTGCATTTTCTTTCAGTTTATTAACTATTTTGCATACAGGAAATCAAAGAATTGTAACGAGGGCTCCTAGTGCCACTTTGCTAAATGAGCATTTCTATAAGAAATTCTGTTTTTGTTGTATTTATGTCATAAAATCTCATGCCAGGATTGAACTTGGCATGCAGATGTCTTAGAGGGTATTATTTCCCCAGTTTTAAACAAATCAATCTGACTGTCAGATACAGTTAAAAGAAAACCACAGAGATGTATTGATTTACCAAAGGCATCTATGTTATCCCCCAGTTTATTAAGTAATACTTTTAAGGGCTTTTCTGCTTGTTGTTGGTTTGAATGACTGAGATGTTAGCTTTTGGAATAAAAACAGTTTTCAGAAAAGCTTCCTCCCCATCCATGAAATCATAAAAGATAACACACAAATAATTTAGCTTGAGATTGCTACATTCTCCCTCTCTC
This sequence comes from Rhineura floridana, assembly GCF_030035675.1. NCBI lineage: Eukaryota > Metazoa > Chordata > Lepidosauria > Squamata > Rhineuridae > Rhineura > Rhineura floridana. The sequence continues at coordinate 247,049,144 of NC_084480.1, forward strand.
TCTCGGAGACACACACACACACACACACACAAATCTGCAGAAACGTTTATTTTTTGGTACTTCTCTTAGGAACATATTTGATCAGTAATTATTTCATGATGTATTTCTCCACTTACTCCTGATCTGATACATTAAAATGGCTGACATCTTTTGAAATACAACTGATCTTCAAAAACCTTTTCCTGAGCCTTATTTTAAATATGTAATTACCTGATAGACTAACATCTCTGCATTATTAAAATGATCTAAATACATATTTATGCAATAGACAATAATGGCTTCATTTTAAGAATTCCCTCTCTTTATTTACATGACAGACAGCGTCCTATCACATCAGCCTCTATAAACCTGATTTCTCAGTCACACGAAGCCATAACTCTCAGCTTCTGGGATTTTGTACTGTATAATACTGAATCCAAGATTATTGTCATTTATTCCCTCATAGGAAGGTTTTAAACCTTTTAGAAAAACAGGAAAAATATATCTGGAAACAAAATAGAGTTTGAAAGGAGAAGAAAGCCAAGCCAAGCCAAAATAACAGCTCTGAAAGGTTGTCTGTGTACCATGCCTGCGATTCCCAGTAGCAGATGTTTTGGGTATTGAAATTCCCATCAGAACAGCTGCAGAAATGTAGAATCACATCTGGGTTTGTGACACGGCTGCATCATTACCCACCAACAGCAAAACAGCCAGATGCCTCTGATTCGTTTTAGAGACTGAGCTTAAAGTTTGGGCTTGTGAATATTCCTGCTTTACAACCAGCTACTTGCTATTTACTGAAACAGTTCATGAAGTGATGGCAGGGTTGGGAACTGCAAGTTAATTTAGTAGTCCAAGGAAATGTTAAGAACTGCTGGCCATCAGCCTTCCCCCCTGCTCCCGCCATGCCTCAAGCTACATTATTGCCATTTGGCAATAAACAGGTGTCTGCAAGAACACAAACAAAGCACCACAGCGGCTGTCCTGAGCAGTGATTTCTCAAGCCTGGTAGAGAAGAGCAGCATGAAACGTGGTAGCAGATAGCACTTGCAAATCATTTCTGCAGCCGAAGTCAACCACGGTGGGTGACTTCTGTCATCATTTCCTTTTCAGATTCTCCAGTAGGCTTCCTACGTGCTACGTATGTTGCTTTCCAGTCATTTCTGCCTGGAAAGTTCTTTGTCTCAATTTAACATGCAGTGGGCCTCTGGAGACAGTTTGGATCTTAGGCACCCAATCAGAACATGGTAGCACCTTTATATCAAACTGAACCACCATGCTGTTGTTTGCTGGCATGACTGAAGCCAGTATGTTGACTTGCCCTCAAGTAGACCTCTGCTTGGCATTCGGCGGAATAGGCCCTGCAACAACACTTTCCATAGATGCCAATGTTTTTGGAATGTGGAAGGAGGATAAACTGTGTGACAGATGAAAATGGTGTTCATTAATTTAGGGCATTATTTCAGAAACCTCATGTATTATTTCAAAAACAATTACAATATGGATAAAAAGAGAACAGTACTAAAATATACTATTATTGATAAAAATAAACTATAACAAAATGTAAAACAGCACACGCTAAAAGCAGCAGCTAACAAAAATTATAATCAGGGATTAAAACTGACTGTTAAAACGTTGTGCTTGCCTATACATTCTTACCAGGGCTGGTTTCAAAGGGCGGCCAAGTGGGGCCTCTCTGTTTCCCTTCCACGATTTTACCTAGAGCTTTCCCCAAATACTATAGGTAAGAATCAGAGCCAGCCCCAGACATGCTGGGGCCCTTGGGCACGAGTTTGCCCCAGGCCCCGGTGCTCCCTTTCCACCATTCGCAGCAGGATTGCTGCCACGGATCGCATGGTGAGAGCTTCGGAGCCCCTGCCATTCCCTTGCTTCAACCTACCTTTCTTGGCTGTTGTGTGGTTCTGCGTGCAGCACTGCCCTTAACCAAGATGGCGGCTGAGTTTCCCTAAGGGGCTGAAGACTCTGCAGCCATCTTGGCTGATGGCACGCATGTGTGCTACACGCGCGCATCCCTGCCATGAGCAGACCACCCCCATTTTCATGCCTTCTCCTGTTCTGCAGCCCTCTTTGCACACCATACACTGTGATGACATATGTTACTGTACCTTTAAGATGAATAGAATCTTAAGAGCAAGCCTGTCAGTTAACTTGTTCAATTGAAATGGAAATGGATTACTTTCCAGTTGATTCCAACTTAGGGTTTTCATGGTGATATTCAGAGGTGGTTTACCATTGCCTTCCTCTGAGGCTGAGAGGCAGTGACTGGCCCAAAGTCACCCAGTGAGCTTCATGGCTGTGTGGGGATTCGAACCCCGGTCTCCCAGGTCGTAGTCCAACACTCTAACCACTACACCACACTGGCTCTCACTTGTTCAATTAGAAAAGCTTAAATCCAGTTGATTGATGTTGTACATATATGGGTGTTTGCTTCTGAATAAAATACCTGCTCTAAATTACTATATTGAATCTGCAACTTCATGTTGAAGACAAGACATGGTATCAGGAGTGCTATACATTGTGTGAAGGCACCATGGAATACTTGAGGGCTCAGCATCCTTTATCTCTCTCTCTTGAGGCAAATGAAGAAGAGGGAGCGGTTGAGTACAGTGAGAAAGGAGGGACACTAAAATGGAAAAAGTAGCTGGCTTAAACAATGGCAGAGGTATGAGTGGAGCAGGGACGGAGAGATACTGAGAGAAAAATTGCAGTTTTAAACAGCAGCAGAGGTTTGAGTTTGGAAAGACTCTGTTGTGTTAGCAGAAATGGGTACAATACAGAAGCTATTTCTTCTTGTTAAAGCTTTTCTTTTTTAGGGGAAAAATCCTCAGCGTTCATCCCTTCCCAATCTATTCATTGTTTTAAACCACCACTTTCCCCATCAGTATCCTTTCTCACTTCCTTGCCGCAGACATTGCTGTTTGCAACCTGCCTTCTCTTTTGCTCCCCTACCCCACCCTGACTTCATGCTAATCCAGGGTTGTGATGTGGCACTACACATAACATTTTTATTACATGCGAGTCGCTTACATTTTTATCATATGTAAGACAAGACACATGGGCTGAGATATGTTTATGTTAGAATCCATACAAACTAGAACACACATTTAAAACATAAACATAAATAACATCCAAAACAAGTAGTCATTTATACATAATTCTTACAGTTCCAATTTCCTGACCTGGCATAACTGACTATCCTAACTTTCACAACAGTTTAGGTTTCAGGTTCACATAAGAAGCATAGTGACAACTGAAGAACAATTAGCAAACAATTAGTAGGAAAGTCTTGCCACGTCTAATAACAATACTTAGATTCATGGGACAAAAGCAATGGATTTGTGCAGTGCTCTAGCTGACCGTTCTGCCATGAGGAAGAATCAGCTTTCCATGAGACCTGGGATCCTTATCTCCTAGGGCTGCCAGTCAAGTCCATCTTGCTTTCTGACAGTTACTATAAGCAACCAGCAGAAGGGAAACAGAGCTACCCCAGACTGTCTAATTCTGCTGGTTAAGAAAATAATTTCAGATGTTCTGCTGGGACCCATTTAAAGCAGAATAAAGGCCACATTATTCCCAGTGTGTGAAATTAGTTTATTAGTAAAGCAGCCAAAGACACCTATGCCTTACTATTCCACCTATTACTCTTAGATGTCTGTCTGGCAATGGTGCATAGGAATCTCCTGGGGGGACAATGACCCAGAACACTCAAAGATTCCCTGCTTAACATGTACTTTTAAAAGGTAGACATTGGAATTGGAAGAGGAAAAAAAGGCTAGGAGAGATTCATGATCTACAGAACAGAAGAAAAGGTGAGGGGACAACCCTGATTATCCCCGAACGAGGACCATGCTGGTTGGGGTTGATAAGAGTTGAGTTCTAGTCCAAAACATCTGGAGGGCTCCAGATTGGGAAAGATTGGTCTACACTCATCACCAGCAGTTCTGTAGGACTTCAGACAGCAGCCTTTCCCTGAAGATGTCAGGGACCGAAAGTGATACCTTTTGCATACAAGGGAACTTATCCTGGAGGGAGTGTGTGGATACACTGAGAGCTGAGCGGGCTATGACAGAAAGGGATGTAAAGTGGGGAAGGAATGGGTGTAGGGTGGCACACCTCTCCATTAATAAGGGTATTCATTAGCACAGTTGAAAGAGATAAAATAAGCATCACTGGCTGTTGGAAGATTATTGGTAATCACAGTAAGACCAGAATTAGCTTCACCAGCAATTTCCTTACAAGTTCCTCCTGGAATACAAATCCTTTCCATTCATATGACATCCAATTCATTCACGTTATATCATCAACATCAGTTGAAGTAAAATACCAAATTAGAAGGATTTCTTGATAAAAAAAAGGAAAGGTTAATTGCAGTTTTGCTGCTTCTCCAGAGGAATATTTTTTTTGAGGAATAAAATTTGTACTTGTGAAAGAGAAGCTATGAAAAACTGAATGCTTAGCCACCATAATATTTTAATTGAAACCTGCCTAAAGAACAGTTTAAAGTAATATCTAGCTAAATAGCTAAAATAGAATAATACAGTTTAAACTTAAACTAGAGGACATGAGAAAAATCAATCACATTGCATAAACATGAGGTGTAAAAAGTATAGTGAGACATACGTAGGAGAATTGCTGCATTTTAACTATCTCTGTAGCCTTCCAGAAATGAAACTTGATAACAATAATGTAATTAGTAATTAATTTATAAAATGCACCCTACAAAAACATTTGGGGTTATTTACTTAAGATAAATTTTAACACTCTCACTAAAAGGAGCAACAAAGCACAGGAAGATTGGAGAAAGGGGGATGGCAGAGGGTGGTTGTCCGGGGCAACCCTGTTGGATTCAGACTCAGGGGTGTTTAATGTGGAATTTCAGCTCAGAGCATTTCATCTCTACACAGCAGTACAGAGCATGATTACTTAAGCTAAGATGCTGTTGCAGCCACTAGACATGCCCCTTGAGACTCTTTAAGAAGGCTCAGCACCAGCTCTCTATTTGTGTGGAGAAGAGTTAGCAAGCAGGTCCTCCTATGAACAGGGTGAAGAGTGTGGGCTAATAGTGCCTGTCCAAGCATCTACCAGTGCATCTTTGGTGATGGAGGCTGAGGCAGAGGCAGGTTAGGCAGACCTTCCTCGGACACTGTCTCCGGTCCAACTTCTGGGCCCCCATCCCTCAAGAGGAGGCAGCAGCGGCAGCTGGGGTAACAAGGGAAGGGAAGAGGAGGAACAGGGGCCGGCTCATTGTCAGACAATGGTTTCTTCAGTTGGAACTGAAACTAAGTGGGTGGAGCTGTCACTGTTTAAAGTGCTGAAGCCTTCTCCTATTTCAGCTTCCTGCTGTTGTAAACCACTGGGTCCCTCCTCTGGGTCCCAGATCTCCTTCTCCTCTTCCTGATCACTCCAGGAACGCTCTGCAGAGCCCATGACAATGGTAGTACAGGAAGAGAAGAAGTAATCTATAAGATAAAAACATTGGGTGAGATTCTAACACTGCAATCCTGTCCATGTTTATTCAAAAGTTAGCCCCACTTATCTTAGTGGAACCTATTCCCAAGGAAGCATGTATAGGATTACAGACCAAGGGCTGTCTCCGATGTTAGTCATATTCACAGTAGACCACATTAATGGACATGACTAACTTGGGTCCATTAATTACAATTGGTCTACTCTGAGCAGAACTTACATGGACACACCCCTAAATTTGTTCTGCATCAGTTTCACATGACTTCATTCTAAAGTTGTCTGAAGTATATTTACATGGGAAACATATTGCACCCAGACCCACCCAGAATGATGAGGCAGACACCAAGCATATGAGTTAAAAATGGGCAACATTTTATTAATGCCAATTTAACCAACTGAACCAAATTAAACCGATCAAAGCAAATGACCTCTTAAGAAATAAGCCAATTAAGCCAGATAGAAACTGAAAGCCAAATTAAGCCAATCTTCTAGACTGAGATCTGTGGAGAGAACCTAGATAATTTTAAAAGATCAGTGTGGGCTCCTATAAATGTGAGTGCTCTGAAAATTAATTGCAGCATCTCAGATTTGTGAGCAAGTAACCTTGGCTCTAGGTCGCAGAGTAGTGAACTAGCTACGACTGACCATTCATTGCAGGCACATTAACTGTGCCTAGGGAATCATGACCATTTCACCCTTGACTCCAGCCTTGAGGCATGGAGTCTGTGATCTGGGCAGTCTTCATGGAGGGCTCCTGTGCCCAGCATCTGGCCATGAGACTTTCATGGATAGGTCTGAGGAAGCCACCTTTCACCTTCTAGAAGGTGCCTCAAGGTTCTCACCAAATTTTTCCCACTTACCCCCTTTTTCCCTAACCCCACACTGACCCTGCCACAGAGGGGACCTAGGCCATGTGTCCTGACCAGAGCCCGACACAGGAAACGGAGGCGAGAATGGCAATAATTCTTGCTTTATTAGAGTCACAGTTACATCAAAAGCAGTACGCTTCATAGACCTATCTAGTCTGACTCACTACTGATGCTAACTATGCTAACTAAGCATTCTCTGCAGCGTGTGGAGTAAGTTGACTCAGTACCTCAACCAGGGGGCGCTGCCTTAAGTAGGGAATGTCTTTGCCCATAATCTCAGACTCCTGCGTGGTTCCACCCTCTGACTGTCCTGCTTCTCGCGTTGTCTCACATGGGGCGAGGGGGGGACAAGTCTCCAACTGCTCATCAGACAGTAAAGGCTCGCTAGGTGCTGGCTTGACTTCAGGAGGCAGGGAGCAAGTTGGCGGGGAAACGTTTGAAGGTCCAGGCAGGGAGTCCAGGTGGAGCGGGTCTAAGTCACCCAGGGGATTGTCCAGAGAAACTGAAGGGCTGCTAGCGCTCCCCCCTCCCTCAAGGCTCTCAAAAGTCTTGTCCTCCTCTGCCCACTCTCCCTGATGCGCTTGAGATAGCTGGGGCTCAAGACCATGCTTAAGTCACCTCACCTCTCCATCAGAGCCAAAAGTGATGCCTAATACCCCACTGCAGATCCTCAAGGAAGATGTTGTACCCCTCATCAGAGAGGTGTACTCCATTATCCCTGTACAGGTGCAGCAAAGAGTGTTTGATGTCTGGATGGGGGATGAACCCTCCCCCACAAGCCAGCAAAGCCCACCTCAAGGAACCATTCACCTTCTTCCTGGCTTTGTCCGTCAGCTTGAGGGTGCTGCACTTCCACACTTTGTGATGAAGCATATCAGACCAGATGATTCTAACCCTCGGGAAGGCAGATTGAATGGAAGTAAACTCCTCCTCAGCCTGGAAGTGAAGGGACAAGCTCTTCCTCAACTTCAAGTCATTCTCACTCAGGTGGACCAACAAGACTTGAGGTGGGGAGCCACCACGCAGCCACTGAAGCAGGACTGGGAGAAGCTGGCTCCAAAGCATGCCACACTGGCTGGCTCAATTGATGCAAGTGATCAAACTAAGGCCAAGCTACAAACCCAAGCCAGACTCCCTAACCCTGCAAAGGGCCCAGAAAACGATACTGTGGCCACAAATCAGGATGCGCTTAGACTCACTACTCCAGCCAAAACCTGTAAAGACAAAATCAAAGTCAAAACAGAACCCCAGCAATGAATTTCCAAAATTACACAAGCAGAACTATTTAAAAGGCCAGATATGCTTCTTAAAAGACCCAGACGTCCAATGTCTTGAATACGCCTGCCTCAAAGCCCAAAAGTGCTGCAGCAGAGGCAGCACCAATGCAAATATCTGTGTTTTCTGTGCCTATGGTTGGCAGGATACAGCTGAAATACAAATCTTTGCTTTAGCAGTGTTTGCGCACAAGTTATGGGAAAAAGAAAATGAAGGCACTGCTTGCAGCACCATAAAAAAGGCCAGCAGAATGGAGGAGAGCAACCAGAAGTTGCTTGTCAGCCGACAGGCACAGCCGCCCCTAGGCACCGGGAAGTGGGGCAGTTGCCCTGGGCCCTGCGCTTTGGGGGCCCCCCGCGCTTGGCAATCTGCTCACCAGCCGGCTCCTCCCTCCCTGCCTGCTCGCCTTTGCCACACCAGAGGGTGCAGCAGTCGCTCGCTCTCTTTCTCTCCACTCGGGACAGGGACTCGCTCGCCTGCCTGCCCGCCCGCCTGCCATGCCGAAGCTGCCGCCGCTGCTTCTGCTGTGGTCAGCAAGTGGCAGCCGCCCCTAGGATAGCGAGCTGGGCCGGCAGTTCCGGGACTGGTGCCTGCGCACCTATGGCGACTCGACCAAGACCAAGACGGTGACGCAGAGCAAATGTGAGGGCCCCCAACTATGCTTTTCCCCCGGGCCCCGCACATGCTAAGGGGGGGCCTGCCCACAGGAAACAAAATTAAGGAAGGGAGGAGGAGATAGTGGGTGTGGATAGAGGAACGATTGACACACCCACCTAAAAGCATCAGAGCAAAGCATCTACAAGCACTAGACAAATGGAGTAGAGACTTTTTTTCTCCACTTTTCATATTATCAGTGGATTGGGTTAGTATGGATTTACGGGGGGCGGAACTGTGTGATAGCTTCTGCTTGCCAGTAATGTCATGTGAACCATGCAAATTTGAAGGAGATATGAGTAGCACCAATCACTCAGTAAACCACCATGTAGATGAGCTCTTAGCTGGGTGCAACTCTATGTATTCCGAACAAGATGGAGCTATTGTCTGGGTCCAGTTCCATTTACCGTTGGCATGTAATCATATTTTTTGAAGCAACCCAAACAAAAGAGAGCGGCATATGGAACAATCTAATGCTTTCTCATGAAAGTCAGGTTGGCAGGGTGGTGCAGTGGTTAGAGTGTTGGACTAGGACCAGAGATACCCAGGTTCAAATCTACAGTTGCCATGGAGCTCACCCTAGTTCAGGTACTATCTTTGTGCCTAACCTGCCTCATAGAGTTGTTGCGAGAATAAAATGGAAATGAGAAGGAGAACCATGTATGCGGACTTGAGCAACTTGGAGGAAAGATGGGAAGAAGACGTGTGGAAAAGAATCTTCTCTATTGTGAAGGCCCACCATGTGGAATGCTCTTCCTGCTAAGATTAGGTGGGCTGTTTCTGCTGGCAAGTGAAAACCAGTCTGTTCATCCAGGTGATGCCTGATGTCCTGGTTACCATGTTGTTTTGTTTTTTCCCATCAATTTTAATATAATTTGTATTATTTTACTATGTTGGAAACTTCTTTGGCATTTCCCTATAAATGAAAAGTGGTACATAATTTTAAATGACTAAATATAAATATAGTAAATACTATATTTTCTTCAGTTGATTAATTTGAAATATTAATTATTTGTCATATCACTTTGGGCTTGTACATTTGAAAGGTGCTCCTCCACAGAGTTTCATAGGCTTGGGTATTGGCTTCTTTCATTATATTCCTTTCAGTATTTCTAGGAGAATTTTGAACAATGCCTGATCTTTGCTTTCCCACCCCCAACTTTTGAACATCCAAGGGATTTTTTTTTTAAAGGGTAAGGAACAAGGCAAATCTCTATAACAAAATACTATCCATAGAAACATCATCTACCCTGAACTAAGTTGAAGGAGATGTCCAGAATGGCGAGGGAGGAGAAATGCGTTAGAAGCACAATGAGGTACTGATTGAAAGGGCATAAGGATGCCTTGAAACAAGCCTAAATACAAGAAAAAAACAAAGGATATTTCCAAATGATTATACTGTTGTGTAGAGATGGGAGTGCCAGTTATGGTGGATCCAGATGATGCTTTGTACCACTTTGGTTGTAGCGAAATTACATTGTGCTGTCAGCAAATCCTCAATACTTTGTTACTTACTGGGAAAATGCAAGTTTCCATCCAGCCAATGCTTCAGAGGAGTGTTCAGTGACCCAGGGGTGCAGCACTTGAAAAAAGGATGCTGGAGGCTTATTGCCATTGTGTAATATTTCAGTTGATTTACAAATATATAGGTTGAGCATGGATGGCAGAGCCGCCCTTAGGCACCGGGAAGCGGGGCAGTTGCCCTGGGCCCCGTGCTTTGGGGGGCCCCCGTGCTTGGCGATCTGCTCACCAGCCGGCTTCTCCCTCCCTGCCTGCTCGCCTTTGCCACGCCAGGGAGGATGCAGCGCTCTCTCTCTCTTTCTCTCCACGCGGGACAGGGGCTCGCTTGCCTGCCTGCCCACCCGCCTGCCATGCCAAAGCCGCCACCGCCGCTTCTGCTGTGGTCAGTGAGCGGTAGCCGCCCCGGGGACAGCAAGCTGGGCCGGCAGTTCCAGGACTGGTGCCTGCGCACCTACGGCGACTCGGCCAAGACCAAGACAGTGACCCAGAGCAAATATGGGGGCCCTCAACTATGCTTTTGCCCTGGGCCCCGCACATGCTAAGGGCGGGCCTGATGGAAGGAGGCACACCTTAATACTCCAATATATTAGGTAGGCACATCCATTGGCTCATATCAGACCTTGCAGAGTCCAAAACCCAGTCCTCTGTCCCTCGTTCAACTACAGTCTGAGTTTTGTCCCCTTGTCACAGATACCTATATTAAATCATCCTTAACTGGGGTGTGTGTGAGGATCTGCTTTTGCCCCATTCAGAAGACTTCAGGAAGGTTCAACTGTCAAGAGCAATCTTCCTAACAAAGGTTGTACCAAGCAACTTTGCCATGGATTATCTAAAAAACATTTGCCATCATTCTGGAGAAAGGAAAGGGGTATACAATCCCAGATGAGCATGTACTTGTGAAAACTGACTACCAGTTGCTGGGGATCACGTCAGGGAGGGAGCTTCTTCTACCCTCCCGTTCGCTGGCTGCACAGACTGCTATGTGCATGCATTGCTGCCATCAATCAAGATGGCGCCTAAGGCTTCAGCCTCCATCTTGGTTAATGGCAGTCCTGGGCATGCAGCCTCAAAAGATAAGAGAGATGGGCGGGCGGAAGAAGCTCAGTCTCTGTGATCCGTGGCAACTACTCTGCTGCGAATCACAGAAAAGGAGGGCTACTCTTCCCCCATCCTATTGAGAGGCCCCTGAGGGGCCTCTGTGGCTCCAGGGGCCCTCAGACAGGGCCCAACCTGGCCACCCTTTGGGACCAGCCCTGCTTGCTGAAATAAAACACAAATTGAAAACAACCATCCTTTCAAATTCACCCTTCTCTGACTTTTGCAGTGCAGTTCTCCAGTCAAGTAACATGCACCCAAATGCATCTACTGGAATAAAGTGCACTAACATTTATTAAATTACTATCCCATCCTACCACCTAGAAGAAACCCAGGGCAGCAAACAAGGGGCAAAACACTAAAAGCAACTTAAAAATAAAACATATTAAAAACATCTTTTAAAAAAATCTTAAAAAGCAATTTCAGCACATAAAAAATACATTATACTAAGGAAAGCTCTTGCAAAAATGTGTATTTTAGACAACACTGGGTATAAAAATGTGCATATTAGGAGAAATTAACACTATTATGATGACAAATTTTCAAGAGGATTAAATAAAGAATTTAGAAACTGATGTGGAAATGCAGAGAACTGAATTAAAGATTAGAAAAATTAGAAACTGAGAGAAACCAAAACCAACAGATTCCACTATCCTTTGCCTAATCTTCCTTCCAATCCTGGTTCTACCTCTTCCTCCATGACTCCTTCTGAGGGTAATAAACCATTAAGAGGAACTGGCTGCTTGCAGCCAATTACCAGGCCCACTTCTGCCCAGTCTATCCTGGCTGATTACTGGTCAGGCTACTTATGAGCAAGCAGCCAGCCTAGTGGCTTCTTCCTTATACAGCTAAAAAAGATTCAGGTAAAAACAAATATACAAAAACATATGGGGTTGGATCCAGATTTAAAGTGTAATCTTAATCCCACTTACCTGGAAGAAAGCCCTTACTTCAGAATAGAGTTGGTTAGGATCACAACCTTAGTTGTGCTTAAATCCAACTAATTTCAATGTGTCTACTCTAAGTATGACTTAATCTGGATCTAACTCATGATTGTCAATTTTACACGATAAATCTGATCCTGGACTGTACCACTTCAGATAGGGAACTGAATATTTTAATTTTGTCCTTTTAAAAACAGCAACAACCAAACCCAAATTCCATGCACACTCAAAACTAGCATGATTGGAAGAATAATAGAACGTTTAATTTTAAAAAATAAAAATAAAAATTGGGAATCATACAAAATTCAGTCTCACTCCTGCAATCTGGAGTGCCACAGTCCAATAATAGGTATGTCATGTGGACTGGCTGATCTGGCCAAGCTCTTCTTCTAGTGGAGTTTCTGCTAACTGAGACTTGAGAGTAAAACATCCTTTCAAATACCTGGTGGTACAACACTATACAGACTCTCATCATGTATTCTCTCTTGCTATCCTGTATATTATTGTTTGGATATCAGGAGCTCCAAGAGATTCTCCTTACTGGTTGCCATGTCTTTTTTTATTGAAGAATGATGCAAGAAGAAAGACACTGGGAATAAGAATGCACTAGGACAAATATATTGTAATTTAGTTGAAAGTAAGAAAAGAAAAGGTTGGGATAGAGGTATTTCTGGGAACTGTTATAAGGAGAGGGGAAAAAGGAAGGGGGAACAGCCAACAAAAAAGGTAACTTTGATCTTCACTATGCCTACAAGGAATATTTCTTACAACGTTGTTATGATAAAAATCCTCTCTTGCAATTAGTTATGCACTCGTAAATGCCATTGTGCTGTATCAACTGTTAATTATACTTAGAGTGAATGTAAGAATGTATCAAGAATCCCCCTGGTTGACACTAGATACATTCTGAGAAGCCTTACAGATGAGATACCCATCTTACGATCTCCTTCTAGGAGGAGATTTTAATGCCAGGATGGGATCCAACTTGCCTAAAGGTGAGGATGCCTTTGGCGAGCTTAACAAGGGCCTTCCTTTATTAAACAGATCAATTAAAGATAAGGTAGTCAATAAGTATGGCTTGGCGCTTTTTCAATTAATCCAAAAATTTCAACTGTTCTGCTTAAATGGCTCTCCCATAGATCTCTCTAAAGGCTCTTTTACATATCATGCAAGGGCGGGGGCCAGTCTAGTTGACTTTTTTTTAGGCTCCTCTTCGCTGATAAATAAAATAAAGGAACTTAATGTTCTAAATAGACCTGAAAGTGATCACCTCCCCCTAAAGTTATCCTTAATGATCTCCACAACCATTGGTTCTCACATACCAAAGGCCCCTTCGATTGGTCCTTTGCATCGACATAAACGTTTGAAATGGTCTAAGGAAATTGAGTTTAAGGTTCAGGATTTATTGTCAACCAACTCCTTTGCACAGTTATGCCATACGGCCATATCCGATCCACTAAATAGCTTAAAGGCATATGACTCTATAGTGACTGAACTTTCCCCACGGATATCAGATCTTATGATAGCATCAGTTCCTCTCTATCCAAAGACCTGGTTTGACAAAGAATGCAGGACAGCTAAGAGACAGTTGATCAAGCTAATCAAATTATATCAAACTCATAACCATCCAGGCAATTTTCAGCAGTTATTAACAAAGAGAAGGGATTATAAATCTTTGCTAAAAATTAAGAAACTAACCTTCTACCAGGCAAATTGGAGGGCGCTGGAAAAAGCATCTCGAAAGGGAAATGAGACTGAATTCTGGAGACTCTTACAGGGCAATTTATCTCCTGCGAATTATATAAACATTCCCCCTAACATGAAAGAAGAATGGGAGACCCATTTTAGTTGGATTTTCGGCACTCCATTTCCATCAAATCCAGTAGTCATCTCTAAGGAGTTGGCCGACTTACCGCCCTGGCCTCCAGTTACATCGGAAGATATAGGAATGTTGCTGGCCTCACTGAGAGCAGGGAAAGCCCCAGGAGAGGACATGCTCCCCCCTGATCTTTATTTACAAAACTCAGCGTGGTGGGAACCCCTCCTTGCATCCCTCTTTACTTATATAAATAATACTGGCCGGATTCCACAAGGCTGGCTAACTAGCATAGTGGTGCCTATCTTTAAAAAAGGTGACCCTTCAAACCCTGCTAATTATTGTCCTATAAGCCTCTTAAACGTGTCATCAAAGCTGTACAGCCGCTTACTTCTAAATAAATTAAAGGATTGGGATGAGGCCAACTCTATAATACATGAACAACAAGCCGGATTTAGACCCAAAAAATGTACATCTGACCAAGTATTTATTATTCAACATCTAATAGGGAAAACTAGATCTAAAGCCCATTCATCCCTTTATTTGGCCTTTGTCGACTTCTCAGCGGCCTTCGACACAGTCGACAGAGAGCTCCTCTGGCAAAAATTGGCTCAATCAAACATAGACCGGAGACTGCTCTGGCTGATTAGAGCCTTATACCAATCTAATGTCATCCAAGTCCGCACTGGGAATAAAGGCATTTTATCCTCCAAAATCCCAGCTCACAGAGGAGTTAAACAAGGGTGTTTATTGGCTCCCTTCCTTTTTAATTTTTTTATAAATGATTTGGTTGAGGCTCTAGCATCCCCTTCCTTTCCCCCCCCTTCAATTGGCTCAGAAAAGATCGCCATTCTCCTATATGCAGATGATGTGGTCCTATGCTCTCAAACAAAAATAGGTCTTAAACAAATGCTTCTGAAATTAGAGGATTATTGCCATTCCCAGAAGCTTAAAATCAATCAATCCAAATCTAAAATTATGATCTATGGCAAATTCATGAAAGCAAAGAACAACTGGGTATTAAATGGGGTCCCTATTGAACAGGTGTCAACTTTTAAATATCTTGGCATTCTGCTGTCGAACAATCGCTCGTGGACCCCACAGTTAAAATCAGCAACCTTAATAGGCACTCGTGCCTTAGGCCTAGCCAAAAGATTTTTCTTTGCTAAAGGGGGACAACTTATACCCCCAATGATAAAAATTCTAAAAACCAAAATCATCTCTAAGATTTTATATGGTGCAGAAATATGGGGTCCCTCTGCTAGAACTAACATGGAGACCATACAAAATGCTTTTATGAGATTAGTGTTGTGCCTCCCTCAGGGGACCCCATCTGCCCACCTCAGAGCTGAGCTTGGATTACCATCAGTAATAGCCCGTATTGATATGGCATATTTACGGTTTTGGCTTAGGATTTTTAATATGAACGATTCATCTTTAGTCAAGAAATGTTGGAAAGATCAAATGTTGCAGGGAGGGTGGGCCAAAGAATGCCAGTCACTGCTTTCCATATACAATCTTCCCCTAGACAAATTTTTGAAATTAAGTAAACCTGCTCTTCGGAAGTGGATTTTTGATCATGACGCAGCTCAAGACCGGGCGTCTATAGTGATGGCCCCGTTTTCCAACTGGTACCCAAATTTCAAACTGGATCATTTGCTAGCAAATTATTTAGAAGTACTTGACAGACCCCCCATTCGAAGAGCTTTTACGGCTCCACGCTTTCAAGTTATGCCCACGGCCTATCTTGAAGGCTGATTCCGGGGTTTACCGATGGCTCAACGTCAATGTATTTATGGTTGTAAGGCAATCGAGGAGATTATACACTACCTACTCCATTGCCCACTTTACGACGATCCTAGGCAAAAAAATTTATCTTCATTTTTAGATTTTTTAGCCCCTTGTACAGATAAAGAAAAGGTCAATGCACTTTTAATTGATAATTTTATATCAGTTACCCTTGTGGTCGCTAATTTTGCTGTGGCTGCACAAAAAATGAGAGACGTTTTTGTCAAAGGATCCCTCGCTTCGAAACAGTCTCCCTATGACCCAAATGGTCTGGATATGTAAACTCAACAAAGGTATTGAGAAATACATGTATCTGTATTTGCACATGGCTTTTACCTAAGTTTGCAATAAAGTTTTATTATTATTACTTAGAGTAGACCGATTGAAATTAATGAACCTAAAGTTAATCATTTTCATTAATTTATATAGATCTACTCTGAGTATAACTAACACTGGATACACAGCATCACCAAGGGCCAGGGATGATGGGAAATGTAGCCCACCAATTTATGGAGGGCTGCAGGTTGCCATCCCTGCTTCTATATAACTTAAGCCAGATAGCAAACCCAGGAGCAGTCTAAGATTTATGGGGTCAAAAGCTCTTGGAACACACAACAAAGGTTATATCTTAAGTACAGTTTCATTAGGATTCAGAGGGACTGGGGTAGTGGGATTAGAATAAGAGAAAATAAACAGCTTGCTGAAACATGCCCTAAAACTATGCAGGCAAGTTTACAAGTTTCAGCAGGAAGCTTCCAAAACAGATAATACGGAAATATGTTGTTGATAGGAACACAGGAAGCTGATTATACTGAGTCAGTCAACTGATCTATCTAGTGTCTTCACTGACTGGCAGCAGTTCTCCAGGGTTCTTAGCTCTACCTGGAGATGCCAGGGATTGAATTTAGGCCTTTCTTTATGCAATATTGATGCACTAGGGTTGCCCGAAGACTCCAGATTTTTAGGGTCCCCTCTGAGTACCTAGGTAAATCACCTTAATCTCTGGACTCTGTGCTTTCTTTTTTTTAATTAAGTTTCTAGGTGGTCTGGTTCTCGAGACATACACCAAAACGTCAGCCGCCCCTCCACAACTTCTGTTGAACGAGCTCATAGCTGGCTGCTCTAACCCTGCACTTTCAGGTTTGTAGCCAATAAGTGTTGACCTCCAGGCAGTACCAAGACCACATTGCAAGGCCTGAAAACTGTTGTTTCATAAATTGAGTAAGTATATAGTTTTCAGTCTTTTTCCCTCTTGTGTGCAGAAGTCAAACAAGTTTACATTTTCCTGGGCTGTTGAAGATGGCAGGGTTTTGAAAACCTCCCCAATAGGAAGCTTTACTCCAATACTCACTTTTCTGCGAGTAAAGCTGCAATGCTAATCCCACAGACCCAGAGTAAACCCCATTGAATTTAATAGGACTTTTGAGTAGAAATGGTTAGGATTGTGCTGTAAATTAATGGGATTTCTGAGTGAACATAGCAAAGAATTGTCTGTGTTGTAAATCTCTCCCTCTCCAATCCTATTTTTAAAGCAATTACACAGGGCTTATATAGGTATCACTGCTTTTATTATGTGGGGAACTAATACTAATTTTATTTTTTTAAAAAAACATTCTGCAATTACCAAGTGGTTTTAACAATAAACTATTATATGGGGTGTATGCATTTTTACATCTCCAGTGTGTGTGTGTGTGTATGGAGTCTTCCCAACAACTCTGTGATTGGAAACCAAGCCAGTTCACAACAAGAAATAAATCCCTTTAAAATCCAATAAACATAAAAACAAGTATAAACAGTTGCAAAACAGCTTAACATGGCATGATTCTGAATTTTGGGATGGGTGAGTGAGGTTTCTTATCACTTGAGATTGCAGTTCTGTGCATGCTTCCCTGTTTGAGTAAGCCCCACTGAATACATTGGGACTTGCTTCTGAGTAAACAAACATAGGATTGCACTACAAACATCTTTACAGATTGTGTAAATAATAAACATCTTTGACAATCATGCTGATATAAATATTTCTTCCTTTAAAGCACATGACTTTCCCTCAAGAATCCTGCAAAGTGAGGTTTCCCCCTCAAATAGTTCCCACCACCCTTAATAAACTACAGTTCCCATGATTCTGTGGTGTGACTCATGTGCTTCAAATGTGTGTTGAATGTGCTTTAAATGAATGGTGTGCATCTGCCCTAGCTGTCATGCGCATTCATTAGTGAACTGAAAATAACAATTTTAAAATATACTTTTTTTTAAAACAGGGGAAGGGCTGTAGTTCAGTGGTAGGTCATATGCTTTGCATGCAAAGGTCCAAAATTCAATTTCTGGAAAAGACTACTGCCTGGAATCCTGGAGAGCCAATGCTAGTCCATGTCATCAGTACTGTGCTAGATGGTACCAAATGGCCTGAGTCGGTATAAGGCAGTTTCCTTTGTTCCTAAATGAGGAAAGAGATCCAAGGGCCACAGTGACTCCAAAATTTATTTATTAATTTTATATTTTATTTACAACATTTATATACCATTTTATTGTAAAAAATCTCAAAGCAGTTTACAGAAGGAATTAAAACAATGAAATTATTGGCAAAAACAGTTAAAGACAGGTATTTAAAAACATTCAAAATAATAAAACCAACCATGAATTAAAAGCAGATAAAAACACAATAGCTTCTACATGTCTGGATAGACTTGCCTAAACAAAAATGTTTTTAGCAGGTGCTGAAAAGAGTACAATGAAGGTTTCTGCCTAATGTCAATAGGCAGGGAGTTCCAAAGCGCAGGTGCTGACACACTAAAGAACTGGTTTCTTACAAGAGCAGAACAAGTACTATGTGGAACCTGTAACATGGAAAGCACACCCTGGTAGCAAATCGGCAACCAGTGCTAATTTCAGAGCAGACGTATTATGTGCTGATAGGGTCTCACTCATGTCAGCAATCGTGCCACAGCATTCTGCACTAACTGCAGGCCCCAGATCAGATTGTGCTGCATGGGGATTTCTGTGACCTTGACTAATTGGCTGCCAGGATTTTTTTAGTTTTGGTTTTAGGTTAGGAATCCTGACTAGTTGTGGCATGCTGAGTGTTCTGCCTTACTCATAGGAATTTTGTTGTGATTGGTATGGTATTGCATTTAGGAAATCATCACTGACTTTTGCTTTCCCTTTTCTATTTGCATTTCATTTATCTTTAACCTCACTCCCTTACATCCATAGAATCAACAACTGTGGTTCCATGCACTCAGCTCAACCCCACCGATGATGCACCTTGTTGGATGCATGATGGTTTGTTTCTTGCCCAATAGTGGTAAAAGAGAAGTCACATACTGGGCACCTCAGCTGCAACTGTTGTTGTTCCCAAGCTGCTGCCTATGAAGGTAGACCAAACCATATGTGTTTTCTCTCTTGTCAATTATTACTCACTGGAATTGGGTTGGCTGTCAAAGTGAGTTTATAGCAGCCCACAAAGGAGCCAGAAAAGGGTAGAGAATCTTTTTACTCATACTCATTTCTCAAATCTCTTTCTGAAGTGAAGGGTCAAATCTGTAAAGAAGTTTGGAGCAGCCATGTTAAAAGGTAGGGGCAGGGCATTCCAGGCAGGGGGTTGCCAACCCTGCTTGGATATGGATGTCTTTGCAGAGGATGCCTAGTCAACCTTTACCAAAAGCACAATCCAAACCATATCTACTCAGAAGTAAGTCCTGTTGAGTTCTATGGGGCTCTTAGTCCCTTAGTAAGTGTGTTTAGAATTGCAGCCTTCAGGGCATCCATCTTTACTCCCGAGTGCTCCCATCTAACATCTCCACAGCACTAGGCTCCTTTATTCCTACAGTGGCCTTCTGGTGACTGGCCTGGCCTGAGGCACTTAAACTCTTCTTGCCAGAAGTAAGTAGGCTAGATTAAATGTTCCCTACCCAGGCTCCATGTTTTAGCTAAGATTTCTTAATTTCCAATCAGATAAATGTTTTTGTATGAATTGTATGCACCAAGCAACTGTGGCTGATGCTTAATGATCACGCTTAATGACAAAATTCGGGTCCACCCCGTGACATCACCGAGGCCTGCCCCTGAAATTTCAGGGTTTGGGATGTTTCTGACCTGGCAATCCTATCACTAAGCTATGGCCCTTTCCCAGTGAGAAGGCCCATCAGATAATTAGCTATTGGAAAGAAAACCAAAAACAAACCTTGCATGAATATAAAGCTGATGAGTTTATGGTGAGCCCATGGTATACCAGAGGCATGTGGGAAGCAGTACTCTTCTGAATACCAGCTGCTGGAAACTGCAGGAGGGGAGAGTGCTCTTGCATTCCTGCCCTGTTTGCAGGCTTCCCATAGGCTTTTGGCTGCAGGATTCTGGTCTAGATGGGCCACTGGCCTGATCTAGCCGGCTCTTCTTATGTTCTTCTGTACTTTCACCATTCCTCCCCAGCCCCCCATGGTTGCAGCACAAAAGGTGCATTCCAACTGGACTTGCCCAAATATTCATTTTAAAAAGAGAGGTCATGGACCATTGCCCTAGGCAACCACTTTTAGATGGGCTGAGGAAACGGTAAACACTCTCTGAACAGATTCAGTAAGAAGCGTTCTTAAACAGGACAGGGGACAGAAATCAATATGACAGTTAGTTAATTTTAGAGACTGGACTTAGCAACCTTGCAGCCCCCCTTTTAGATGGCCATGTGTATGACTGTGTGTGTGTGTGTGCCCACCCCTTGTCATTTCATGTTTTACAAGTGTTTCTACTTTCCTGATATGTGAGAGGGAAAAAACCAGTTTGCCAACCCTGATTTGTTTTTTTAAATAATGCTCTGGTCACATGCATTTTCATATTTTAATTTCACATAAATCATAGCACCATTATGATTACTAGAATAAAAGGTGGTTCACTTCTGCTGCCCTCATACTAAACACATGTATGATTTTGTTGTAGAATAGGACAATATATTTTTAAAGTACAAACAATAAAATGAGCATCTGTAACCATATACATGCTCGGCCAACCGCCCCCTATGGAATATTTTTAAAAATAATAAGAAAGAAAAGGTTCTGCAGCAACCAGCATTCCCCCTCCCCTGCCTTAGTGGGTCCCAGCATCCCTGTATTAGCCCAGGTGCTGATGCTGGGCCTATTTGCCACTGCCCCATCTGCTGCTCCCTGGGTGGTCCTGGTGGTCTCCTGGGCTGGGAACAGCTGGACTCTTGGTTGCAAAGTTCAGTATGCAACATGACAATGAGGAACAGAATGCTTTTTAAAATGTTTTAACACTTATCAATTAGCAACTACTTTTTATATGAAAAACTCGATTATATACAACATTATTGTCAGTGTATAAATTTAGACTTCCAAGAATACATAAATCCTTTTAGAAAGTTCTTATCAGCTGATTTTCTGGCAATTTTCTGTTGCTAGGAGGGGAGAGGGGGGAAGTTAATGAAACTGTATAAGAAATCTTCCATTATTCTGTGAGATTATTATAGTTAAGTTTTACTTTGGTGAAGTTGTATGTTATTTGAAAGCCAATAAAGTCAATTAAAAAGAACACAGAAAAACATCTATAAATTTTAATGTCAATAAATGTCTAACCTAAAAATCAATGAAAAGACACGTTATGCTGTAAAGTTTCTTTTCACTGTCTTACATTTCTTAGGCTTGGAATAAACAATACATTTACAATGTGACTATGTATCCCAGGGTAGTTAAAAAAGCAAAAGCAAATCCCATTTCTCTGGATCATTGTGTGTGTGTGTGTGTGTGTTAAATGTTTTAATGAATTGTTTTTAAGCTAGTGAAAGCTGTCTTAATGAAACTATTTTTATTAGCTGTTTTTACTGTCTATTTTTTATTCTTATGTTCTTAGTTTTTTGTTTGATATCATATTGTTTTAATGAAATTTGCTGGAGAAAGGCAGGATAGAAGTGTTTTAAAATAAATGTTTTATCTGTACGACTAAGTCTCAGCTTTTGGTGAACATGAGACTTGTAACCCTGGCTGATGAGAGTCAGAAACATTTAATCTGGCACCGTATTTAAACCCAATAGGGATATTCCCCTAAATTGCCTAATAGAATATCTTTTCTCTTAAATCCTGATAATTAAGGTGTGGGACAATGGCTGAGACAAAGCGTGTCACAACAACTATCATAACTATGGAAGAGTGGCTTTGCTGTGGCATTCAGGCCACTGAGCTAATTTAGGAATTGGTCCCTAGCACCTGTTTTATGAGGTTCTACCATTAGCACTAAGCAATTTGGAAGGGGAAGACTAATTAGGAACAGAATTAGTTGGGACTGCATGAGTAATTTGTGGTATTTGCTGGTATAAAAACATAGATGTTGGCAATGAAAGCAGAAATAGACCTGTACGGAAAGTTCTTAAGAGAACTTTTTAGGTTCAGCTGGGCAGGGCAGGTGGGGAGGAGGTGGTGGTGGTGGGAAAGCTTTTCTGAAATACTTCTGCCTGAAGTCACTTTTCTGCTTCACCACCTGCTGTTCACATAATCCTTGTGGCAGCAGCAATTGCTCTCCCTGCTGCTGCTAGGTGCCGTTTTTGCTGCTGTCATTGTTGCAAACTTCCTTCAGTTCCTATCTAGACAAGGAAGCATTGCTACTTGCTTCTGCTCTCACTGTGATGGTGTCTTCTTTAAGCCTAATCAGAGTGTGGGTAGGAGGTAGGAGCACTGCTTCTATCTTGTCTTGGTGGGAATGGAAGGACATTTTTAAAAACAAGCAAAATCAGACTAGAGTTGAGCATCAGCGAGGAGTGAAGTCTACCACCAATAAGTGGGGTGAACATACTGATTCTGTTTGCATCACTCCAAATCACTAAAATGCTCCCCAAGTTTACAGCACCTGAATGGGTTGGTGAAACTGGGAGGCCTTTTTGTTTTGTTTTGGCTTTAGACATTAAGCATGTAGAAGAGTGAGCCTTGCTGAAGCAGAACCAGCATGGCTTCTGCAAGGGCAAGTCCTGTCTCACTAACCTATTAGAGTTTTTTGACAGTGTCAACAAGCATATAGGTAGATGTGATCCGGATGACATAGTGTACTTAGACTTTCAAAAAATGTTTGACAAGATACCTCATCAAAGACTCCTGAGTAAGCTTAGCAGTCATGGAATAAGAGGAGAGGTTCTCATGTGGATCAGGAAGTGGTTAAACAGCAGGAAGCAAAGAGCAGGAATAAATGGACAGTTCTTCCAATGGAGGGCTCTAGAAAGTAGAGTCCCCCAGGGATCGGAATTGGCACATGTATGGGGACAGTATTGCTTTATAAGTTGTTCAAACTTGTGGCCAAGTTTGCTGAGGATACTACGTTGTTAAGGGTTGCTAAAACAAAAAGAGATTGCGAAGAGCTCCAAAAGGACCTCTTCAAACTGAGTGAATGGAAGGTAAAATGACAAATGTAATTCAATATAAACAAGTGTAAAGTTATGCATATCAGAGCAAAAAAATCTTAATTTCACACAGACGCTCATAGGGTCTGACCTGGCAGTGACTGACCAGGAACGAGACCTTGGGGTCATAGCAGACAGCTCAATGAAGATATCGAGCCAGTGTGTGGCAGTTGTGAAAAAGGCAAATTCCATGCTAGGGGTCATTTTATTGAAAATAAAACTGTTGGTATTATATAAAGCTAAGGTGTGGCTGCATTTAGAATACTGGGTACTGTTCTGGTTGCCTCATCTTGAAAAGGATATTGTAGAGTTGGAAAAGGTTCAGAAAAGGGCAACCAAAATGATCAAGGGGATGGAGCAACTCCCCTATGAGGAAAGGCTGCAGCATCTGGGGCTTTTTAGTTTAGAGAAAAGGAGAGTAAAGTGGTGAGATGATAGAAGTGTATTAAATTATGCATGGCATGGACAAAGTAGATAGATAATAGTTCTTTTCCCTCTCTCATGGCACTAGCACTCGTGAACATTCAATGTCGAAAGATTCAGGACAGACAGAAGAAACTGTCTCTTCACATAATGCATAGTTAAACTGTGGAATTTGCCTGCACAAGAAGCAGCGATGTCCACCAACTTGTGTGGCTTTAAAAAAGTATTGCACAAATTCATGGAGGAAAAGGCAATCAATGGCTTCTATCCAGGATGGCTATGCTCTCCCTCCATAGGTGGAGGCAGTATGCTTCAAAATGCCAGCTGATGAGAACTGAAGGGGGGTGGGGGAGTATTCTTTGCACTCAGGTCCTGCTTGCAGGTTTCCCATGTTTGACTGGTTGGCCACTGTGAGAACAGGATGCTAGACTAGATGGGCTATTGGCCTGATCCAGCAGGCTATTCTTATGTTCTTATGCCTAGCTTCACATGCTTGGTCTGGTCAAATTCAGTGGCCATAAATATGTGTGATGAACAGAGGTCTATAGGCATAGGATTTTCTTCCTTCTGTTGAGCCACAAGAAACTATTTTCTTCATCCGGTATTCTCAAAGGGCCTTTCTTGTGCTGTTATCATTTTACATCAATATTTTTATTAACTAATTAACCAGTTAATAAAAGACAAAGTACAAAACAAACGATTGGTACTTAATACCCTAATTAAAATGCTTACTGTCTCCAATCCATGCAGAAAGATTAATTTCTTCCCATTATTTCCAATTCACTTTAATTTTGTCTCTCCATAAAATACAAATCTAATCGCTCACTCATTTTCATTTTTCATTCTACTTCTGGGAGGAAGAGTCGGGTGTGAATTTAATAAATAAATAAATAAGTAAAATTTCACACAGTCCCGAATTCCACTGTGGAAGGAAGGAAGTGCTTATAGACTAGAGACAAGAACCTTTTTCAGCCTAAGGGCCTGCTGGGTCAGCATCCTGTTCTCACAGCGGCCAACCAGATTCCTATGGGAAGCCTGCAAGCAGGACCTGAGCACAAGAGCACTGTCTCCTCCTGAGGTTTCCAGCAACAAGTATTTGGAAGCATACTGCCCCCATCCACGAAGGCAGGGCATAGCCACTGATGGCCCTCTCCTCCATGAATTTGTTTAATCCTCTTTTAAAGCCATCCAATTTGGTGGCCATCACTACCTCTTGTAGGAGCAAATTTCATCGTTCACTATGTGCTGCATGAAGAAGTACTTTCTTCTGTCTGTCCTGAATCTTCCAACAATCAGCTTCATTGAATGTCCATGAGTTCTAGTGTTATGACAAAACGTTTTCTCTATCCACTTTTTCCATGCCACAGTTCAAGGACACATGTCAGCTAGGCAAAAATACTTTGGGAGAGCATGGAGCAGGGCCAGTGAAGGATGTGGACTGGGGAGGTGGGATGTGTTTGGTCAGAGTCCCAGGGCCAAATAGAGATGCCTGGAGGACCACACTCAGCCCTGAGATTCTCTGTCCCTGATTAGATAGTCACATACTCAGGTTGCACGCACAGGCTTTCACTATCTGTGCCATGTGCTGGGAAACTGTGAACCTTTCAGTTACAAGAATGTCTATCCTCATTGGGAAAACTGTGACTATATGCCTTGAGACCATGATACAGGGCAGGCTAAAGACATGAATAGAAATGTTTTATTCTGGTCTGGATCCCTGCAAATTGACCAAGCCCAAGTTTAAATTGAAGAACTCCATATTAAATATTGCACTTATTTTTCATTAAAACAGCAATCTATGAAACGAGCCAAGAAAGAAAAGTACTTTGTTAGAACTCTGAAGGGCTTTCATGTTGCATTAGCAAGCTTAGCTCCCCTTAGAATAATAATATACAAATGGCATATGCAGCACAGAATGAGTGTTTTTAATAACTTTCCTAAATGTTCAATTAACAGCCATGTATCACACAAATTGGATGCTGAAGCTACTGAAGCGTTTTCAGCTGTTCTGTAAAACTCAGGACAAAACTGGGAACCACAAGTGGATTATGATCTGGATCAACACCCAGAATCTTCATAGCTGTAGAACATTTGAAAGAGTATTTCTTGTGTATAATGCATACATCATGAAATTAAGGCCTTTTTTAAATGCAAGAGATGAGGATTTTCTGTCACACATCTGATATTCTCATTGTTTTCCGCCACCTGCCCATTTCTCTTAATCCCATGTAGAGAGCCTGCATCGAAGCTTGAAGTCTCCATATAAGAACGCAAGAAGAGCCTGCTGGATCAGGCCAAGGGCCCATCTAGCAGTATCCTGTTCTCACAACGGCCAACCAGATGCTTATGGGAAGCCTGCAAGCAGGATCTGAGTGCTACAGCACTCTCTCTACATGTGATTCCCAGCAACTGACATTCAGAGGCATGCTACCTTTGACAGTGTACACAGAACATAGCCATCATGGCTAGTAGCCATTGATAGCCTTATCCTCTATGATGAGGCTATCAGTAAGGCTTCATGATAAAGGAACAGATGCGAGCCCATGTTCTCTTTCAAAAGAAACTAGATAGGAATGATGGTTGTTCAAGTCATTGCCGACTGCTATCAAAGGTGTTGGTGTGCACTGGTAAACATTCACCAATGAATGTTCAATGTCAATCACTCATCCTTAGCATGTACAAGGTCCCAAGTTCAGTTCCCAGTGTCTCCAGCTCTGAGGCTCTGGTGAGCAGCTGCCAGTCAGAGGAGAAGACAATACTGGGCTATATAGACAAATACCCTGAAGGCAGCGTATTTTGTCCTCTCCACAATTTTTATTGCTTGTGTGAAAAGCAAGTCTTCCTCACTGGATGTTCTCAAGCGATGTGTCATGGAACAATATCCATAGGCATTCCCCTCCCTCTCATACCTGGAAACCACCAATAGTTCAGCCAGAACGTGTGTGGGATTTTGGGTGCACATTTTGCCACTGGAAGACAACATCTGCCTGTCACCCTTTCTTCTCCATGGTCTTGCCAGGGTGGTTTTGGAGAGTTGCAGAGTCTGGGGCAAGAGTATCCACTGTACATTGTGGTGGCTGCCAAATGCTACTTGTTGTACACCTGCCTGTTCCCTGTTCTGTCACAAGTCTGGCTGGAAGTTTGGTGTGGGACCGAAATGGACATGGTCAAGGGCACCATGAAAGAGGTGCTTGTAAGACAAGTCTAGCGTTTCCCTCTGGTAAATCACTGCATTGAATCGTTGTGTGAAAACCAGAAATTAAAGGTTCTCAGCATCAGATATAGTAATCAGGGATAAGTACAGAAATGGTGGGCATGGAAAATAATTACAAGATATTAAGTGTTCCTTGGATTTCCTTCCCTGTGTTGATGCATGGACACAATCGTTGATATGTGAGCTACACCACTGTAGTTGCTGCTCCATCAGCATTATTTCAGTATTATGCCCTCTGCATTGTTACATATGCTATAAAAGACTATAAGGTATGTCTATGGCAAGAGAGGTTTTGGATTCAGACAAAACTCTGGATTTTTGATTAATGAGATAATCACATTCTCACAGCCCTCACAGCATCATTTCTTGTCTCCATCCAGTGGCCCCTTAAAATATACAGTAAATATATGCTTCAATAAATGCTCTTCCAAACTGAAAAACACCAGAATTAACAAAAGGAATTGCACCGTTATTGTCACTTATTATACTAACTGAATATTCCTGTACACCACCGATCTGTGAAGTATGGATTTGATACTGACATGAGCTTGAAGTATTTTACTCCTTCCATATACAGACAAAGTAGAAACAGTGTGAGCAGGTATCTTACAGAGCAGATGAGGGGTTTACTGAAATGGACTACTGAAATTAATAAAAGTGCCCTGGTGCAGTTGACAAAATGAAAATGATAAGGTGAGGGTACCATCTAGTGGATAAACAGTAAAATGATTTCTATGGCATTTAACCTGTCTGGTGTGTCTGGTAAACAAATGTGTATGAAGCTCTGTCATGGAATGGCAGCTGAGTTTGGGATATAACATGCAACTGTCATGCAAGACTATAGTGCATTTTAGCTGAAATCATTGTCACTTTTTCACTTATAAACATGAGCAACACTTTTCTATATCTTCCCCTCCCCCCATGTACAATTTGACAGTGAGGCATATATCCTGGGGTTCTTATAGCAGGATTGGTTTTGTTTGCAAATCAATGATTCCTAATGAGAGTGGTAAGACACACATGCAAATAGGACATAGGAAGCTGCCTTCTACAGAGTTGGCTCATTGGCCCATCTAGCTCAGTATTGTCTACACTGACTGGCAGTGGCTCTCTGGGAGTTCAGACAGGTTTCTCTCCCAGCCCAAATTTTAAGGCAAATTCCTGTGCCTGAACTAACTTTTGAAGGAAAGGAGTCTAAAGAACTGAGGTAAACAGTGGCAATTAGAGTTGAAGCTCTAGGCTTAATAGACAAAAAACCGACAAATCGCTGGGTCCAAATGACATCCGCCCAAGAGTTCTTAAAGAATTCAAATGTGAGATTGCAAATATGAAGCTTGTCCCTCAGATCTAGCTCCATACCTGAGGTCTGGAAAGTACTCAACGTAACACCAATCTTTAAAAGGGATCCGGGAGGGGGACCGCAGAAATTACAGGCCGGTTAACTTAACGTCTGTCCCAAGAAAACTGGTAGAAAGTTTGTTAAAGATAAAATAACCAATCTCATAGAAGAGTGAGCCTTGCTGAAGCAGAACCAGCATGGCTTCTCCAAGGATAAGTCCTGACTCACTAACCTATTAGAGTTCTCTGAGAGTGTCAACAAGCATATAGGTAGATGTGATCCAGATGACATAGTGTACTTAGACTTTCAAAAAACGTTTGACAAGATGCCTCACCAATTCTGCTGAGTAAGCTTAGCAGTCATGGAATAAGAGGAGAGGTCCTCATGTGGATCAGGAAGTGGTTAAACAGCAGGAAGCAAAGAGCAGGAATAAATGGACTGTTCTCCCAATGGAGGGATGTAGAAAGTGGAGTCCTCCAAGCATCAGCATAGGGACCTGTGCTTTGTAACTTGTTCACAAACAATCTAGAGTTAGGGGTGAGCAGTGAGGTGACCAAGTTTGCTGAGGATACGGCATTGTTTAGGGTTGCTAAAACAAAAAGGGATTGCGAAGAGCTCCAAAAGGATCTCTTTAAACTGAGTGAATGGAAGGTAAAATGGCAAATGTAATTCAATATAAACAAATGTAAAGTTATGCATACTGGAGCAAAAACATCTTAATTTCACACAGACGCTCATAGGGTCTGAGCTGGCGGTGACTGACCAGGAACAAGACATTGGAGTCATAATAGATAGCTCAATGAAGATGCCGACCCAGTGTGCGGCAGCTGTGAAAAAGGCAAATTCCATGCTAGGGATCATTAGGAATAAAATGTAAATGTACTCCCTTCAAGTCGATTCCGACGTATGGCGACCCTATGAATAGGGTGTTCATGAGGCTGAGAGGCAAGGTATTGAAAATAAAACTGCTGGTATCATAATGCCGTTATATAAATCTCTGGTGCGGCTACATTTGGAATCATGTGTACAGTTCTGGTTGTCTCACCTCAAAAATGATATTGTGGAAAAGGTTCAGAAAAGGGCAACCAAAATGATTAAGGGAATGAAGCAACTCCTCTATGAGGAAAGGTTGCAGCATTTGGGGCTTTTGGGTTAGGAGAAATGACGAGTAAGAGGTGACATGATAGAAGTGTATAAAACTATGCATAGCATGGAAGAAAAGGCTGTAAGTGGCTACCAGCCATGATGCTATGTTCTGCCTCCTGAGGCGGAGACAGTATGCTTCCAAATACCAGTTGCTGGAAACCACAGGAGAGGAGACTGCTTTTGCACTCAAGTCCTGATTGCAGGCTTCCCATGGGGAACTAGTTGACCACTGTGAGAAAGGGATGCTGGACAAGATGGGCATTGGCCTGATCCAGCAGGCTATTCTTATGTTTTATGAGATGTCAGGGATTAAACCTGGGTCCTTTTGGATGCAAAGCAGATGCTCTACTAGAGACCTATGGCTGTTCCTCAAATGGAGAAACCTGATGGGTGTATTACTATTCTGCAAGAGGTGGACATAGTGGCAAACATAAGCAGGTATCACCAAGTAGGAAAGTGCTGGTATAGGGATTAATGATGGTATAGAACATTGGTGGGGAACCTCTGGCCCAGGCACATGGGCTTAATTAGGCCTCAGAGGTTGACCTACCAGACTGTTTGGGCAAAAGATAGGCAAACCATGCCCATCTTTCCAATGACGTATTGGCTATTATTGCAACACTCAACAATTACAAATTGACAGACTTTTTGGATGTTGGTGCCACCATTCTTTTGAGAGGTGCTGTAGAAGAATGGCTGGTAGCCATTTTGGAAGGTGGCTTCCACAGAGTTGTGTCAACCAACATGTCTCCCCATATTTTTTTTTCACTCCTAACTATGTATTCTGTGTGATCCATGAAGAAATTGCCTTCCGTAATGACTTTCCTGCGGAAATCTATTACAGGGAGAGGAATATACAGTTGATGACTGGAAAACCAACATCAGAGTCTGTTCTAGAACTGTTGTCCTGCAGGTGTAAGTGAACTTGTGCAGTTATGCATGGTACCACATGAAGAATGGTTTGATGTGCACAGCATTAAGTCACATACAGCATTGTGACAACCAAGTTGATGATGACGAAGATTAGTTTGAATCTGTCCTTGGGGGAGATAATGATGACAATGATTTTTATGACTAGTTAAAATGTTGGAGGAAGGGTTGAACTTTGCTTTTTTGTGGATTTGTGCATGAAGGTATGACAGCAAAATACTAGCATAATAAAAAGTATTGTCATGGAATCAAGTTCTCTTTCATTTTCATCTGACTTGTTATATTTGTCAAATCATTTTGTCCTTTTTGTTTACATTTGAGTATTCTGTATTTTTGGCAATTTTTTTCATACAACTAAGGTATTTTTCAATGAAAGCTATCAGTTACTAACAGCCATGATGGCTATTATAATTTCACTAGGGTCATGTTGTTGTTATGTGCCTTCAAGTTGATTACGACTTATGGCGACCCTATGAATCGGTGACCTCCAATAGCATCTGTTGTGAACCACCCTGTTCAGATCTTTTAAGTTCAGGTCTGTGACTTTCTTTATGGAATCAATCCATCTCTTGTTTGGCCTTCCTCTTTTTCTACTCACTTCTGTTTTTCCCGGCATTATTGTCTTTTCCAGTGAATCATGTCTTCTCATGATGTGTTCAAAGTATGATAAACTCAGTTTTCTCATTTTAGCTTCTAATGATAGTTCTGGTTTAATTTGTTCTAACCCCCAATTATTTGTCTTTTTCTCAGTCCATGGTATGCGCAAAACTCTCCTCCAACACTACATTTCAAATGAATTGATTTTTCTCTTATCCGCTTTTTCATTGGCCAACTTTCACATCCATACATAGAGATCAGGAATACCAGGGTCTGATCCTGACTTTAGTGTTCAGTGATACATCTTTGCATATGATGACTTTTTCTAGTTCTCTCATAGCTGCCCTTCCCAGTCCTAGCCTTCTTCTGATTTCTTGACTATTGTCTCCATTTTGGTTAATGACTGTACCACGGTATTGATAATCTTTGAAAGTTCAGTGTCTCTGTTGTCAACTGTAAAGTTACATAAATCTTCTGTTGTCATTACTTTAGTCTTCTTGAGGTTCAGCTGTAGTCCTGCTGTTGTACTTTCCTCTTTAACTTTCATCAGCATACGTTTCAAATCATTACTGGTTTCAGCTAAGAGTGTGGTATTGTCTACATATCTCAAATTATTGATATTTCTCCCTCCAATTTTCACACCTCGTTCATCTTGGTCCAATCCTGCTTTCTGTATATGTTCTGCATATAGATTAAACAAATAGGGTGATAAAATACACCCCTGTCTCACACCCTTTCCGATTGGGAACCAATTGGTTTCTCCATGTTCTGTCCTTACAGTAGCCTCTTGTCCAGAGTATAGGTTGCGTATCAGAACAATCAGATGCTGTGGCACCCTCATTTATTTTGAGGCATTCCATAGTTTTTCATGATCTACACCTTATGCCCATATGTCCGGGATTTAAGATCATCTGCCTTGGTCTCCTCTGAATGCCTGGAGTGAAAGGTGTTAGACTGACAGGCATGTGGGAGAGAGCCTTTTCAGCTGTGGCCCCCAAGCTTTGGACTACCCTACCCCAAGAAGCCCTCTTTGATCCCTCCGTGATGGTTTTCCAGAGACTTCTGAAAACGGTCTTGTTCCGGAGAGCCTTTGGGAGGGACTGAAGGTATAGCCTGACACTGATTTTATGCCTCCTATGTTAATTTTTACCTCAGTAGTCTCTTCAGTACCACTCCCTACATATGCATATACATGCGTATATATATATTATTTTATGTATTTTAATTGCATTTTATTTATTTTAATGTTTTTGTGTTTTTTATTGTGTACAATTTTATTATGTACATGCTCGATTTTATTGTAAGGGAATATGAGGAAGGAAAACCAAAATGCTAGAAAAATAAGTGTTTATTTGTAATTCAAGCCCAATGCGTTTCAGCCTTTGTATATTTAGGCCTTCATCAGGGGAATAAGGGCTGGCACGAAGTATCTTCCAATAAGCAAACTGCTTTCATCGATGCAAACTGCATTCCCTCGGATCCCTTTTCTTTGGAATTGGGATATATATTGACCGCTTCCAATCTGTGGGCCATTGTTCAGTTTTCCATATTTGTTGACAAATTTTTATCAAAATTTGGACAGATTCAGTCTCAATCTTGTAGCAACTCTATTGGTATGCCATCTGTTCCTGGTGATTTGTTTCTTCCAAGTATTTTAAGAGCAGCTCTCACCTCATGTTCTAAAATTTCTGGTTCTTCATCATACAGATCCTCCGTGAATGAGATCCTTGCATCTCTTTTATAGAGTTCTTCAGTGTATTGCTTCCATCTTCCTTTTATTTCATCTCGGTCAGTCAGTGTATTCCCCTGTTGATTATTCAATATCCCTACTCTTGGTTTAAATTTCCCTTTAACGTCTCTAATCATTTGGAATAGGGCTCTTGTTCTACCCTTTTTGTTGTCCTCTTCTATTTCTATACAATAACTATTGTAATAGTTCTCTTTGTCCCTACGTACTAGTCGCTGTATCGTTGCATTTAGGGTTCTAACCGTGTTTCTTCTTTTGCTTTTGCTTTCCTTCTCTTTAACCATTTTAGAGTTTCATCAGTCATCCACTGAGTTCTTTCTCTCTTTTCAACTAGAGGTATTGTCTTTATTGGTTATGTTAATATGTTTCCCGTTTAATCTCATTGATATCACTCGCTCAGACCTTGCGTTGTAGCTCCTAATTGCTTTTGCTACATCACTTCTCACTATTAAAACAACCCCGTTTCTTCCTGATTTCTCATTTCCTGCATATAATATTTTGTAGTTGCCTGATTGAAAATGACCCATTCCCATCCATTTTAATTCACTCATGCCAAGTATTGTAATGTTGATATGTTCTATTTCTTGCTTGACAATTTCTAACTTTCCCCGGTTCATGCTTCTCACTTTCCATGTTCCTACAACTCCGGACTCTCCTTTCGCATCTGTGCGCATCAGCCTCTGGACTTCTTTTTGGCTTTGACCCAGCTGCGTCATTAGTCACAGCGCTACTCATACTTGTGCTTTGTTCTCCCCCAGTAGCTTGGTGAGTGCCTTCTGACCTGAGGGTCTCATCTTCCAGCACTATGTCTTGTTGCGTTTTGGATACAGGGTTTTCATGGTAAGAGGTATTCAGAGGTAGTTTACCATTGCCTTCCTCTGAGTTTGGATGCATGTTAGTCTCGTGTCTCAGCTTTGACCATTCCGCCTGGGGTGAACCTGCTAGGAGTCTAGCCTCTTGGTCTAGACTCCTGACGGCATTGCTCTCAGCTTCTTCAGCACTCTCAAACTCCCTCACCACATTAAGGTGTGCATCCTAGAGGGTCATAGACTATATATAAATTCATTACCTAGTTTAATCCCCCAGGATGGAACTGATGAACACCCCATGTTAAGGCCACCTTAATTGGAAGGAACTGCGCAGACAGATGGGGGGGTATTGTTTTACACTATGAATGTTACCTTGCTAGACAGATGATCAGTCGCTGATTAGTGCCAAATAGCAGGAAAAAACTGGTGTACAATATGCAGAAGACAGACTGTTCTTCACTGTCTTCAGTGTGTATGAATCATTTTATATATAAGCAAAATCTTTCCTCCCTTGCATTATTTATAGATGTTGTACTCTCTTTGCTGTATCATTTCATTGACACTTCCAAAAACTATTTCAATACCTAATTAACTTTCCTGGACAATTTGAGCTTGGTTGGGGAAAACTGGGCAAAAGGTGTACAACTAGATATTATGCATTTTTGGCTAGTTTTACATTTAAAAGGTATTTTTTGTTAATTTGTGTGTGTGTGTGTGTGTGTGTGTGTGTGTGTGAAAGCTACTTCTTACCAATGGCAAACATGGCTGATAATTTTACTAGGGTTATAGCTTATTTTAAAAAGGCTACTTCATTTATTTATTCCAGATGGTAATGGCCATCCCATTTTTATATCTCTGTCCCACAGACTGTATAGACAGAATTGATATATTGTCTGACACTGCCTCAAGCACAACATTGAGCAACGGAGACTGTCCAGCAACAAGTCATCAAGTGTGATAATGAGACATCCAGAGGTGTGTGAATTGGCTCTGATTTTATTATTATTATTTTTAATAATGGCAGTTCTAGCTCTGGGGATGAAAGTGATAAGTTCTTGTAACTAGGCCAGTCTTTCCTGTCCTGTTCTTTCATTTGAAATAACAGGACAGCAATTTTCCAGTTATTTGATAATGGGGAATAGTTACTAAGCAGGGCAACAGAATCACACAGGAAATCAACTAGATTTCTAAAAACCAGGACACTTGATTAAATCCTTTGAAATGGAGAGCTGAACAAGCAACAGTGTTTTGTGAAATCTCCAACTTACCCATAAGAAGGTGAAGGTGGGAAACAGGCTATTTGTACCTCTGTGGTGCTCTTGTTTGAAGTCTTCACAACAAACTTTTCACTGACAGAAGAAAACTTCCCAGTAAGGCAATAGTAAAGGACTGATCACATGCTTTTGGATTCAGTATGGAGAGGCGAATGCAGGACACGATGAGGAGAATACAGGAAAGGCACATTTTAAGGAGCTGAGCACACGCAGGCAGGCACAAAAAAGTATTAGTTCAGGCAGGCACAAAAGAAAGACAATTCTTTGGTAAAAACAAGCAATATGGAGAAGCTGCTCAAAAAAGTATAGACCTGCTAGGAAGCTAAGAATGAGAGACTGAGTTAAAATAATATTTTTTTAAAATCAAAAGAAGCTGCAGATGTGTAGTTCTGCTCACCTTTCCCACTGAGATTTTACTTTCCCATATGCGCCCTAATCTAGGGAAGGTAATCTGTAGCACTTGGAACTAAGGATGCTTGAGGATTTGATCTTTGTTAATTATGATATGAACTGACGCAGTTTGCACCTTCCAAACTAATGGGCAGATGAGACCATTGTTATTTTATGTGGATTTTACATGTCTTCAATTTTAGCAACACAGTCCTCATTTCCAAAAATGTATCAAAATACCTTTAGAAATGCGTATTTTGAGATAAAATAATTCCAAAATATGTATTTAAATGTGAATTTTTGTGTAACTTAAAAAAAAGCTTACAAAAGTATGATGTACTTTTGGTTTAATGCCTCAGCCAAAGGATTCTTCATCAGAGGTCAACCTAGAGCATCTGCTACTTAGCAAAGCCTGTAGGCAAGGATCCTTGGAAAAGGCTGCCATAAGGCCATCTGTGCAATGGAAGAGTTCAGCCTCAGGAGCTGGGCCAAGTGAACCCTGAGCCCGCATGAGCAATGGCACCTTAAACAACAGGTGGAAACCCACCTCATAAGGAAAAGTGCCAAACCTCAGGAAAAGACTCCTTGTGCATCAAGCTCTCTTCATGAGAAAGATTATCCCCACTTTGACAACAGCTGATGGAATTCAGCTGGACCCTGGATGTGCTTCCGGCAGCCCCAGCTCAAAAGCCTCATTACCAGTCTGGAAGAACTGCTGGAACAACATCTTTCTATTGCCACTCTGCCTTTTACTGGACCTTTTGCTTCCTTTAAATTGGACCTTAAACTTCCACTTGACTTGCCTCCTGCCTGAATTGCTGTTTGTCTGGGATTGAAACTCAGACTGGCTCTGGACGTTGCTGCTGTCTGCACCCATGATAGCTTTGTTATGGGGAAGCCGGACAGGACAGCTTTGGAATTCTAGCACCAACGGATTTTGTGCAGGTTTTGTGAGTTGCTCAATGTGCTATGGGTCTGTGGACCACCAGTGGTCTGGGAGCTTCATATTGGGGGTCTGCTGTGTGTTCTTGAAGAGAAGCAACAGCAAAAGCAGTGGCTGCTTTGACATAAACTAAGCCTGGACTTTGCACATGTCCATAACTGCCGACAGACAGGTAGTATGGGTAAATTTGGAGTGGGCCCCCCACAACTTCTGTGACATGAGCTAGCCTAGCCTGGCTGCTCCAAGTCCCTACCTTTCAGTGAAGTCACAACAGAGGGCTGAGGGGAGGGGCTTCCAGCAACTCCTAGGAGCCCCACATGCCTTCCCAACAAATGCTGTGTGCAGGAGGAAGCCACCTCAGATAACCCCTATTTAGTAAAGTCAGTAGTGGAGGTGCAGCAGCTGCCCCCGGGCCCCCGGACCTTTCTCCTCTCTACTCCTCTGTGATTCCATGAGCTGACTGGTCAGATGTGGGGATGGAAAGATCAGTTGATTTCGGTTCTCTCAGTTTCTCATTTTTCCAGTCTTAAATTCACTTTGCCACCTTTCTGCAGCAATTTGATTTTTTAATACATTTTACGTGTTATTTTCACTCATATATTCATTTTTATGAACACTTTCTACTAATACATGCATTTTTGTACACATTGTGTAGTTGGCAAATTGCATCAAATAAGTGCAAATTGCGAAGAATGGGTGTGTTGTGGTTCTCATATTATTTCAGAAAGTGCAAATTTGATAGATTTGGCTTGAAATGTGAACTGAATTGAAATTCTCGCCCATCCTTAGTCAGATGGGATCTTTTCTCCCTCTTCCCTCCTCCATTCCTTCACATGGGTGTGTGTGTATGTGATGGTGGAAGAAGCAGCAGCTAAAAAAAACGAGAAGGGTGGGATGGACTGTCTTGAGTGATATTGGTTAGGTGAGGGAAGGAGGATTTTGGTGGGTATCAGGCAGCCCCCTTCTCCGCCGCCCCACTGCCTAGTGAGAGGGGATGCTGGCTTATGCTGCAGGGTCCTAGGAATGAATCTTTTCATTTACTTAACTTCTTGTTTGCTTTCTTTCCTTCCCACTCTCTCCCATCACTGCTCTTGAAGCTTCCCCATCACTGTCCAAACCTATGCATGTTTACTCAGAAGTAAGCCCCGCTGTATTCAATGAGGATTATTGGGTAATATAGGAATGTAGCTTCAATCTTCATGGGGAAGGGGTTCAGCTGCTGTTTGTAATGTACCCATTTATGTTAGCTTTTAGCTTTCCTCCAAGGAGCTAAAGGTTCCTTCCACCCCAGTTTATCCTTACAACAATCCTGTGGGGTTAGGCTGAGAGACAGTGTCTGGCCCAAGGTCACCCAGTGAATGCCATGGCTAACATAAGGGATTTGAACCCTCATCTCCCAGGTCCTAGCTCACTTAATATCCTTTGATTTTACTCCACATTCTAGAAAAGAAGACGCCGAAGTGAACAAGCTGGCAGGGTGGGGTTGGTGGAGATATTTTTTCCTTCTAGAGTTGGAAGCTTATTCTGCCTCTTGTTTACAGTACTTTGTAGCAACTTCAAGACAAACCAATTTGTCTGCAATCCTTTTGAGATTAAATGGCAAAGAGATGTAAATGGCACACTCGCCAAAAATGGGTGGAAATGGCTATGTAAAATACAGGAAAAAATTATTCCAGTAACAATAAAATAAAATGTTTATAAAATCATATTTAGATGGCATCTTACATCAAATGATTTAATGAAAGTTTAGAATCTACAAGGTACCTGCTGGAGTTGCAAAAATAGATTATCAGATATCTTATTTATACTGTATTCTGGTCATGCCAAAAATGTGAGATTTTAGAATGAGAGATATCGAAAACTATAAGTGTATTTACATTTGGATCAAGACCAAATAGACAACTAGTAACCTGTTTTAATTTTTGCATGGTTTTTATTTTATTATAAATGCTGTAAACTACTTTGGCATTTTTTATGAAATTGTGGTATACAAATATTTTTATAAATAATAATATATTTTATCAGAAAAATATAGCAAATAAGGATGATCTGGAACTTGTAACAGCTATGGTAGTTGCAAGTAGATTAATAAAGCAATTAATTGGAAATCAGATAAATCAGTGGACATATTGCAGTAGTGCCATGCAAGAAGGTTGTTAATGAACCTTACCTGCTATAAAAAAGGCACTGAAGGACGTGCACCAAACTAGTTTATTGAAGAACAGAGTCTGTTAATAATTGGTATATAAAATTCCAAAATAAAGCTCAGCCTTGGATACTTTCTTCATTTATAACCAAAATATGTTGTATACGTTATTTTATAAGGATATCAAATAAGTAACAAATTTATGCTCACTAAACTTTATTTGTAATGTTATGTCATTAATTTTATCTTTTATCTGTACAGATGAAATTATCATTATACCAAAACATCCTTTTGGCGATTTTTCAAAAACACCACGAACTTTCTCCACTTTCTCCAAACTTTACAGAAACAATGGCTTCTCTTCTCAGCTTCCTAGACTAACTAGGAGAAGGCTTGTGAACAACTACCTGACACTCTTGAGAAATGAGGAAACAGGGCACGGAGGCTTGAGGAATTTGTGTTTTGTGAATGTTCATGTGTACTGAGCTGATTTACACCTCATGGACAAATGTCTGGTTCAGATTTTGCAGAGCCTTCTCTGAAATTCCCTGAATTTTTCAATGCAGTTCCTTGCTAAAAAAAACCACCCTCAAAATGTGATTTAAAATGTTTATTTTGAGATAAAATATGCTTAGAAATATTTTGTGGGGAGATATATTAAAAAGTATGTATTTAAATATGTAATTAAATATGAATATTCATGAGACTTTTAATTAGTTTTGGCAGATTAATAATGCAGCAACAGGACAAAATGTATTTTATGAAGAAAAACATACAGAAGTGACACAGACCAGGGAGAGAATGATTTGTCCATCCATAGCTGCCAGCGGCTCTTTCTTCATAGAGCAGCTGCTGGGTGCCCTATGAAGCAATACAAAAGAGCCTCCATGTAACAGTGTAATATCACGTGTACACAGGTCCCAGTGTTTTCTCAAAAAGCCATGCTGGTCACAGGGATGAGGTTTGCTGCATGGTGTCGATCTATATGCAGTTCGATAGTCCATCATCTCTTTAGCAGTCTGTCCTTTTTTTGTTTCTGCTTTCTCTGGCGCTTGCCGATTTGATCTGATGCTCACGTTTTTCGGTGATTAGATCCACAGGTTGTTTTTTTCCTGGGGGTTGCAAAAATTACGTGATTGTTTTCATAGATACTTATGTACATGACAGCATTCCATGTAGTTTTCTGGTGGCGGGGAAAAACATTGTGTCATTTTCAGATCACTGATGTGAACGAATGATCACAGCTTTCCACATGGTTTTTTGGCGGTGGAAAAAACATGGCTTAATTTTTAGGTAGGTGCCATGAATGAACACAGCGTTCCATGTGTTGTTTTGGCGGCAGAAAAAACATTGCATAATTTTTAGGTAGGTGCCATGAATTATCACAGTGTTCCACGTGCTTTTTGGCAGTGGGGTAAAACATTGCATAATTTTTAGGTCGCTTACGTGAATGAATTGATCACAGTTCCACGTGGTGTTTTTTTCCTATTTTTACATATCAATGAGGCAGATAATTGCCTTTGTGTCTGTCTTGCCTCAGGCTTATTCTCTTTTGGGTATGGTCTGTGCCAGTTTGGAAACACTGATATCTTACAGAGGAGAGGACAGTACACCCACCCCTTTCCCGGGTTGAATGATTGATTGCTACTTGCACCAAACAGAGTGGTTGGTGGGCAGCACAGGGCCACAAAATCGTTGCTGATGACAGCCACAACCCACTGCAAGAGATCGGTGCTGCTCCAAAGGGATAGTGAACTAGCAAATTCAGTCGGGATCCGGTACCAGGTTTGATTTTTTCAAATATTCTCCCCCATCTCTAGCTGGTGATGAATGCATACATATCAGCCAGTGAAGGAGAAGACTTATAATCCATTAGAAACCTCTCTAGTATAAATTCCTTGGAAAGGGAACCTAGCGAGGAAATAGCTGTTCTCTTGCAGAATTCCCATTATTTCACTAGAGCGTGTGCATTTTTAGATTATGTCCAGAGATCTCTAAGTAAAACATTGGGATTTGCCCTTTAATAAACAAACACACCAACTGCTGTATGTTTGTAGAGTAATAGTGACATCATGTGGCCAGTTTTGATTAGTCCAAGAAATGGACATTCAGCCAAAAATTTAAAATTAAATAAATATATCTATGTCTGCTGTTCTCAGTACCAACATGTAAATGAGGAAAAGTGGTGGAATGAACAAGACAAAAAACCCAAGATGCTTTCACATGCAGTTCAGTTTTGAGAACAATAATCATAATAATGTGAAAGAAAAGGCAGTCAGCAAACTTTACTGTCCCACTCAGGATGGTCCATTTGCAACACCCACTTAAAACATTGTGGCAGAATGGAAATAGTGAATATGCTTCTAAGTTACCGTGAAAAATTGGTTCCAAACTGTAAAATCTCACTATGGAAGCAGAACAACTATCCAGTCCATTGCTGCAAGACAGAAGCAGCTCTTTTTGACTGACAAAATCTAGATCACAATTTGTGACAAACCTAGAACAGGTGTGGCCCTAAAATGTATTCATTTATTTAGAATACTTATATCCTGCTTTATAGCTGGATAAAAATCACATTCAAGTCTGATATGAGGAATAGTAATAACATGGTGATCCTATGGTGTCAGGGTTAATCAGGAGATGTTTCCTGCCCTCATCCTTCCATGGTTTTGTGCTTCAGCTTCTTCCCACTAGGCGAGAGCTCCCACTGATGTCCTCTGAGACAATGTATTTATATTATAAATAGCCCAAGATGATTCAAACAAGTGACACAAGCTCCATGTGTCAGGAGAAGGGAAAAGAGGCTGCAGAATTAAGTGTCAAAAGAAGACACAAAATGCCTGTATGTTTGTGTGTGTGTGTGCGCGCGCGCATGCACCCATATGTGCATGCACACACACATGATGGTAGGGAATTTCCAGCTTACACTATATACCTCATAAGACCCAGAGCTTGGAAAAGTTACTTTTTGAACTACAACTCCCATCAGCCCAATCCAGTGGCCAAGCTGGCTGGGGCTGATGGGAGTTGTAGTTCAAAAAAGTAACTTTCCAAGCTCTGATAAGACCTAAGGAGGCTGGCAATACAGTCTCTACTCTCCAATGTGTTTTTTATGTGCTCAATGTGTTCTAAGCCTCAGACAACATTTTGAACATAAACAAAATTTGACAAATAGTCATTTTGTATTTCAAACATTATCAGATCTCATTCTGGAAGCCAGATTTCGACTGAACATCAGGAAAAACATCCTACCTGTTACAGCAGTATGACAATGGAACCAATTACCTAGGAAGGTGGTGGGCTCTCCAACACTGGAGGCATTTAAGACACAGCTCAACAGCCACCTGTTGGGTATGCTTTACCTTGGATCCCTGCATTGATCAGGGGGTTGGACTCTACTATTCCTGACTCCTAACTGAGGAGAGCAGAGGGAGCTGTGTCAGCTGGTCCAGAGGATATACAAGCAAACTAGCTCTCAGAGAGCAAGCAAACAGGGAGAGCTAACAGGAGCTTGGCAGATGAGTTCGGTGGGTGGAGGTCCCTAATTTTTTTCTTGTATGGTGCACCACATAACATTGGGACTCTCCTGTTTACCCTAAAGGAGGATAGCACAGGTCATTCCAATACAAGTAGAAAGAAAGAAACAAAAGGCAGTAGAGACTATGAATGGGAAGGACACTCCAGTGGTGGTGATATGTAAGGCATTTGCAATGTTGTTTTCTTGCCTGAGAATAACATGGTGTACACATGCAACAAGTGCAAGCTGTTGGTGCTGTTGGAAGAAAAAGTGAAAACCTGGCCACACTGAAGAGTACAAGAGAAGATGAAGAGTTCTTAGATAGAAAGCCAGAACAACAACAGCGAAGAGAAGTACAGGAGGTGGGAGAACCACAACACCTTGAAGTAGAAGAGGAGATTATTGTGGAGAGCAACAATGGAGTGGAGGAAACTCCATGGAAAAGCGTGACAGGAGCAGAAGAGCTAGAAGACACTCTTCACTGGTGGAACTATGGAATCACTTTCAAGCACTTGAGGATGAGACTAGAGGACAGCCTGCAGGAGAAGAATTACAGGAGACCCCACATAACAGTGAGCGAGAGGCTAAAGTTCAGTCAAGCAGAGGCAATGAAACCATGCCCCATAACAAGAAGAAAAGAGCAGTAGTAGTGGGAGACTCCCTACTGCATGGGATTGAAACCCAAGTATGCTGAGAAGATCCAGATATGCTGTCTCACTGGAGAAGCAGATTAGAGATGTGACAGAAGAGTTGTTATCACTCATAAAGCCCACTGACACGTATACCTTTCTTCTCATCCATGTGGGAACTAATGATACTGCCACGCAGAGCTATGAAGAAATCAGATCAGACTTTGAGGCTCTGGGGAGGAAACTCAAGGACTTTGGGGCCCAGGTAGTTTTCACATCCATCCTCCCGGGACTTAGAAGAGGAGTAGAAAGGGTAAGAAAAATACTCCGGATGATTGACTGGCTACGAAAGTGGTGCTGACGTGAGAGATTTGGATTCTGGGACCATGGGCTATGCTTTCTCAAAGATGGACTGCTGGCAAGTGATGGGTTGCATCTCACAAGAATGGGAAGAATGTGTTTGGCCACAGCATGGAGAACTTCATCAGGAGAGCTTTAAACTGAATCCTAAAGGGGAGGGAGACGTAAACTTGGTGGTAACGACTAACAAAGGCTTGTGCACAGTAAGAGGAACTGAGCGAATGACTCTTAATGGGACCCAGTGATAGTCTTCATAAAAATGTAGAAAGGAAGCCAGGCCTTAAATCGCATGATCTTTGATGTCTGTATACTAATACCCAGAGTATGGGAAACAAACACAATGAACTTGAACTCTTAATACAGGACAGTAAATATGACTTCATATATATTACTGAAACTTGGTAGAATGACTCCCATGACTGGTATACAGCAATTGAAGGGTATAACTTGAAGGAATAGAAACAACAAATACTATATGTTAAAATATATATACACCTGCACAGAAATACAGGAGGACAAGTTTGGTAGCTCCACTGAGAGTATCTGGATTAAAATAAATGGGGCAAGGAATAAAAAGAACATGGTGGTTGGAGTCTACTACCAACCACCCAATCAACAAGAAGTCAGGGATGAAACTTTTGAAAAGCAAACTGCCAATCTTTCAAGGAGGCATGATGTAATAGTAATGGGGGACTTCAGCTGTGAGACAAATTCTGCCAGACATGACCCCTCCAAGAAATTCCTGACTTATGTCGGAGATAACTTTTTCCTACAGAAAGTAGAGGAAGAAACTAGAGGATCAGCTATCCTTGACTTGGTTCTAACCAATAAAGATGACTTAATGGATAAAAGGCGATAGAAACACAGTCAGAACCCTAAATGCAACAATACAGCGACTAGTACGTAGGGACAAAGAGAACTATTACAATAGTTACTGTATAGAAATAGAAGAGGACAACAAAAAGGGTAGAACAAGAGCCCTGTTCCAAAAGATTAGAGAAATGAAAGGGAAATTTAAACCAAGAGTAGGGATGCTGAATAATCTACAGGGGAACACACTGACTGACTGAGATGAAATAAAAGGAAGATGGAAGCAATACACTGAAGAACTCTATAAAAGAGATGCCAGGATGGCAGATTCGTTCATGGAGGAACCATATGATGAAGAACCTGAAATTTTAGAATGCGAGGTGAAAGCTGCTCTTAAAATACTTGGAAGAAACAAATCACCAGGAACAGATGGCATAACAATAGAGTTGCTACAAGCTACTGAGACTGAATCTGTCCAAATTTTGAGTAAAATCTGTCAAGAAATATGGAAAACTAAACAATGGCCCACAGACTGGAAGTGT
This sequence comes from Rhineura floridana, assembly GCF_030035675.1. Taxonomy (NCBI): domain Eukaryota; kingdom Metazoa; phylum Chordata; class Lepidosauria; order Squamata; family Rhineuridae; genus Rhineura; species Rhineura floridana. Next base: position 247,092,775 of record NC_084480.1, read on the forward strand.
TCCATATACATCCCAATTCCAATTATCCCAATTATTGAACTATTGCCTTAATATCCCATGCAAGTAAAGTAACGCTCAGGATTCTACAACAAAGGCTCTTGCCATATATGGAGCAAGAAATGCCAGACGTCCAAGCTGGATTTAGAAAGGGAAGAGGTACCAGAGATCATAATAATAATAATAAAATTTTATTTCTAGGCCGCCTATCTGGCTGAATTAACGGCCACTCTAGGCGGCGTACATAGACTAAAATATAACATAGAGTAAAATATAACATATAATACAAAACAACAATAAGTATACTCAATGCAAACCTACCCCCATCATACAAAAATTTAAACTAAATTAGACAGAGGTCTTGAATGCCTGCCTAAAAAAACATGTTTTCGGTTCTCGGCAGAAGCCTGTCAAGGAGGGGGCATGGCGGAGATCATAAGGCAGAGAGTTCAGTCTGTAGCAAAACAAGGTATTTTACCTGCCAAGGTTCCTGCTTATCTGATGGATGTATTAGAAAAGCACAAGAATGCTCTCAGGAAAATATTGTGCTCACCCTTCTGAGGAAGAAGACTTTTCACTGGATCAATTGACATGCCCACAGAAGAACTAAAAGATCCACGTATTGAGATAGGAGAGGTGGCTATCATAGTACAACAAATATACTTGAAATTCTGGTACATGTTGTTCCCCAGTTAAAGAGCATTGCCGTCAATACTGCCTGAGCCACATTGACTTTTGCAACTTCTACATCTATTCCCAATTCATATTTGCTTCAGTGTCTAGACCTGATTGGCTAGTGGTGTGGTTGCCTCTCTGTCCCTAATACTCCCACCTCTAAGGTCAATTGCAGGAGAATAGTTTCCAGGTAGACTGCCAGGAGGGAGTGCACAGGTTATGGTGAGAGGCGGGATAAGGATAACAGGGTGGCCTGACTGGGTGTTGCCTCTGCTCTTACCTACGAGAGGGACCAAGCCCATGCATCAGAAGAAAATGTGTAGGAAAAACTATTTCCCATCTTCCACCCAAAACAAACAACAGCTGTAGGAAAAGCAGGAATGCAGAAAGTTGCAGGATTGGGACCAAGGAGGCAAAAGGAGAAAAGGCTTGGGAATATGGGGAAAGCCTTGGCAAATGGAGTTTGAAATAAAAACATTGCAGTTTGTTGTACACAAGTCTTCCTACTTCAGAATATAAAAATTCTGCCACATTAGAAAATACACGTGCCTTCCCCCCCCCTCCCCTCTGCGTTCATATCGCAAACATACGTTGGATAATGGAATGGACCAAGGAATTTCAGAAGAAAATCACCCTGTGCTTTATAGATTACAGCAAAGCCTTTGACTGTGTAGATCATGAAAAACTATAGAATACTTTAAAAGAAATGGGGGTGCCACAGCATCTGATTGTCCTGATGTGCAACCTATACTCTGGACAAGAGGCTACTGTAAGGACAGAATATGGAGAAACCGATTGGTTCCCAATCGGAAAGGTGTGAGACAGGGGTGTATTTTATCACCCTGTTTACTTAATCTGTACGCAGAACATATCATATGGAAAGCAGGATTGGACCAAGATGAAGGAGGTGTGAAAATTGGAGGGAGAAATATCAATAATTTAAGATATGCAGACGATACCATACTACTAACAGAAGCCAGTAATGATTTGAAACGAATGCTGATGAAAATTAAAGAAGAAAGCACAAAAGCAGTACTACAGCTGAACGTCAAAAAGACTAAAGTAATGACATCAGAAGATTTATGCAACTTTACAGTTGACAATGAGGACATTGAACTTGCCAAGGATTATCAATACCTTGGCACAATCATTAACCAAAATGGAGACAATAGTCAAGAAATCAGAAGAAGGCTAGGACTGGGGAGGGCAGCTGTGAGACAACTAGAAAAGGTCCTCAGATGTAAAGACGTATCACTGAAAACTAAAGTCAGGATCATTCATTTCTGATCTCTATGTATGGATGTGAAAGTTGGACAGTAAAAAAAGCTGATAAGAGAAAAATCAACTCGTTTGAAATGTGGTGTTGGAGAAGAGCTTTGCAGATACCATGGACTGCAAAATTGGGTGTTAGAACAAATTAAACCAGAACTGTCACTAGAAGCTAAAATGATGAAACTGAGGTTATCATACTTTGGACACATCATGAGAAGACATGATTCATTAGAAAAGATAATAATGCTTGGAAAAACAGCGTGGTTCATGACAGATGCTTTTGGAGGTCACTGATTCATAGGGTTGCCATAAGTCGTAGTCGACTTGGAGGCACATAACAACAACTATGGATGAAGTGGCAGTTACAAGAACTCTGGAGGAAAGTGACCACATTATACTTGAATTCTGGATTTTAAAGGAAGCAAAAGCTGACAGTAGCCATACGCATACCCTGGACTTCAGCAAAGCTAATTTTAATAAACTTAGAACAATGGTAAGTAAGGTTCCATGGCAAGCAACACTAATAAGAAAAGGAGTCCAAGATGGGTGGGAGTTTCTAAAAAAGGAAAGTCTAAAGGCACAATGGCAAACAGTTTTATCAAGGAAAAAAAGGGGGAAACAACTTAAGAAGCACCCAATGTGGCTTCACAAAAAGCTTAGAAATGACCTGAAAACAAAAAAGAACACATATAGGAAGTGGAAGGAAAGCCAGACCATAAAGGAAAAGTACAAGCAGGTAGCACAGAATTGCAGGGATGGTGTCAGGAAGGCTAAAGCTGAGAATGAGCTGAGGTTAGCAACAGATGCCAAAAGCAACAAAAAAGCTTTCTTCAGGTACATCCATAGTAAAAGACAGAGAAAAGAAATGGTGGTACAACTACTCAATGAGGATGGCAAAATGATAACAGATGACAAAGAAAAGGCAGAAGTGCTCAATTCCTACTTTGGTTCAATCTTCTCCCGAAAGGGGGTTTATGACCTCCTGGCAAGGTGAACTTGAAGGGGCAGGATTGCAGCTTTGTCTATGGTCAAGGAATATCTAATAACTTTGAACAAGTTCAAATCTGCAGGGCCTGATTAACTGCATCCTAGACTATTGAAGAAACTGGCCGAAGAACTCTCAGAACAACTGTTAATTATCTTTCCAACATTGTGGAGGATGGGTGAAGTGCTGGATGACTGGAGGAGGGCTAATGTTGTCCCTATCACCAAAAGGAAGGAACCTAGAAACTACATACCAGTCAGCCTGACATTTATCCCTGGGAAAATTCTGGAGCAGATTATAAAGCGTTCAGTCTGTAAGCACCTTGAACACGATGCAGTGATTACTAGAAGCCAACATGGATTTAACAAGACTAATCCTATCTCATTTTTTCATCTGGTAATCTCCCTGGTAGACTGTGGGAATGCTGTGGACATAATATATCTCAATTTGGATACAAAGCTATTGAGAAAGTGCCCCATGATATTCTGATTAGCAAGCTAGCTAACTGTAGGCTGGATGGAACAACTATCAGGTGGATCCACAGGTGGCTACAGAATCATACTCAAAAAGTGTTTATTAATGGTTCCTTCTCATACTGGGGGGAGGTAACGACTAGAGCTCAGTCCTGGGCCCAGTGCTCTTCAATATGTTTTTAATGACTTGGATGAGGAGGTGCAGGTAATGCTTATCAAATTTGCAGATGATATAAAATTGGGAGGGATAGCTAATACCCTGGAAGACAAAAACAAGATTCAAAGTGATCTTGATAGTTTGGAGCATTGGGCTGAAAACAACAGAATGAAATTTAACAGGGATAAGTGCGAAGTTCTACACCTAGGAAAAAGAAATCAAATGCTGGAATAATCAAATAAGATGCGGGATACTTGGCTCAGCAATACTACATGACGTTTGGCCACTTTGCATTCGGAGTCAAACCACCTCGTATTATTCGTAGGAGTAGCTTTTGGAAGGCCTGTAGAACTCACCACTGGTTTAAGAAGAGAGATAATATTTTGATGAGAATGTAAAGCGTCCATCTCACCCATATTCCCCTTAATGAGGGATGGAATGACTATACTCTCAAACAGTTTTGCAATAGTAGTTTGGAGAGTTGGAGACCATCGTAGTCTACGAGCGGCTGCTTGTAGCGCCTCAGTAGACGGTGAAATCGGGGAGGACCAAGGATGGCATTGGGATAGAACTGTCAAGGTGGGGAAGTGGTCGCTATCTATTCTATTCAATACCTTAAACTTATAGATCTGTGAAAAAAGTATACTTGACACAAATGTGAAATCTATCACACTGGCTCCTAGGTGGGAGCAGTATGTGAAGGTTCCATTTGATTGATCTAAGCTTGAACCATGAAGGCACTCTAAACAGTGCATATGGACAAGTTCTATGAGTCGCAGGCCTTGTTTATTCCTTATCTTATCTTGGGAAACTCTGTCCCTCGGGGAAATGCTGGGGCGGGTGCCATGATTAGATGCGGTTCCATGGGACCATCCAGATCCCAACCTAGTGTTGAAATCACCACATATTATTATCTTAGAGGAAGGGTAGTGACATTCTAGGAGAGCTAAGTAATCAGAAAATTTGTCCCAAATACTACCTGGAGCTAAATTCCGCGCCATGGTAGGGGGAAAATATACATTTATGACAATAAGGTCTCCCATCGTTAAGCCATGTAGCCGGACGCCCTGCACACAATATTCACAATTTGTGTCAAGTGGGTATATATTGACCATTAGATTCACAGAAATAAAAATACAAAGACCCCCGCTCCCTCTGCCCTTACTCTTAAATTTGATCGCAGGAAGTGTGAAGGAACGAAAGCCGTTTAAAAGGATGGGTGTTTCTGAAGTCATCCATGTTTCTTGTAGGCAAATAATCTTATATTGCTGAAGAAAGAGGAATAGGTCCTCTTCCCTAAATTTATTTGCCCAGCCCATAATATTCCATGAGAGTATTGACAACTGTCAATTTGCGGTTGGTAATTCTGTTCGGTTGGTAGCATAAGTATTGCAGATCATAGATTGTGTTGAAGTTATCTTCCTTGGTGGGGGAATCTCTCTAGTGGTCGCAAGTTTGGGGGAAGCCACTAAATGGCTATTTTTAAGGGAGGGCTGATCATCCTTAAGGTGCACACTCGAATCAGTCTTTTCCTCGGTCGGTATGTCATTGGCTTTAAACCGGTTCCCCGTTGGCTGCTCATGGATAAGAGAGAGGCGGAGGGTGAGTTGGACCAGTCTATCAAGGATTTTATCTCTTTCAAGCGTAGGCAAAAAGCTGAAAGACTGGAATAAGGCCTGTTCCTCTTCCACCAGAGGATTAGCATTCCAAAACTCATTCATGCCAACATTTGATGGTACGGTTTGTAACTGATTTTGTGGGATTAAATTATCCCATCCCGATGGTGAAGACTTATTAAAATTTGGGGTCAAGATGTTTGAATTATTTGGATGTGACCGGGTTGTAGATCTAGAAATGTTGGTTGGAGTTACGGGTTCAGGTAGCTTAGAGAAATTTAAATCATTACTTTGATGTTCTGGCGAATCCAAACCAATCAGCATATCATAGTATGGATGAGAGGGAGGCACCATATTATTTTTTGAGATAGAGCAAGGAGAAATTAACCTCATAGAAGGCGCCAAATTCTCAAAAAGTCTTGATGTAAATATATCTAGCTCAGCCAGTTTATCTCTGTGGGACCATACCTTGTTAGTTACCTCGGGAAGGGGAAAGGAGACCACCGCCCTAGCTCTAGTGTTGTTAAAGTAGAGGTATTCCACCTTTACAATATCGCTGGTCTTTAGGTGTGTTGACATGGCCTTATTCACGACAGAAATGAAGAGAGATTTTCTAAGAGTAGGATGTATATAGCCCCACGGCTTAGGATAGTTTTCAAAGACCAATTTTGTTCTATTGAGCACAAGATTCCATTGTTGTGGTAGATGCGAAGGTGAAGTGTTTTGGGGTGGTTGTACATTTATTAGAACATCACTCCATGGGTCCTGATGTGGAATGCGATGTGATGGACTTACTATAGCAGAGTTATCATACTTCTCCTTCAAATGAACAGGGAGGGGAGAACTTGTTTCAGCCTCAACAGTTTTCGATGAACACCCCTTGTTTAGAGGTGTCTTGCGACGCAGGTTAGAATTCTTACTGTCCTTTTTCGTTAAATTTTCCAAAATTTGAAATAGTCTGTTAAAATTAATCTTGTTATTTTGGGTAGATTTATGTGACTTGATATTTTTAAAATTGTTAGACTTTTTTTTTTTTGTGAAGTGCCGGGCCCTTTTTCTTTTTCTGCCTAGCTTTTAAGGAGACGGTCTTCTTGGCCATGAGATGGTTTGAGAGATGCATCTGTGTTGTTATCTGTTGTGGAGGCGGGGTGGCACGGTATATAGCTACTAGAGTTGTTAGTAATGAATTACATTCATTCAGAAAGGTTTTAATATGCTGTAGGTCCGTCACCATCGTAAGAATCGAGCCTAATAAGATATCATCTCTAGGAGAGGGATCGATCACTAGCACTTGTTTGTTGGTCTCATCCAAAGGTCGAGCAAGGCAAGAGTCAGTGGAGGGGCTCATATCTGGAGATTTGGCTAGACGGGTATGTGATTCCGAGAAGGAGCCCGGCAGTACAGAGGTAGGATCGTGTGGGAGGTTACCAAATAATGAGTCTGTAGAGGCCATCAGGGTTCCATTACCAATACAGTCATTTAAAGACTTTGGGTGATTTAAATTTTGCCTTCCTGCTAACTCAATTTCTGTGGCTAAATCCAACATCGCAGAATCATTCCCTATATTATGAGAATAAGCCTTTATAGGGAGGGACCAATCCAAAGGAGTGGTAGCAGCTTGCCATGTTTCCCTTTCGTTGAATTGCTGTAATGAAGTGGCATAAAATTTCGTTATTGTTAGCTGTCCCTTTAATTCTATAGAAGTGTTTGCATCAGGCGCTCTCGGTCGTCTCTGGTTCTTTGTTTTAAGTTTTTTTTCAGATAAACATTCAAAGGGAGGAGGAGATTCCAGAGCTTTCCTCTCTTTTCTTGTTAGGACCATAATATAAAGTAAGAGTTTTTTTTTTTTTTGGTTATCAGTCAAGCCGTTTACTTCTCAGCATTTCAAGGGCAATGAATAATATTGGCATTTAGCCACAGCACAGTTTCAGCGAACCCTAATTCAACTCCTCCTCATTTAACTATCACCATCTTGCTTACCTTCGTTCTTCATATAGACTTCTTTTGAGACAAAAAAAGCTTAGTTATGCACGTGCACAATGGCAGCTACTTAACCAGGCCCTTTTGGAGGGCAACGAACGTCTGTTCTGGAACATAGTAACCAATGGAGCACATGCGCCTAAATACCATGATTTCGCCCAAATATCTCCCTCCACGTGGCATGATCATTATACAAAACTTTACACTATAACGGCCACTTCCACCGCTTTGTGTCCATCTTTAAATCTGGCTGACCTTGTAAATTGGCCACCTGTTACAACATCACACATCAGGACCCTCATTTCCCTATTAAAAAAGGGTAAAGCCCCGGGGGAGGATATGATCCCCCCGGAACTTTTCCTTAATTTTCCAGATTGGTGGACCCCTATTTTGGCAAACTTGTTTACCTATATTAATACCACGGGCAATATGCCTGAGGGTTGGAAACAGAGTATTGTCGTACCCATCTACAAAAAAGGAGAGAGACAAGACCCCAAAAACGACTGCCCTATTAGCCTTTTAGACGTAGGAGCTAAATTGTATAGTAGATTCCTCTTACTCAAGTTGGAAGAGTGGGAAACTGCTAACACGGTTATCTATCCAGAACAGGCGGGTTTCCGAAAAGGGCAATCTACCATCAATTATTGCGCCACTCTCTTCTTCTTGGCCAAGCAATCGATCATGGGGCCCACTAAACACCTCTATGCCGCCTTTGTTGATCTGGCGGCTGCTTTTGATTCTATTGACAGAGACTGCCTGTGGGCCAAACTGGCCTCTACCAACATCGATAAACGTCTCCTACATCTGATTAGAGAGCTATACTCAAACAACACCCTTAGAATCAGGGTGGGCAATAAACTAACCGAACCTATATCGGCAAACAAGGGGGTAAAACAAGGCTGTCTTTTAGCTCCAGCCTTGTTTAATTTATATCTAAACGATATAGTTAATGAATTGGCGGGCCCAAAACTCTTTCCCCCCTCAATAGGATCTAGAAAGCTCTCTATACTGCTATACGCAGATGATATGACTCTCCTCTCTCTAACCCCCATTGGCTTAAGGAGGCTATTAGTAACTTTAGATGCATATTGTAAAAAAGAATCCTTACAGGTAAATTATCAAAAAACAAAAATCATGGTTTTTGGGAAAAAATATTCTAAACACAAATGGACCATAGGGAACCACCCCATAGGTCAATGCCATTCTTTCAAGTATTTAGGTATCCATTTACAGGATACCTTGTCATGGAAAGAACAAATCGCTGCCCAAAAACTTACAGCTTTAAGATCAATTGGATCCATTCTTCGATTTTATAGGTCTTCGGGAGGCCACTTAGTGGCCCCTGCTTTAAAAGTCTTTCAGAATAAGGTCCTCCCCCAGATTATGTATGGGGCAGCTATCTGGGGATGGTCATTACCATCTTTCCCTCCCTTAGAAGGTATACAAAATAAATTCATTAAAGCGCTTCTAAACCTCCCACCATCCACGCCGGCTGCTTTTTTAAGAGCTGAAGTGGGCCTTTCCCCAGTTAGCGCCTGGATTCACGAATCATTGCTAACATACTGGACTCTCTCAATAAATTCTTCTTCAAAGATCTTGGCGAAGGCTTGTTCTAATGTGATTGGTAAGGATCATGACTGGAACTCAAAACTCCAGGCCATCCACTCACATTACCACATCCCTTTTCAGCCATCTCTACCATTGAGCAAAGCAAAAATTCAAGAACAGATAAAACGCTTTTGTGAGTGGATGGATAGAATGACAATTAATAATTCTAAGTTTTCATCCTGGTTTAGGCTGTACAAAGTAGACCATATAAGGGCGAACTATCTCTCGGTTCCTTTACCGACCCATCTACGTTTTGCCTTTACAGCCTTAAGGTTTCAAACAATGCCAAGCGCTTTTCTATCCGGTCGCTACCTCCAGATCCCAAAGGAACAGCGACTATGTATTTGTCACTCTGGTAAACTAGAAGACCTCCCTCATTACTTATTAGATTGCCCTCTCTATGATCACCCAAGAATCAAGTTCCTTAATAGTTTAATTATCCATCAAGGACATGACAGTGCTGCTCAGATCATCCATTTCCTTTTAGCCGATACTAATTATTGGGTAACTTATTGGGTAGTTCACTTTGCCCTGGCGGCCCAAAAGCTCAGAGCAAAGTTTCTGCTTGATTTGGAATCTAAAGAATTTTAAATATATATTCTTAGCTTTTTTAATCGTTTGTCTATATATTGTTTGTTATATCCCTTTGCTTGTAGCTGATTTTAACTTTGTTATATTGTGTTTTACATATGTTGTGATGACCTATGGTCTGACAATAAACCCGACTTAAGAGTACTACATGAGAGAAGGATCTTGGGATTGTAGTTGATCAGAAGATGAATATGAGCCAACAGTGCTATGTGGCTGCAAAAAAGGCAAATGCTACTGAAGTATAGTTTCCAAACTGTGTGAAGTATTAGTTCCCTTCTATTCGGCAATTATTAGGCTTCATCTTGAGTACTGCATCCAGTTCTGGACACCACACTGTAAGAAGAATGCAGACAAACTGGAACGGGTTCAGAGGAGGGCAACAAAGATGATCAGGGGACTAGAAACAAAGCCCTATGAGAAGAGACTGAAAGAACTGGGCATGTTTAGCCTGGAGAAGAGTGAGGGGAGATATGATAGCACTCTTCAAGTACATGAAAAGTTGCCACACAGAGGAGGGCCAGGATCTCTTCTCGATCGTCCCAGAGTGCAGGACACACAATAATGGGCTCAAGTTGCAGGAAGTTAGATTTCAGCTGAACGTCAGGAGAAACTTCCTAACCATTAGAGCAGTACGACAGTGGAACCAATTACCTAGGGAGGTGGTGGGCTCTCCAACACTGGAGGCATTCAAGAGGCAGCTGGAGAGCTTTAACTTGCTTTCCTGCATTGAGCAGGGGGTTGTACTCAATGGTCTTATATATGCCTTCCAACTCTACCGTTCTTTGATATTATGGAGGGATACTGGAACAGGGGCAGCTTGCCTGGTGGGAAAAAGCAATAGCCTTCCAGCAGCAGCATCACTGTCACTTATCAAAGAGAGAGTGATGAGGCAGTGAGGTCACGACTGTGCAGCTGCACCAGCAGGAGAGTTTTTTGACTCCGCTGGGGCACCTGTGCAGTCCCAGCCTCACCACCTCCATGCCTCTCCCCCTCCTATGCAGAGGTAATGCTGTTGACAACTGGAGGCTGTTGCTGCAGCTCCATCCCATGGCTGAGCCACTCCTGTACCTGAAAAACAACAAACCTTTACATCTTAATTCTTGTTCTGTAATAAGGGAAATGATAAGCAAACATCATTTGCCCAAATTCAGTACATATGAAGTTGCCTGATACCCTGTGAGATCCTTTAATAGGGAGATGCCAGGACTGAACACGGGCCTTTCTGCATATGAAGCAAGAGCCTCTGAGGTATAGTTCCTTCTACATCAGCCTTTGCCAACCTTGTGCCCTCCAGCTAGTTTGCAGTACAACTCTCATCAACTTCACCAACCTGGCTGGGGTTGATGGGTGCTGTAGTCCAAAACAGATGGAGGGCATCAGGTTAACAAAGGCTGTTTTACATTTACACCTTTAAATAAAACCCAGCACTAACTGTAAAAAACATCAAATTAGGAGAATCTGAATTACAATTTTTGAAATAGAAGAGCACAATTTAGCCGCTTTGAATGGTTTGCAATGGGAGATACCATAATAATAATATCCCATCTTTTAAAGTTTGGAATTTGAATCACTTGATTTAAAACCAACAGCTCCCTGCATAAAACAAAAATATTGAAGGAGAGAAAATTATACCATAAGCTAATTATAACAAAGGAGAGAACCAGCAGGAAAAAAAGTATCAGGTAAGACAGGAGCATGGTGGGGTTGTTCTGTGGCTTTCCTTTCCCAACAGCAGCATTGCTGCCACTTACCTGGGCTATGGAGGGAGGGGAGGCAGGATGGTGAAGAGATCAGGGAGGTGCTTTAAAAAGACAATCTGCATGAAAATTTATATGCAGTTTTAAGCATTTTAATTTTGCCCAGTATATACATTTTTACAAGCAATTTTCCCCTAGAAGACATTTATTTACATTTTTGTACTCATTCTTTGGCTGGAAAATGGCATTGCAAAGCTCAGGGAAGTGTGGATTTCAAAGGCGAGCTGTGTTTCGGTGTGTGTATTGGTTCGGGATTGTGAATTTTTTTGGTTCGCATTAACATGCAAACTGAACTCATTCCTCCCTTATTCCCACTGGCAACAACCTGGGACCTTCTTGTGAGGCCTTCTTCCCCTACTCTGAGAACCAGTCACAGCAACAAAACAGCTTGTTAAACATCAGCAGAGGCAGAAGGTTTGTCTCATTGGAATGCTGCTTATTCTATGCTTGAACAGCTCTTGGAACAGCAGGAACTTGAGCATGCCGATGTATACAAAAGATAGGTCTAGTAGATTTTAAATTGGCATTCATTGAGTGGAACCTATTTTGGCTACCTTTCTCATTTCTCCCCTGGGAAGCCATTGTTTATGGCAACTGGGAATTTGATATTGCCATCTTTCTAATACCTATCCCTCTCGCTTAATGCACAGTTTGAAATAAATAGGGACAGTTTTGTGCTAAAATTAATAAGATTGCTTGTGGAAAAAAGTATGCGCCTTGTCTGTTTAGCAGAAAAGTTTGCCACTGTTTTAGAAAGTGAAACCCTGGGATGCATACTTCATTCACTCGAAAGCCGTTCCTTGTAAACAAATTCATAGTGCTCTGGTCTACTTGTTCAACATTTTGCTCCTCTTCCAGAGCAGCCTATTGATTGATATACCTCAGGGAAGAAATTCTTCCAACTCACTCCAAACAGGCTCCTAAAGAAAATATCAGATTTTAAAAAGGAGGGGGGAGGGAAGAGCAGTGGTGGCAAGAATTGCTAATCTTTCATTTCACTGAACATCTGGATAGCGCAAGGCTGTTTTAACCTCCTGAGCGAAAGGAGAATTTAGCACCAAAGGGTAACCATGCAAAGGCTGTGCTGTTAATCTGACAACAACAGAGAAATCTGTGTTACACATTCATTGGGCCATATGGATATCAGTTTGCACCTGCAGAGAGTACTGAAGGGAATTTTATCTACTGGAGACAATGCTACCGTAGGGGCTAACAATGACATTTAATTTAGAGTGTTGCTTTTTTAGTATGTAATAGGGACTCTTGTTAAATACAGTGAAGCATACTATTTTGATTTTTTAAAGTGTGTGTATATGTTTGTGTATCATTTTATGTTTTGGACATATTGACATAACAATGTTCATATGATGTTTCAAAGGACAGATGAAGTGCATAAAATTGTATTATGTCAAAATACTTTTTTGAACTCAAAGCAGATAGACTTTCATGCTCACATTTCAAATTATATATAAGAGAGAGAATGCTGCATAAGTAAATAGCATACACATTACTTGTCAGGCTCCTATTGATGGATTTTACACATCTGGAAATTAACAATACCTTTTGTAGGAGAACAGTGTTTGTTAATTCTGTTAGCCAGTAAATTAATATGAAAAGGTCTGAGACAACAGGAGCAACTCTCTCTGACTGCAACTGTAGCACTACCTCATGAACAAATGTAATGAGAGGAGATGAATCCTCACTACAAGAGAAAGGGCCCATTTGCTCCATTTTTGAATGGCAGGAATAGCCTGGCCACAGTGATCCATGCGTTGGTAATCTCAATACTGGATCACTGTAATGCACTCTGTGATGGGCTGCCCTTAAAGCTGGTTTGGAAGCTACAGTTAATGCAGAGTGTAGCCTTTAAGCTGCTGAGTAGGACAACCTGAGCATGTGACACTGCTTCTGAAAGAACTGTACTTGCTGCCAATTTGTTACTGGGCCAAATTTAAGTATTTTTGCTGATGTATAAAGTCCCAAACTATTTGGGACCTGAATATCTAAAGGAACACCTTCTCCCATATAGACCTGTCCATATGCTAAGATCTTTGGATGGGGCTCTCTTGGTTATGCCATAACTTTCTGAGCTCCATCTTGTGACAACCTGGAAGAGGGCATTTTCTGCTCTAGCACCTGGCTTATGGAATGGCTCCTTTTTAATATAAGACAAGTGCTGCCTTTGATGTGCTTTTCATAATTGCTAAAGACCCATCTATTTACCCATGCATTGCAGGCTGTTCATACAAAGCCTAATAGTATCTGACTGGTCCCTTGTGGGTTGTGATGCATTTTATTGTATTTAAGTGTGTTCATTTCACTGGTATTGTGTTGTGTTGTGTTGTTGTGAGCTGCCCTGGTATTACTGATGAAAAGTGATATAGAAATATTTTAAATAAAATAAATAAATAAATACAATTAAAATATATAGATACACATCCATCCTTTCACACAATTTAAATGTGTAGTAATAATTAATTTAATTAATTAAAATTTATTTAAGTAATCCTTCTCTCTGTCATTTGTTGGGCTTAAATGAGATAGAAACAATTTAGTAGTTCTGTCTTTTAGCAGAGTATATTTAGCAAAGCAGGATGAGAACTAACCAGCCCACCTTCCCCTCTTACAGACTAGCTGAATAACAACAGAAGAGATACTCTTCTTTGGTAAAAAGTATTTAAAATGTTTATTCACAACCTTTCATATGTTCAGGAAACATTGCTCTAATTTGGAAAGAAAAGATAGAAGTAGGTAGTAGATTTTGGTTCATGATTAGGATGTTTAAAGAAAGCCTCTGGAGGCTTCTCTCTCCTGTGGCTTAATGGGGTATTATGTATAAGAGAACAGCAACTCTTAACAAAGAAGAGGAAGAGGAGGAATAATACCTGGTCAACAGAAAGTTACATCACAGTCAACAAGCATAGACGTGTTACCAAATTCTGGCTATGGGGTCACTCCCTATTAAAGCATGCAAGCTTGCTTATCCCAACAGGGTTTCTACTGCCGGGAGGTTTTTGATATGGTGGAGCATTCAGTCATGTGGCATCTCTTCCTGATTTAAAAACCTGCTACCGGAAGACTACATTTAGCCAGAAGTTTAGAACCAAGCAAAAGAATTAAATTCTGGGGCAATCAGAGTTTAAAATAAAATCCAGAAGAGAGTTTATTGCAGGGAATATGGGTAAAGACAGAAAATTGATTGTTAGAATAAAAGAAGAGAGAATAGCACTGAAGAGTCAAAACAGAGCAAAATGCACGATTCAGAATCAAAACATGAATCCTCCAGGCTGTATGGCCTGAACCCAGCTCAGGAAGAGAGAATTCCAGAAAGCTAGAACAGACCTTTCTTAGAAGCTAAAAAGGATCACAAAGCAACGGGAGAATGAGTTAAGGTGAATTAGACTCTGACATATATGTAAGGCAGGAACCTATGCTGGTCACACATGCCATTGTTACAAAGGTGATTATAATTTAGAGCAAGAGTGGGGAATGTATGGCTCTCCATAAGTTGTTGGATGCCACCAACTGCCATCTGCCCCAACCAGCATGGCCAATGGTCAGGAATGATGGAAATTGTAATCCACCAACATGTGGAGGACCACAGGTTCTCCAACCGTGATTTAGAATGATTCCTTAGAGGAACACTGGTCAAGAAGAGAAATCAATTGTGCCTTTAACAAGGGCATTTACTAGGTAAAAACCCATTTTCTGTGAGCAGAGGCCCATGATATTGTTATGAGTTTGGGGGTTAGAATGGATGATCCCTGTGGGTCCCCTTCTAACCTCTGATTTGGAATCCTCTGCCTTGGAATGAGGAGCTCACTCTGCTGGTCAGATGAGTCTCCTTTGTTAAGCTAATAGAGTGGCCAGGTAGTTGGGCCTATTAGGTGCCCAGCAACTGATGAATGAGCCAGGAAGATCCTTTTGTCATTGAAACTCTTCAGGAGAGCGCCTCCCCTCCTGGAGCCTAGGAGAGGTTTGTGTTTTTAGTTGTGTCTAGAGAATGGCTGGGGCTGCAGGCAGGCAGAGAGGCTACCCCTCTGCACCATGGCTTAGGATGCCTCCTGTAACACAAATGGAAAAGCTGGATATTGGACTGCTGACGCCTTGAACCCCTCCATCCTAAACTCAGGTTGGAATGTGTGTAAATAAATAAAGCATATTTCATAAAGACACCGCAGTCTCCGCTAACCTTCTTCGCAAAGGAAACCAAACTCTGGATGAGCGCAGGGACCCCAGAAATCTCACTGCTCGGAGATTGGGGAGGTGCGCAACAATATGCATTTGCATATGCTAATTTATATGTATAGATACCTCTGGGCAAATTATGATGCTAGCTAGCTGGGGTCTCACCAACGCAGCTTCTTGTAGTGTATCCAGTTGTCCTGTAAGCACGGTTTAAAATATGTTGGGGTTTTTTTAAGTTTTAAAAAAAGGGAGGGACAGGATCAGGTGATCTGGGATCTGGCAGGAAAGATCCAGGCCCAGGCCCTGAGGTCATCCCCTAACAACTCCAATGGTCTTTAACCAGACTACTGTTTAGGGTTGGAAAAGAGAGAGAAATCTAAGTCTTTACTGATACATAATAGAAAGAATAAAAAACAGCTGTAGAAAAAGCTAGAAACTAACAGCTATATAAACAGAATTGGTTCCCAACATGTTTTGAGAAAACTCTTTTTCAATGGCATTTGAATATTTCTTGACAAAAACTGCTTAACAGAAGAAAAATTATCATAGTTTTATTAAAACATTTTTCTAATACCAGTAAAATATTTTCCTAGTTTTTAGACTAGTAATATTGGTTACATCATATGATGACTGCACAAAGGTTGCAAGTTAATTTTAAAATATTAATAATATAATATACACGTCCCTTTTATCACAATAGCCAGTTAGGGCTCTTTCATTTGTATAATTCTTTAATATTTTTGTTCCTATAGGAAATATAAAATATAGTGATTGCTTTAACCTTGAAGCAAGCTAGACATGTAAACTACTGTATGTGTGTGCGCGTGTGTGTGGAATGCTCTATGGACTTAATCAAACTCTAGGTTTGTCCATAACAAGTTCAATAGTTGCTATTTGCTGTTAGATCCTCGGCTTCATTAAATCTAAAAGTTTCAGCTTTTCTTCACAGGTAGTGTAGTCAAATCTATAAAGGCTGCCATAGCTATCTCCTAAGAGACATAAAACTGAGGTCCTGACCACTTGTGGTCATTAAGGATCCCATGGCATATTTTGAGCAGAATATCTGCTATATTCCAGACTTCAGATTCCATTTCTTGCGTCCTAAAACATCAACCTTTTCCAAATTCTAGATACAGTTGTTCTTTAGTTACTATTATTCTAGCTGAGAATCAAATTTGAGAACTCTTTTCTGAGATAAAATTATAGGGTGTCCATGTGTCCTACTTTACAGAAGGACACTTCTCTGTTTGAATGAGTCACCTTGTGGCCCAAGACCATTTTAAAGATAAAGAATCTAAGAAGGGAGAATTAAAGAAATTGTTCATTAACAGTTAGTACCTGTACAGCAGATTGAGCAGGCCAGGCACATAGGCCACCTGGTGACAGACTTAACAACTATGGTGAGATCAGCTGTATCATTGTATGCTGAAGACCCACCTCTTACTCTGACCCTTTGGCATTTGAGATGTATATTTTTATTCTTTGTATGTATATTGTTTATTTTTGGATGTGCTGATAATCATGGGCGACTAGAATGCAAAAGTAGGCAACAGTGAAGAACTAGGAATTGTGGGGAAATGGGGCTTAGGAAATAGAAATGAATCAGGAGAAAGACTTATCGAAACACATTTTTTGAACAACTGAAAAGATGACTGTACACATGGACATCACCAAATGGTCAATATAGGAATCAAATTGATTATATAATTGGTAGTAGAAGATGAAGTTCCATACTTTCTGCGAAAACAAGACCAGGAGCAGACTGTGGTACAGATCATGAACTGGTCGTATCGAAAATCAGAGTAAAACTAAAGAAGAACAACAAAGCAATCATAATGCCAACATACAATTTAAATAACATCCCAGAAGAATATAAAGATCAAATAAGGAACAGATTTGAGGCTTTAAACTTAGTTGACAAAGAGCCAGAAGAACTATGGAGTGAAGTCAGAGACATTATCAGGAAAGAATGCAAAAAGACAATACCTCTAGTTGAAAAGAGAGAAAGAACTCAGTGGATGACTGATGAAACTCTGAAAATGGTTAAAGAGAGAAGGAAAGCAAAAGCAAAAGGAGAAAGAAACACGGTTAGAACCCTAAATGCAACAATACAGCAACTAGTATTGTATAGAAATAGAAGTGAACAACAAAAAGGGTAGAACAAGAGCCCTATTCCAAATGATTAGAGACGTTAAAGGGAAATTTAAACCAAGAGTAGGGATATTGAATAATCAACAGGCGAATACACTGACTGACCGAGATGAAATAAAAGGAAGATGGAAGCAATACACTGAAGAACTATATAAAAGAGATGCAAGGATGACAGATTCATTCACGGAGGATCTGTATGATGAAGAACCAGAAATTTTAGAACATGAGGTGAAAGCTGCTCTTAAAATACTTGGAAGAAACTAATCACCAGGAACAGAGGACATACCAATAGAGTTGCTACAAGATTGAGACTGAATCTGTCCAAATTTTGACAAACATTTGTCAACAAATATGAGAAACTAAACAATGGCCCACAGACTGGAAGTGTTCAATATACATCCCAATTCCAAAGAAAGGAGATCCGAGGGAATGCAGTAATTATTGAACGATTGCCTTAATATCCCATGCAAGTAAAGTAATGCTCAAGATTCTACAACACAGGCTCTTACCATATATGAAGTGAGAAATGCCAGACATCCAACCTGGATTGAGAAAGGGAAGAGGCACCAGAGATCATATTGCAAACATACATTGGATAATGGAACGGACCAAGGAATTTCAGAAGAAAATGACCCTATGCTTTATAGATTACAGCAAAGCCTTTGATTGTATAGATCATGAAAAACTATGGAATGCTTTACAGTAATAGAAATGGGGATGCCACAGCATCTGATTGTCCTGATGCAAAACCTATACTCAGCACAAGAGGCTACAGAATATGGAGAAACTGATTGGTTCTTCATTGGAAAGGGTGTGAGACAGGGGTGTATTTTATCACTCTACTTGTTTAATGTATACACAGAACATATCATATGGAAAGCAGGATTGGACCAAGGTGAAGGAGGTGTGAAAATTGAAGGGAGAAATATCAATAATTTAAGATATGTAGATGATACCATACTCTTAGCAGAAGCCAGTAATGATGTGAAACGAATGCTGATGAAAGTGAAAGAACAAAGCACAAAAGCAGTACTACAGCTGAATGTCAAGAAGACTAAAGTAATGACAACAGAAGATTTATGTAACTTTAAAGTTGACAATGAGGACATTGAACTTGTCAAGGATTATCAATACCTTGGCACAGTCATTAACCAAAATGGAGACAATAGTCAAGAAATCAGAAGAAGACTAAGACTGAGGAGGGCAGCTATGAGAGAACTAGAAAAGGTCCTCAAATGCAAAGAAATGCACTGAACACTAAAGTCAGGATCATTCAGACCATGGTATTCCCAATCTCTGTGTATGGATGTGAAAGTTGGATAGAGAAAAAAGCAGATAAGAGAAAAATCAACTCATTTGAAATGTAGTGTTGGAGGAGGGCTTTGCGCATACCACGGACTGCAAGAAAGACAAATAATTGGGTGTTAGAACAAGTTAAACCAGAACTATCACTAGATGCTAAAACGATGAAACTGAGGTTATCATACTTTGGAGCCATCATGAGAAGAGCTGATTCACTAGAAAAGACAATAATGCTGGGAAGAACAGAAGGGAGTAGAGAAAGAGGAAGGCCAAACAAGAGATGGATTGATTCCATCAAGAAAGCTACAGACATGAACTTACAAGATCTGAACAGGGTGGTTCACAACAGATGCTCTTGGAGGTCACTGATTCATAGGGTCGCCATAAGTCATAATTAACTTGAAAACACATAACAACAATGTTTAGGACCCACCCTATTTTTGTGATTGTAATTTGTTTTACACTGTTTTTAATGCTGTATTTTAAATTGTTGTGACCCATCCTGTGACCTTAGGGTGAAAGGCAGGTTAATAACAATAACACTAATAATATACATATAGATTATTTATTTTATTTATTCATCATTACATTTATATCTCACCTTTCCTTCAAGGAGCTCAAGAGGGCATTGATGGTTCTCTTCCCATTTTATCCTCACAACAACCCTGTGAGGTAGGTTCGGGTGAGGGGCTATGACTGGCCCAAGATCACCCAGCAAGTTTTATGGGTGAGTGGGGATTTTAACCCTGGTTTGCCAGATCGTAGTCCAACAGTCTAACCACTACACCACACTGGCTCTTATTATCATGTAAAAATTGCATACAAATCTGTGTCCTCTTTTTGTCCTTTTTATAGCTGATGCATTTCCTCTTTGGGGGCGATACCTGCAAAATTGGTGAATTTTTTGGGGGAAAGAGTTATCTATAAAGTATATCTGTCAACTGCTTGTACCTCCGTAGGGAGACCCATTTTACAGTGAAGCTAAGGCTCTGGACTCTTTATTCCATTTTATATATTGTAATTATGATTAAACTGCGCTGTGCAGATAAGTTCTAGAAAAATTACCAGGTTATTTTTTTCACATAAAATTAGCCAGTTTGCCTCTCTTTGTGTGTGGGATTGTAAAGAACTGCTAAGGAATCCCATTCAAGTGATTAACCTCTTAGTTAATAAAAGCAACAATTTCATGTGTATAAATAATATAATAAAGGGAAAGTCCACATCAGAGTAATATAGCTTACACTATCCTTTGGTCTTCTCCTTAATTGGTAAATAATTCATCAAACTTTGAAATGAATTGTGCTCCAACCCACATTTCTTCATCCAATTATAATGAAATAGGGAAGTATATTTTGCTGCCCTTTTGCAAAGGGGAAGATTAGTAAATTATTCCAATAGCTTTTCTCCACAGCTCTGGGTTAAACTAGACTGGTACCTCTGTGGCAGAGTTGCCAGATAATCCTTAGCAGAGGTGGGTGAAACTCATTTTTGGTTGCTCTCAGTGTCGCATGTTTCCACTCTTAAGTCCCATTCTCCACATTTCTACGTAAGTGTGCAATGTTTTAAAACAAAGACCTTGGAGAAATTGATCAGCATTTTAGAGTGAACTTCTCTTAATGCACATGTGTTTGTATATAATTTTGCCTAATATACATATTTCCCTAATATTATGCATTTTTATTAACACTATATCTTAGTATGTGCACTTTTGTACACATTACTTGGCTGGAGAACTGCATTGCAAAATCTGGGGAAGCGCAAATTTTGATGGATGCCTGTTTTGGTTCACACATTGCTTCAGAAAGTATGAATTAGTTTGGTTTGCCTTTTAATGCAAATAGAATCCATTTTTCCCTATCCTTAATCCTTACTTTTATTTTCTAGTCATCATTGCCTTCCTGCCCCTTTATTCTGTACAAACTATAGATAAATAGTCATATACTATTTCCATGTTATGGGCATATAATTTAAACATAATTCATATCTTGATTGTTTTCTAGGAATCACCAGAGAACACAGCAAGCTGTATAATCTTTCTTCTGTTCATTCCATGTAACTAGTTGGCCTCATGTTCCGTCTTCGCACAGTCTTAACCTGCAGGAGCAAGATAAGTGGACTGTGATGGGTCATCCATGCTGGGAATAGCAAACCTGTGGCTCTCCAGATATTGGACTCCAGCTCTGCTCAACCCCAGCCAGCATGGAAAATGGTCAGTGATGAAGATCACCGCATTTGAACCATGCAGGGCCATAAATCCTCTCTTCCTCATCTATGTGATCCAACAGTTGCTGGGAAACATGAGTGGAACTGGGCTAGTGTGCTCATGTCCTGTTTATGGGCTTCCCATAGGTACCTGGTTGGCTATTATGGGGACAGCGTGCTATAGTATATGGGCCTTTGGTCTGATCCAGCAAAGCTCTTATGTTCGTTCTCCCTAGACCTACATGCACATGAAAAGTGACATGCAGATCTGCGATCATCCACATTTTAAGAACACTTGCCTAACTTGACTTGATGGTATGAAGTATTGTAGGGTCCAACATGACAAAATAGCTTTTCACACTTTGTCAAAGAAGGCATTTTGTGCCCTAGAGAAAATGAGGTCATGGACCCTTTTCCTTGGGGAGCTATTTCTATCCACTAGTCTTGGTCTTATGTGATATAATGCTGCTGCAAAAATAGTGATCGTTCCTTCCCTCTTCTCATGAGAGTCCCAGTTTGGAGACCTGCATTTGCATATGCAGGGATCTGTATATGTCTCCCAAACAATCACTACTTGGGATGGAAGGAGGAAGAATAGAAAGCCTGTATTGTCTGTCTTACGAATAGATGAAAAATAATTGTTGTGTGCCACCCCAATCTCCGAGCAGTGAGAGATGTCCAGGGGTCCCTGTGCTTACACATAGTTTGGTTTCCTTGGAAAGAAGGGGCTTATCTACATGGGAGCCTAACTTTGTACTAAAGAAACTGCTTTTACGATTGCCATAGCTTTTCAAGGTCCACACTTCTTGCTCAATGGTAGCTTCCAATCCGCTGTTTTCCTTTCAGACAAGTAGGTTTTTCTCGAAAGGTTTAGTATTGCTGTTTCCTTGTGGGCTTTCCCCCAATTTTACATGTTTACTGTCTCCAGAGTATCCATATTGCTAATGGAGAAGGAGAGGGGGTTTTTTGGTCAGTTTCATTGTTTCTGGTCAATTGCACG
This sequence comes from Rhineura floridana, assembly GCF_030035675.1. Lineage (NCBI taxonomy): Eukaryota > Metazoa > Chordata > Lepidosauria > Squamata > Rhineuridae > Rhineura > Rhineura floridana. The sequence continues at coordinate 247,114,729 of NC_084480.1, forward strand.
CCTCTCCTGGAAGAGTGTTGGGGTGCAATTGACACAAAACTATATGAAACAGATTAGAGGAGGGAATGAGTGAAAGGCAAAGTTGGCAGCCGCTGCAGCAGCTTTTGCAGGCGGCAGAGAGAGAGGGAGCAGGAGATGGGGCATAAGAGAGCCCACCCACTAAAAAACATTGTAGCAAAGCACCCACACAGAGAAGTCATTTCCTTTTCGCATTATATTTGAATATAGGGTTGATACAGATTTCAAGGGGAAAACTGTTTTATAGCTTCTGCTTGCCTGCAACGTTATGTGAACCATGCAAATTAAAAAGGCATGCAGGTAGCACCAGACACACACTAAGTTGCTGTGTAGATAAGCCCAAGGTCAGTGGAGACTGTGGTGTCTTTATGAAACATTGTTTATTTATTTACACACATTCCAACCTGAGCTTAAGATGGAGGCATTCACAGCATCAGCAGTCCAATATCTTGCTTTTTCATCAGGCTTACAGAAGGCACCCAAAGCTATGGTTCAGGGAGCTAGCCTCTTTGCATGTCTCCAGTCCCCAGCCTTTCCTCAGAGTCTACTAAAAACACAAACCTCTCAGGCACCAGGAAGGGGGTGCTCTCCTGAAGAGTTTCAATAACAATAGGATCTCCCTGGCCCATGCGACAGTTAATGGGCACTTGATAGATCCATTAACCCACCTGGCCACTCTATTAGATTAACAAAAGAGACTCATTTGACCAGTGCTGCAGAGCCCACCTCCAGGTGCAGGGTTCCAAATCAGAGACTGGAAGGGGACTCATAAAAATCATCTATCTCAACCCCAAACCTATAACAATATTGACTAATTTAAAAATAATTGGTTTAGCACTATACATACCATCTTAATACTAAAACAGTGTAGAGGTTTGCTTCTTCACACAGATCTCCCATACTGGAACCAGGCAAATTTGTTTCAATAAAATTTATCTAACACTTATAACATGGCTGCCAGATCAATATATTTCCATATATCGTCATGATATTAGACTTGTTAGTTACTTGTTACCTGAAGGTCTCCAAGCTATTTATAACACATTAAAAACATTTAAAAACAAAATACCATAAAAACAGAACAAACAACACCCATAACAGCCACAGGAAGCTTGTCAGCATGCTAATAACAAACCAACATCATCTCAGTCATCATCATCATTATTATTACGATTATTATTATGATAGTTAGTATGCATAACTAAATTATATGTCTGTATAGGCTTGCTGGGGGGGGGAAGGATTTTTAATAGGTGTCTAAAACAGTACAGCAAAGGTGGACTTCCGGGAAGGGTGACTTGGACTTCCGGGAAGGGTGACTTCGCTTGTGCCTGCTTTTGAGACGGGCTCCCGCCTCAGAAGAAGCTTATTCAGATATAAATCAGTCAGAACATTTTTTTTTTTGACTGATGAAATTTCTCCCGGGCAGGGAGAAACGTAGAGATCAACCTCAAAAGCCTGTTTTTGTTGGGAGGACTGGATTTCATTAATTTATGAGAAAAGGTCCAGCCAGCAATGCCGGACGGACTTCCGAACAAGCTCTATCTGATTAATGCGATACGTTTATCTTTTCTTCAAAGAGAAAACGGACTAACAGGCAAGCACCCTTCTTTCTATTATTTTTTTTACTTGGTTTAAATTGTTGCAGCAAAAAGAGATTTGTCAAATGAATCAGCTTTAAAGAACTTCTGGGTGAGCTATAACTCTTCTCTGTTATTCACGAAATTAACAGCTTATCTCTGTTTCTATTGCAAAAAGCTGTCCTGGAAGTGCATTCTAAAGATATAAACAGAAGAGGGATTTCTATTCCGAGGAGAAAAAAATAAAAAATATGAACTTTGGAACATTATATTGTCTGGGACTATTCTCTTTTTGGTCTATTTTATTTTGACGAATCTGCTTCTTCACGACGCCACTAACTGTTTTGATGCTGGGAACTAAATTTGTTTTGTATTCTTGAACATAGAGAGATAAGGCAGGCTGTTCTGTTTATACTGTGATGTCATCAAGCCTGGAATATTAACCCAATTGTTGCTGAAATAAGAAGTGGTTCTTCTTTATTTTTGTTTTGTTTTGTTTTCGTGGTTTTAAAAATGGCAATCAAGAAAGTGGCTGAGAATCTGGAAGTAATTATGTTTCAGAAAATAATGGATGAGATTGAGATAACGAAACAAACCCTGCGACAGGGCAGTAAGGAGCTGAAAATTGAACTGAGCAAAATGACGCAGGAGCTTAAAGAAATAGGGGATCCTGTGAGAGAGGAGAATGAGATCAGAGATGAGAAAAGAAAAAATAAAGGGAAGATACAAGCCCTGGAGATTGGAACAAATGTGGAATTGGAAAAAGATCTGGAGTTTATGGATATTAGAAATAAAATCTACTGTTTGGAATTTAACGTTATCTCTGAAGAAATTAATGAAGATATTAGAGATAAAGTTATCAATGGCTTGGATAATTTTCTGGGCTGGAATGACGTGATGGAGCTTGATATAGAGAAAATCTATGGAATTAACTGCAGCCATGTGACAATGGAAACACTCTCAAGAGATGAGCCAGTGCATTTTGTAAAAAAGAACAGAGATATGACTTTACAACAATATTTCAGCAACTTATTCAGAATGGATGGCAAGAAAATATTTGGGATAGAGGAAATTCCCATCAGACTCTTATTATATGACTATGGCTATGACAGCAAGATTATTATGGAATACTGATAATGGAAGATTGGACACTGAAATTACTGGACTTAATAGGACTATTGAAGATGGAAGATGGAATTAATATGGATAATGGAATAATGGCTATTGAAATTATTGGACCTAACAGATTTTGATGAGATGGATTAATCGATATGTTTATTTGGACTATGGTTATGACAATAAGATTATTATTATTATTAACGAGATGGATTAATCGACATGTTTATTTGGAGAAAAATTGATAGATATATTTCTTAAAGAATTGAAACCTCTCTTTGACTTTTTGTGGAAAGAATAAAGTAATGTTTATGAGATTTGATGATTAATTAAGATAACTACTGGAGGAAAGTGATTTTATAATATAATTTAAGAGACAGGATTGTTATATATTGTAGACCTATAACTGATCTGCGACAAATGGGAAGTCAACATTTTATTTTTTTGTTTAATCATTTTTGTTTTGTTTTTTGTCTTTGAATGTTTTATGATTTTGTTTTGTTTGTTTTATGAAAATTTGAATAAAAATTATTGTAAAAAAAAAATAGAACAGTACAGCAAAGGTGCCTGCCTAATGTTAAAAGTCAGAGAGTTCCAATGCATAAATGCTGCCACACTGAAAGATCGACTCCTAACAGATATGAAATGAACATTATATGGCACCTGTAAAAAAGCGACTTCTGTGATCAAGTAGACTCATACATTTTAATTTTGTTCTAGTTCTATAACTGTAATGATATGCTTTTAGTTGTATTTTATGGGATATCCAATATTAGTCATGCTCAGAGTAGACCTAATGTTAAGGGTTAATTTCTTTAACAGTACAGCTTAAGACCTCCTTGAATGCTATCTACTATTATGACTTGAGAGCTATCTCCTATTATGACTTAGCAGTTCAATGTTACAACAGATGCCCTACATCCGCCATCTCAGTAGTAGAAGCCGATCACGGACTCAAGGAGTGATCAATGCATGACCGGAAGTATGACCAAAGGAGAAATCAGGGAATGGCCAGAAGAGTGATCAGGGAATGTTGTATTGTTGTAAGCTAGAAGTTAGCCAATCAAAATGTGAAGTAGTGTAGTACTGCCTTATTTGGAGTTCCTATTGTAAAGCTTCCTGTAAGTTGTTTCCTGAGGGGTATATATACTGAGGGACAAAGGCAGGTGGGTTGTCGACCGCACCCACATTGCTAGTTGTTTCTTGTGAGTGCCTTTTTAATAAACTTTTTATATTTTACTTCTAAAACTGCTGTCCAGCAACTTTATTTGACCAGAGCAAGTCAAGAACATTATTTTTACCTATAACACTACTGAAATCAATGGATGGGACCATTAATTTCAATGGGTCTACTCTGGGTATGGCTAACATGGGATATCACCCAATGCTTTTAATCATGTCGCCATGATGCCTATGTTCTGTCTCCATCATCAGTGGCAGTATGCTTCTGAATATCAGTTGCTGGAAACCTGCAGGAGGGGAGAATGCTGTTATGCTCAGGTTCTGCTTGCAGGCTTCCCTTGAGCATCTGATTGGCTACTGTGAGAACAGGTTGTTGCACTAGATGGGCCATTATGTGAGCTGCCTTGGGAGGACTTGTCCTGAAAGGCATAGAAATACTGGGGGGGAAATAAATAAAATAGTGAGACTCAATTGTTTGGGCATGTATGTTTAAGTCTCTATTAAATAACAAAATGAAATACCTGCATCATAACGTTGTCACTCAGAAACAAGAAAGTTTGACTGTGCAATCTAATTGTAAACAGAGATAAAAATATTCTGTAAGAGCTACTAGGTAAAAATACACAATTAATTTCAAGCTTTTCTCCACAAATCCGAAGGCTAATGGCACCCTCCTCTCACCCCCAAATGAAATCTGAGATAAACAGATCTAGGGACATAATAAAAGGATCAAATGTTATGAAACTTGTGATAAAATGGCAAGAGCTGACAGTGCTGCCTGCAAGCATTTCCCAGAGGATTTTATTCAACTATTTTATAGCTTTCTCTCCAGGTCAAACTCATTGCATTAAAATACTGTAAATATTTAAAGCGCATCATATGAATTTCATGAAGAAATGTGCTTGAGACTGGATACTTTCATGTAGCTATTGTGCAACATAAGCCAACATTTCACTGATAATATTGTTTTTGAAAGGTCTTTTAACCTAAGTGCAGATGTGTAAAATTAGGGGTCAGCAAAAATATTATTCAGAGAGAGCCAGTGTAAAATGACCATACACACCGTACAATTCAAAGCCTTCCTATTTGAGGGTTTGGTAAACATATGACTAATCTCAAGACTTAATTTTAAAGCTTTAAATTGTGCACACAGCAATCTTATACTTTTATTCAGGGGAACCTCAGGCCTGGGAGCCAAATGTTGCCCTTCTCTACATGGCCCTTGGCACTCTGCCCTGGGCACCCCCCCTCCACAGCCACACCCTGCCCCCATGCCATACCTCTCACCAGCTCAATGTGCCTCTTGCTTGCCTGGATGGAAGGTAGAGAGGGATGTGTAAGCATGTACAGAAAGTAGCATACTGCACAAAGCTAGCATTGGTATTAACTGCTTTGCCCAGTCTTGCCTCTGGCCCTACCCACCACTGGCTTCTGGAAAGTTGCTCAGATGGGAATGCAGCCCTCAGTCTGAAAAAGGTTCCCCTGGCCCCCACGCTAATTACATTGATGGGGGGGATGGATTTGCTGCCTCTGTGCTAGTAGAGCAGCTGTTGTAAACACACACAACCAGAGTTTCTATCTACTCTAACTATATAATATTTTTGTAAGGCGTCACACATGGAGGCAGGGCGTGGTGGTAGGATGGCAGGCAAGCGAAGTGAGTGAGTGAGGGAAGCAGGAATGGTGGGTGGGCGGCAGTGGGTGGGGCGGGTGAGCAGCGGGGGAGGTGGGCATATGAGTGAGCAAGTGGGGGTGAACCAGTGGGAGCGATAAGCAAGCAGGGGGAGGGGGCAGGCGAACAAATGGGTGACCAGATGGCAGCAACAATGCACGACACAGGTAAGGTTTGAGGTGGGGTGGCGGCAGCAGCAGGAGCCTGGGCATGGGGAGGCCTGTAAGCTGTCTACACTGTGGTGGAGAGTGGGGGGCCATCTTGTGAATTGCCTGGGCGGGCTTTTGGGAGTTCCCTCTGTTTGTGTGTGTGTGTGTGTGTGTGTGTGTGTGAGATAGAGAGAGAGAGAGAGAGAGAGAGAGAGAGAGAGAGAGAGAGAGAGAGAGAGAGAGAGAGAGAGTCTGTGTATGTGCCTTGTGTTTATGTGTGTGTGTGTTTGGGGTGCTTGGGGAGTGTGTGTGTGTTTGGGAGTTTGTATGTGTATGTGTGTTTGGGAGTTGGAGGGGTTGGGGGCCCCTGAGTGTGTGTGTGTGTGTGCTTGGGAGACCCTGGCCGGCGAGCAGAGTGAGCAGGGGGGCAGAGCCCCCCTATTTTTTAAAAAAACAACATAAAAATGGCAGACACATTCCTAGCTTCCCTGGAAACACTGTCAATGCCCATGGATAAGAGGACCCTGTTGCTGCTGGCACCCATGTGCTAGCTGTGCATGGAGGGGGCCAACCTGTCATGCCATCTCACCCTGCAGTAATTAAGAAACAGAGAGAGAACCAGGCAGTATGCACAGCCAAGGGAACTCTGTGGTGCTGTCTGCTAAAGCACTCAGGAGTCATTGGTTCAAATCCACATAGCGGGCAAAACATTTTACCTCCCCTCCCATGAAAGGAAGTCATAGAGCTAGGCAACAGCAGCAACCACCAAGAGAACTCTGTGGTCTAATCCATCAACCAGGCAGAAATGTAATAAGGAGATCCATATAGGAATTCCTCTGCTCCTTTCCTAGTAGCCATTCCTCAGTGAAAAGGGGATGGTCAGTACAGTTGTGCAGACACACGAACAAATTTACACATACTCCTAGTGGCATTGGTCAAATACCCAAAGAAGAAACCATGTTACACAAATGCCCACATCCTGATATTGGCTGTGGTCCAAGGGAACTGGGAGCCCTGATCCTCAGCCCACACCTGACAACTCTGCTGGGAAGCTCCACAGCTGCCAAGCTCTGTTGCCTGGGAGGTGATTTGTATCAGGATGGTGCAGAAGGACCATGAGCTCTCCGTGGCCCTGAGCTGCCAGTAGAAGGCTAACAAACCACTCTTCTACCAGAAGCATGAGCATATGCTTCTGGTAGATCTGCCTCCTTCCTATAACCCTATGTTGTGGGTCTGGGAGCATGTGGGAAGGCTCACTTTCTTGGGCTGGTGGCATACAGGCTTGGGAGGGTTGGGTCCCACAGCTCTGCCACGACTGAGCACTCACAAATGGCCTTTCTTACCCCCACAGCTCTCATTACACCCATTGCTATGCAGCTCACCACCACAGCTGGTGGGTGTCACTGAATGCTGTGCCACCACTGGTACCAGAGGTGGCCAACATCTCCCTCATCAATTCATAGATGTCAATGGCAGGAAAATGACTTGTACTATGCTCAAAGAGGAGGTATGGTGCACATATGAAACACAAAATAAAATATAAACATTTAATGCACGTATATTGTTAAACCAACATAAAATCACTGCTAGAATTCTGCCTGTGGTATTGAATCAATGCCCATAAAAGGTAAAATACAAAAAAAGAATACAGCCATAAATGTCTGAGGAATGTCTTGTGCCTAGTGGCTGGAGGAATAAATTCCACAGCTGTGCCACGTCTTTAGGCCCAGTAGTATTTATAATTCACTAATAGGCAAAAAAACCTTGCGGTTTAAGAATGAACCTATAACCAACAGATATTTCTATCAAACTTTAAAAAGCAGTGAAATTGGGCAGCTATAGTGAATTCACCAGGGGAGCAGGAGACCTGACCTCCTCTCTGAGATATTGTACTGCCCTACAAATGTGTCAAAATGCAAACACAATTTGGGTTGGTCTTTCACAGTCCAATCCACTTGCTGTGTAGCTTGGAAGAATTTGGTAACATGCGCCTAGTGAATTTCTCTGCTTTTTAATGTGGGAGGTAAGAAATGGGATCCTGTGCAAGTTTGCTGAGAATGGATTGATCATTTGCAGGCTTATTGAGTTCAGTGGGATTTACTCCCCTGCAACCATGCTTAGGGTAGGTGAAACTGACCACAGAGGATGGGGAGGAGGAGGAAGGAGGGGAGGAAGGGCAGAGGAAAGGAGGGGGATTGGAGCAGGCAGGAGGGGGAGGAGGATGGCAGGTTTGATCATTTGTATGTTTATTGAATTCAGTGGGATTTACTCCTCTGCAATCGTGCTTAGGATAGGTAAAACTACCATGGGGAGGGAGGCCTGGAATGGGCAGGGGAGGAGGAGGAAGGAAGAGAGGAGGAGAGGAAGAAGGAAGGAGGGAGAGGAGAGTGGAAGGAGGAGAAAGGCAAGTCTGATCATTTGCATGCTTATTAAGTTCAGTGGGGTTTACTCCCATGCAATCATGCTTAGCATATGTGAAACTGACTGGGGGGGAGGAAGAGGAGAAGAGGGGAGGAAGAAGGGAGGAGGAAGGGAGAGGAGAGGGGAAGGAGGGGAAAGGCAGGTGTGATCATTTGCATGCTTATTGAGGCCAGTGGGATTTACTCCCATGCAATCACGGCTAGAATAGGTAAAACTGACCATGGGGGAGAAAGAGGGGGAGGGGGAAGGAGGGGATTGGAAAGGGAGGGGGAGGGGTTAAGGAAGGGGGAGGGAAGGGGCAAAAGGGAGGTGATGGGAGTGAGGGGGCAGGTTTGATCAAGGTGGGGGAGGGTGGAGGGGAGGGTGGAGGGGAGGGGGAGGAGGAGGAAGAGAAAGGAGGGAATTAGAAGGGGATGGGGAGAAGGGAGGGGTGAAGGAAGAGGGAGGGAAGGGGCAAGAGGGAGGGGATAGGACAGAGGAGGAGGAAAGGGCAGGTTTGATCATTTGCATGTTTTTTGAGTTCAGTGGGATTTACTCCTGTACAATGATGCTTAGGATAGGTAAAACTGACCTGGGAGAGGGGGTGGGAGGAGGAAAGCAGGAAGGGGAGGGGGAAGGAGGAAAGGGGAGGAAAGGAGATTGGATGGGTGGGCACTGGGCAGAGGGGAAGCCCCTTTCCTTTCCAAAAGGAAAACACTGTGAACAGTATAATTCTTGTTCAGGGTTTCCCCCACATTTTTATTTTACAGCAGGCACATGTAGCCTCCCACCCAAATTTAAACCAAAACTGTCCCTGGCCAAATCCCAGAGCTTGGAAAAGTTACTTTTTTGAACTACAACTCCCATCAGCCCAATCCAGTGGCCATGCTTGCTGGAGCTGATGAGAGTTGTAGTTTAAAAAAGTAACTTTCCCAAGCTCTGCCATATCTATACCAGACCTTTATTTCACTTTAGACAGTCATGGCTTCTCCCAAAGAATCCTGGGAAGTGTAGTTAGTGAAGGGTGATGACAGTTCCTAGGAGAGGCCCTGTTCCCCTCACAAAGCTTCAAGCAGAGCGGCTGGCTGTTAAACCACACTGGCCACTGGAGCTCTCCCAGGGGAATAGGAGTCTCCTGTCAGTACCCTTCACAAACTACACTTCCCAGGATTCTCTGGGGGAAGCCAAGTCTCAAGTGAAACAAAGGTCTGGCATGGGTGTGGCCCCCTGATTAGCCAACCCAAGCAACTGTGAGTTTGGCTTTTAGAACAGTGACAGTTGGTTCTTATTGAGCATGCCCGACGTTTTCATTGAGTTCAATGTAAAATTTCTTAAATTAATTAAAGATCAGCTAGGCATTTTTAAAACTTTTAAACTGCAGTAATAGGATTACAGGTACTCAGTGAACATGGCTGATTTTTAATTAATTTAACAGTTTATGAGAACTCTGACAGAAAAAAGTCCAAAAGGGGCCTGTTCCCCCCCCTTTTTTTTACAATTTGAACTCTCTATTCTCTCTGACTGTTTTGTGTATTGCCATGAAAATTTGGAGGGTAGTTAAGCAAGTGTGTTTGCGTTCAGGACTATAAGTTTTGTCAGGTTTTGTTTTCAAACGAGCTTATGGGAAACATCAGAATGGCATGGGGGGTATTTTCGATTTAACACTGCCAAATGCAAAAAATCCATGCTGACTATAGTGTACAGCCACTCTCATGGATGTATAATAACTTGGCTGAAAAGGCATTGAAATCATAGCAGGATGTTGCTGAAACCTTGCTACTATTTTTAGAAATACCAACAGGAGAAAATGGTATGTACCGATGGCAAAATCTTAGCTTTATTAATTACTATTATTATTGCATTTTATTAAATTCTAATTTTAAATTATTTTTATGCAGAGATTCTGAATTTTTGAATTTCCAGTGTATCAGCCCTTATCAATGAGAGTAATATATAAGGGTAAGTGGGTTTACACTATCCTCTTCCAACAATCAGCTGTTTGGTTTTTAAAAAAAAATTCAGACACCATTAGTAATTAATGTGTTAACATACTTCTGTCTTTTGCTCTTCATAGTATATGCCTAATAAGTCACAAGGCCACTGAAGAAGACTCTTTGTCGAAATGTGTTCGACTGCACTTTGTTTTTGTATCTTATCTTGCATAAGCATTGATTTACTACATCTGCTGTATTCTGTTTTTTTTGTATTTTACCTTATACGGCCATTGATTCAATACCACATGCAGAATTCTAGCAGTAATTTTATGTTGGTTTAACAATATATGTGTATTAAATGTTTATATTTTATTTTGTGTTTCATATGTGCACCTTAACCCCTCCTTGACCACTGTGTGTTTCTTGTTATGGTAGATTTTAACTTTCCAGTCCTTGAGGGAAATGTCTTGTGCTAAGTCTGGGGCTGGTATATTTCACTCTTAAAATGAAGGGGTTTATCGGCTATGGTATAAGCATGCTCCACACTTGTGTTGCCAACAACTCTGTTTTAGGCATTCCGCTGGTATACCTTTGCCAACAAAACACTGCCACCAGCAGAGGGTTCCTTTGGTGTATTTTGTGATGGTGGTATACCTTGCATTCCACCAGCTTAGCAGGGCTTCTGCGCCATTCTAAAGCCTCCACCCCAGCTAGCACATTTCGAGTGTAGGAGTGTGCCCTAAGTTTCTAGTCCTTTTTGATGTTAAGGGTTATTACAATAAAAGCGCAGATATAGGACAGTCAACTTTCAAACTATGGTGGCCAAGGCATAGCTTTATTAGTTGTGTGTTTAATTTGTAAAACCCTTCTACAGAGTATAAGCAAAACCAGACCAGTGTATTAAGAACAAGTTATTGAAGTACTTAGCCAGTTGAACAAATTTAATTATCCCCCAACCCTCATAAATTCAAAGCAGCGTTCATTAAAATCAAAGCAAAATAAAATGATTCTGTTGAAAATTAAAAATTTGACATAGCAAGAGTTTATTTACTATGTATTTTTAATGACAGAAAAGAGAGATAATAAGCAAGATATGATTTAATGACCACATTTAGCCCACCAAACCCCTCCCTATAAAGCTACTTGGTTCCAAAGCTTGATAAATCAAAGTCTGCTGTGTTACCCAGCAGACAAGCCAAGTCTTTGGTCAAAAATGTAAAAAGGTGTTAATTAGCCATCAGAGGAAGCTCATACAGTCCCGTAAATGTAATAGAAGAGGCCTATTAAAGCCAACAAACAAATTAATTGAAAATGTTACATCAGGGCTACAGAGTTCACACAAAGTACACCCAGCTTCTTATTAAGCTCCATTCAACAGAAAATTCCATAACAAGCACATTCTTCTCTATTTGTTTCTGTTTTACTCATAGAGAAGAAAATAAACTCCCCATTCAAGAATTTTCTAACCCTCCCCCCTCCCCATTTGTCCTTCTTGATTTAAAGTGATGATATGCTTGATGAAAACATAGGGGCAAAACCAAATAAAAGCCTTATGATTCCTTCTCACTCAGGGCAGTTAACCCTCTCTAATTAAAATCAATGGGATTTAAAGAGTTTAAGCATGTGCTTCAATCTTCCATTGAAACCAACACGACTTAAAAGTAATTAACTTTAGACAGACTGTATGCCAGGTTTCAAAGCAGGACAAGAACGTGTAAAGAAATACCAAGGAATGAATTTATATTCAAATTACATCTGTCCACCAATTTAAGAAAATTTAATCTTAAACTTTTTAACCAATTATATTCAAATACATTTACATGTTGCCAAAACTCCTTGCCGCCATTTTATACTCCTGGAGATACAGACCACCTTTGGAGCAAACGTGTGCTCTTCTTGCTCCCTCCGATCCATGGGTAACACTTCAAGTGGCAAAATTTGCCTTGGAGGCAGGGAAATTGAAAGCTGGTCATTTAGCAACTGTGGGTATGCGTCTGGAGCCCGCCCCTGACTAGTCTATTTTAACTATAAGCCGCTTGGCTTGTTTTTCTTTTAATGCATTTTAGGTATTGTGCGTGATCTCTTGTACTAGGAGTCTTTTATAGTTTATATGGTTTTATTTGCCTTTTCCTATTTGATTGGTTGTACTATATTGTGATGGCCACTGGCTACAAACAATAAATTTACCTATTATTATTATGTTGCCAAAATGTCAATATAGGTACCCAGTTTGGTCTATGACCGTAAAAAAAAATCAATCAATCAATATAGGTCGCTTTTTGAGATAGTGAAGGCAGAGTGATAATTTACAATTTAATAAACAAAAATTACCAGGCATTAACAGGACCAGGTTCTCCGTTTGAGAGTGCTTTCACTTTGACAGGATCAGGGTTGCAGCTTGGTGATGGTTTTAGATCTAGTCTTATGGATGGGTGCTTAGGTGTCACCCATTACTCAAAGCTTATTTAAGCAGCTTTGGTTGGTATATCAGCTATGGCCTTTCCTGGAAAAAAGAGATCTGGCTATAATTCAATGCGGGTCCTTCATTCCACTTGTAGAAGGAACTGAACTCCATTGGAGGCTCCTACCGAGGGAAGGCAATTTTTTGTTGATTCCCCCTGTACCTCGTCTCACAGTGTTTTGAAAAACGCCCTTGAACAGACTTTTACAAGGTTCAGGGGGAAGGAGGAATCAGTGAAAATCATCTCCCCACCCCTTCCAACTCATAGGTGTGTCCTATGAACAGAGTTCTGCTCACAGGAACTCTGTATCCAACTCATTTTTGAAAATAATTCACATTGTGAATCTGCCCTGGAAATCATAGTTGAGAGGCAGGGTATTTTAAATAAATAGAGAGTAGAAAGGGGCATCTTTCATTATTATTTTTAATGCAGTGTCAAAACAGAATCAAAATAGCTTTGAAAAATTAACAAATGTGTGCTTAATTATTAGCCCTACCTATTAAAATATATATTCACTGACACAAGTTTAGCAACTGCAGATTTATTGATTGACATGTTGATTCAATTTATTCTAAATATGAGAACGCAGAACTAGAAGCCCTCCAGAAATTCGGGTTGGAGGAAATGTGCCTGATAAAGATGATGTGATACTTCATTTTCAGAAGAAAACATCTATTACTAAGTCTTTGAGCCAAACAGCTGTTATGACAAGAGATTCATCACTTCCCCCCCCCAAATAGCAGCTACAGGGGGGCATGGCTCAGATTCAGATCAGACACATGGCAGGCCAGAACGTGAATTTAACCTCTCTTCCTGTTTTTGCAGTGAAAATTGCACAGGTAGCAGCCTATGATGGAAAATCCAAAGGAAGGAAGGATTCCAATGATCAGTTTTGTAATAAAACTAGGTAACATATTCTAATATTTGATTGATTAAATCATAATAGAAGCAAGTGTAAGTAAAAGGTGAGGACGCTTCATCTGATATGACCCTGCCCAAATCAAGCCCCATTGATATCAATGAGAAAAATTTATTTAGGCTGCAATCCTATAACCCTCTCCTGAGAGCAAGTCCTATTGAACTAAATAGTACTTACATAGGATTGTGCTGATAAGCAGGTGTTTAACTTTCCACTGAAATCAATAAACGTTAGAAGCGCTTAACTTTAGCTGCATTGTGCCTACCATATTTTAAAATTGTTGGTAAGCTCTAATGCACTTCCAAAACTTATATGTGTGATTTTCCCCTGCCCCCAGACAGGGGTGCTGATCACAAAGGCCACAGCCTAGATGAATCAACCATCTATGAAATTGTGCTAGAATAAGGGATATATATATATTTATTTTGAAACTCAGACCAAAAAGAAACCTTTGAAATCTATTGTTCCCACCTATATTCACCTCCCATAGGCACTTTTGAAAACATCCTCCTTGGATAAGGTAGATAAAAGAGGTGATGCCCTCTGCCTTTTTGAACTTTCCTGGCACCACTGATACTCAGGGAAAAGAGGGAAGAGCTAACTGCTCTATGATCTAATTAGAAGCACAAGTTAGCTTCATGGCGAGTTGTATTTACTGCAAACCATTGAACTGCCCCAATATACACAGGAGGCCTCACCAGTCCTCACATCAAATTCAGAATAGAGGAGGGAGATCACAGCCAGTTTTGCTTCCTGACTCATAGGCTGTGTCTCATGAGCTGCATCAGTCAGAAGTGCAACTGAGAATGCGACAGTTCATTGGCAGGAGAGCTGGGCAAATTCATGGGTTTAATTGCCATTCAGTCTTCTGGAAACCAAGTTAATATTGCCCTACATTGGGGAAAATGAAGGGAAAAGCTCCACTATTTTTCTGTCGCAATTGCTCAAGTAATTGCAGCTGAGGAGAAACTGGATCCTTACTACAACAGGGCTTGTTCTGAAGTTTGTGGAATGTTTTGGGGGCAGACTTAGGGTAACAATGGCTGATAGGCAGCCACAGCAAATGAAGTGCTTAATTTTCATTGTCATTTTCTAGCCTCAAAAGCATGGCAAGTTTGAAGACACATTTGAGGCAGCCTTGAAAGGAGACACACCATAAATGAATCTGTGATTATTATATTATTCAGCTACTGAATAAAACAATATGTGGTTTTGGAGCTCTGCATAATATTCAGAAAACAAACCACCACAAGGAAATTGTGTGTGTTAGTATGCCATCCCTAACACTATTAAGAGAAAGTACAGTAGAGAAAGTACAAAGCCATTTTCAAATGAGTTGAAAGATCTCCATGACCATCTTGTGCTCAGTTCTTTTAGGTTGCACAGATTAGTGGTGACTCCTATGCTCCTCACAGAGCTATGAGTTCCAGAATTCCCTGGGAAAAGGGGTTGATTGTTAAACCATTCTGCGAATTGTAGCTCTGTGAGGGGAACAGGAATCTCCTAACATCTCTCAGCACTCTTAACAAACTACACTTCCCATGATTCTTTGGAGGAAGCCATGATTGTTTAAAGTGACAATACTATTTTGAATGTATAGTGTGGATGTTGTGTGGTGGATTCTCTTTCAATCTCTCTGTTAGCTAAACTGGTCTTATCAATATAGCCATCATCCTTTAAATATTTCATAATGTGTTTTGGTGTAATGTTGCGAAGAAGAGCATTATAATTATAATCAAAAACTGCAATCAGTTTGGTAGAAAGGCCCAATATATCAGCAAAGAAAGGAATCGAATATCAAAACTGGACATCAGGTTTGG